>NC_087115.1:4001005-4372011 GCF_963855985.1 Ostrinia nubilalis | reverse complement strand
CGATGCGCGGGACCCGTCATAACGTGTTCCCTGTACAAGAGCGCATTCTTGAACTGCTTGTCGCATTCCACACAGTACGCGTCGTCGCCCATAGAAACCACGTGTTTGCGCTCGTTGTGGCTTTTGTAATACTTCTTGCTTTTGAACGTGATAGAACATTCGTCGCAGCGGTAGTTAACCGTGTGGTGGTTTCTGAAATGTCATATCATCATTTCAGCCATAGGACGTCCACTGCTGAACATAGGCCTCCCCCAATGATTTCCACAATGGCCGGTTGGTCATCTATACTTATAATAAATCTGTAGAGAGGTCAATTCTGTACATGAAATATATTTTCAAAATAACTATCAGGGGGTGATTAGTGATCGATACTGATGCTAAAAATGCAATCAGTAAAATTTTTGTCTGTCTGTCTGTCTGTCTGTATGTTCCTTATAGAAACAAAAACTACTCAACGGATTTTAACGAAACTTGGCACAATTATTCTTCATACTCCTGGGCAGGTTAGGAATAATATACTAATAATACTAATAATATACTAATATACTAACACAGGTCTGCAATGGTTTTCCCCTTTGAAATCTGAGTAACGTTTTCTATAGTTTCTGATGTGCTGATTACGAGAAAAATAATAAAAAAATTCCATCACGTCAGGAATTTTTAATATTGAATATTTAAGATTTTGCTCAAAAATGTCTGAGCGCCTAAATTTTAAAATTTATAAAACGTCATTAAATTACTTCAGCTTAATTTTTATTCCATTTAATTAATGTAAGGGGACATAGAAATTAATGCAAATCAGTAATTTGTTAATTAGTACCTAATGAGTATATGTAATTCGCATTAAACATGTCGAAAAAGGGATATTTTGGCTTAATTTCATAATGAGCTCATTCATACATAATGAATAGGTAATTGTTAGCGCCATCTATGGGCGCAAGAAAACAACTCATGACGTCAAAGGCGCGGAACCAGAGTGAAGATCGCAGCTAACTTCGCGCCGCTCCGCCCTCCTGTCAACTTAAATCGAACGTTTAAAAACTCTCGACAATTTGATCTCGTTGCATACAGTCTGTAAACCTGTCACTTTAAATAAACGTTAAAACCGTAATTTCAATAATAATTAGTCATTGAAGAGACCCTTATTCCAACATAATATTCGAAAGTCTGAGCTCGAAACATGTTCCTTCGCGCCGGATGACATGTTCCATCGCACCAGCTGACGGGATTCAAGATACCACAGAAGTCGATACCTGTTGCGTGTCAAGAGAGAAACCCTGTGAAAGAAGCAGCTCTGGAATAACGGTCAGGTTAAACCACTCCTTTCCCTTCCTATTTTAATCGATTTGTGCTAATATTGTGTCGTGTTTGCGGATTTCAGTCGATATTTCGACCGTTACAACTACCTACCTACGTTGTCGCGTTGGTGGGTGCCGGGTCTGCCTATTGCAACGAGCGTCGGGGTGATCTATACGATTGTAAGTACCTTTTGTTTCCTAAATTCTTCTCAAAATGAGCGAGGATAGCGATAGATCAAAGCTGAATGTACCAAAATCAAGAGAGGGTAGTCATTCGCCTTCTAGAGAACTTAAATTAACCGTTTCAGACCTCAAAAAACAAAGAAGAATTCTGAAAGGTCGTGTAACTTCTTTTGAAAACTATATTTTAAAATTTCAGAATTTGGTTATTACAAAATGTCAAGCAGTTGAACTAAATTTAAGAATTTTGAAGTTGGAATCAGTTATTGATGAGTTTTACAAAATTCAAGATAAAATCGAACAGTTTTGTGATGAAAATGATCTTTCAATAAATATTGAGTACCGCGAAAGCTTCGAAGAACAATATTTTCGAAGTGTTTCTGTCGCTAAAGTAATTATAGAAGACCAAAGTAATAACCAAAATTCGGTAAATACGCAGGTTTCAAGTGACAAAAATGCATCGTTACAAATTAAATTACCTGACATCAAATTACCCTCTTTTAGTGGTTCGTATGATGACTGGCTCGAATTCAAAAATTCGTATTTAACGATGATACACGGACGGGCAGATTTAAATGCGATTCATAAATTTCACTACTTGCGGTCATCACTTAGCGGTAGTGCTTTACAGGTTATAAGTGCGTTAGAGTTCACAGCAGAAAATTATACCCACGCATGGGAATTGTTACACAATAGATTTCAAAATGATCGACTTTTGGTGCACAACCATGTCAAAGCCTTATTTTCTATACCTAATATAAATAAGGAATCTCCTTTGCTCATTAGAAAACTCATAGATTCTATTTTGCGAAATTTACGTTCATTGAAATCGTTGGGCGAGCCCACAGAATCATGGGATACACTAATTATATACTTAATTGTCTGCAAACTTGATTCTTCGACCGAACGCGAATGGGAAACTTATAAGGGAACACTTATTTCTGGTTTTCAAGGCCAAGAAATTAAACGAAAATTAATATTAAACGACTTGTTAACATTCCTGAGAAATAGAGCTGATTTGTTGGAAATGGTGAACGTTAGTAGTAACGCAAATAGTGCTCATAGTTTTCACAAGCCCCCTAATTTTCATTACAATAAATATCACAATAAACAATTTCATGATTCGAAACCGCAGGTAGCACAAACACACACTCAGAGTTATGTAGCTACAAATAACGGGAAAACGACCAAACGTAACCGTTGTTGTGAGATGTGTCGCGGAAATCATGCTTTATATATGTGTAGTATGTTTTTGAATTTATCAATCGAGGATAGGTACAAATTAGTAAATGAAAAGAAACTTTGCCATAATTGTCTGCGCGGTGGCCATTCTATAACTAACTGTTATTTCGGGCCGTGCCAACAGTGTAAATGTAAACACAATAGCTTGTTACATAAAGAATTAAAAGAAAATACAATTGGCAATGTTAACTCTGAGTCAAGCACATCTCAAATAAAGTCGACCGTAATGCATTCAACGTTAGGTTCGCATTGTCACGATAATTTAAACACAGCTCAGCTGACTACTCAAACAGAACAAGTTTTGTTACCTACCGCGCTAGTAGAAGTGATCGACGAAAACAATAAGCGACACACAGCCCGCGCGCTTTTAGATAGCGGTAGTCAGCATTGTTTTGTATCAGAAGCGTTTTGTAAACGAATAAATTACACGAATTATATACAGTCCATTGTTCAAATTTCTGGAGTGGGACAGTCGGTCACACAATCCAATAAATTATGCGATTTAAACATACGATCAAAATTAAACGATTTTTATACGCTTATTCGGTGTTATGTTTTGCCATGTAATATAACATCATTCTTGCCAACAATGAATATTAACGTAGAATCAATACGAATACCTGAAAATATTCAACTTGCAGATCCTACTTACAATATACCCTCTGAAGTTGATTTATTGATTGGAGTGGATGTTTTTTGGGATCTTTTAAACGAAAATAAAATACGATTAGCATCGGGATTATATTTACGAGATTCAAAATTGGGTTGGGTCATTTCAGGACCTATTTATACGAGTAAATTGCAATCGAAAAATAATACCGTCCGATGTAACTTTATTCAAAATGTCGGCATAGATTTACAATTAAAAAAGTTTTGGGAATTAGAAGAGTTATCAAAAAAAACACACTCTTACTAATTCCGAACGTGAATGCGAAGAGATATTTATAAATACAACTAAACGTGAATTAGACGGCAGATTTTCAGTACGTATTCCACTGAAAGATTCAGCCGATTCTTTAGGTGACTCCTATACGACAGCTTATAAACGATTTATTGTATTAGAACGAAAATTAAAAACAAAGTTGTGGCTGTGTAAACTCGATTGGGACGATCCCGTTCCAAACGATGTCTCAATTAAGTTCACAAAGGACATTGTCAGAAACCGCCTAAAAACCGCCCAAAAACATTAACCCATCATAATTATTTTCTATTTTTTTTAATACATTAAGCACCCTTTCATTCTAATGGACACTTAAGCATTGAAAAATTAAATAAATAAGTCTTTTAACGTTTATTCTATAATACTATTACAACTTCCGGACGTTTTGGTGCGTGGCATGGTCTAAAACCTATCAAGTTCCATAATTTTTGCCGATAAAATCTGTACGAGGCATTACCGTACTTTATTGCTGGGAGTCCATGTATAGTGATGTTCCTGCGGCCATCATAGACAATAAAATATCGATTTTGAAAATAAAATAAATCGATTAAACTGCTTTGAAGACTAGATTTGCGTTAAAAGCTAAAAAGATATTGACACTATTACAAGAAGCTATCTAAAGTGTCCAACTGGTCGAAGGTCGTAAATAAAATGAAAATAATTAGGACCATAAACTGATATTCATGGTATCATAACTGTAAAAGTGTCAGAATCCGATGTTGAATCCAATGCCAGTTGAAGTGAGAGAAACATATATCAACCTAGTATAGTTGCCAGTCTCTCATAATCTATGCCAATGAGGGTTTTCGCGATTGAAAAATCCGCCAGATGGCAATACGTAGACGTGAGGTCCAAATGCTGCATGATTGGTGGATTTTGACATATCTGTGACATACATGTGCTATGAATGAGGGTTTTCGCGATTGAAAAATCCGCGAGATGGCAATACGTATACGCGAGGTCCAAATGCTGCATGATTGGTGGATTTTGACATATCTGTCAATGTCATGTCAAAAATAACAAATAATAGACCAAATGAACTTTTATAGATTGTGAAAGAGAAGATAAAGATTTTATTATTTTATTAAAATCTTGCCACGAGGTAGTTTTTCAGTAGAAACCAGGATTGGATAATCGCTACAGGCAAGTATCAGAACATTTTATAAATATTTTTAATCGATTATATCCTTGTGAATCGTTTTAATAAATTGTCATTTTACTTTTTCAATTAAAACTTTTTCAATCCCTAGTCTTGTCAAACTGTCATAATGTCAACAAATTATAAATGTCACGTCAGTTGACTCAATTTCAGTCTTCTGTGCGTTTACTGTATTTTTATTTCAATGAAATAGTGCTAAAGGGTTAGTACTAAAAGTGAAAGCCTTTTTTCAGAAAGAAAACCAATGTGGTGCCCTTATTATTCATACTGTTTGAAAGTTACAAGTCAGTGATACAGAGTTGCCGCCATTATAACTCCGTAGTGATACCATACCAAAGAAGAAGTTTTCCTAAACACTTGTGTTATTTTTATATGTGATCAAATAAAAAGGATTAATTCTACTGCTCAAATGGAATAACTTATTCAAAGAGACCGAATATAAAAAAAAACCTCTCCATAGAAATTATCATCATCACGAGAATGTGAATTTTTTGAGAATTTGATATTGGTCCTGTAAGAAATGTAGTTGTATTTCAGTAGAAGAATCAACCCTTCTCGTTTCATCAGCAAGAGTAACTATAAAAACGCCCTGTAGGTAGGTATTATTAAGCTGAAGAGTTTGTTTAGTGTCAAAGACTGTCACACAGTGTAACTTAAATTGGCATATTATGATAATGAACATAAAAACTTAAATAAATATTTATGTTAATATTTTTTCTATTTATTTATTTTCCCAAAGCTTCACAGTGACAGCTGAAACAGCAATACTGTTGTAAAACTAAACTTAGAACAAACTGTTACAAATATTTTACAAATTAAAATAAAACCGCATGTTGCTTTACTTTCTCGTATAGGTAATAAATGTAATTAATGGCTAGATTATTGATGTTACTTTGTTACCCTCAATAGTGAGGAGATCTTATAAAATGGTAACCCTGATTTTCATTGTCATTCAAGTGCTCTTTCTTCGCATAGGCTTCTGTGATTTGGCCAAGGGCCACACACATTGCGATAACATTATGCGACATTGATTTGACAGCAGCGGAGTGAAGTCTTGCGACTATGCAAAATGATACCCTGTAATCGTAGCGCATATAGACATAGACGGGGCGGGGCACATAGCTCGTAGAGCTGATGGCCGCTGGGGCAGGAAAGTTCTTGAGTGGCGACCACGAGCCGAAAGACGTAGCGTGGGCAGGCATCCCACTAGATGGACCGACGATCTGGTGAAGGTCGCGGGAGGTGCCTGTATGCGAGCGGTGCAGGATCGGTCTTCGTGGAAATCCTTGGGGGAGGCCTTTGTCCAGCAGTGGACGTCTTTTCGGCTGAAACGAACGAACGAACG
The DNA here is from genome assembly GCF_963855985.1 of Ostrinia nubilalis. Lineage (NCBI taxonomy): Eukaryota > Metazoa > Arthropoda > Insecta > Lepidoptera > Crambidae > Ostrinia > Ostrinia nubilalis. Next base: position 4,365,847 of record NC_087115.1, on the reverse strand, counting down.
ATACGTATTACCGCTATTTACCAGACATTACTATTTATTGCATACTCGCCGGATTACACGTAGGAGCACGCGCGTTACAGCTTCGGCCTTGCATTATTATTATAAGATCTTGTTCCGCCCTTTTTCGAACTTCCTCCGTGAGGATATCCCCGCCGAATTCTATGATGAACCTATCAAAAGTCATATTCTGCAATGTCAACCCACCACAAGGTGGACCGACGACCTGATAAAGGTAGCGGGAAGGCGCTGGATGCAGGCCGCTACCAACCGTGCGATGTGGAAGTCATTGGGGGAGGCCTATGTTCAGTAGTGGACGTCCTGTGGCTGAAATGATGATGATGATGATGATGAAATGAATGAAAATGACAAATCTTCGAACGTGTATAATACCGTGCCAAAGTAATCATATAATTTTGGCACCTTAATAACTATTGCCGTTTTTGTTGTAAAGATCATGCAGCGCTACTTGCGGATATTATTGGAAAGAAAACTATGTGGGCTCTAGATCTGAAGCCGCTTTAACGAACACGAAGTGCTCATACAATGCGGCGTATTTTCTTCCAGTCTTTAGTCAGGAATTTAGTCGAATTAAAACCCCGGTTGAACGTGATATAGCCGCACTAGAATACGATGCTTTTTTGCATAATCGCAAGACTTCGTTCCGGTGTCGACCGAATGTTATCATGATGTATGTGGCCCAGGGGTTACTGTAGCCGCTAAGGTTTGAAACTTCTTGCTTAAAATATTGTAGTCTTTGGCATAGACTACGACGGTAGTCATGGAGATAGGAGTTTGTTATCTCGTGTCAGATGTAAATGGTGAAAAGAAAACTCATGATTCGTGTTATTTTTATGCAATATGTAGGTTTTTTATAAAAGTGGAACCCCGAGTGATCTCCAAAACCCATTCTATTATTATATACGATTCGGCTTCGATATCTATAATACAATAGGAGTTTATTTCATGTGTCAGATGACAAGGGTGGAAACAACCTACGATTAATGTTGTTTATTTACGTGCAATATGTGGGCATATTATAAAAGTGGAATGCCGAGTTGTATTTCTAAAACTTGTTCTATTATTTTATACTATTTGGCTGCGACTCGGCGTGACGACAATACAAAACATTTTTCGCGAATCGGTGTTCATACATTCACACAATACATTAGACGCCATGTTGTCATAAACGACATATTATAAAATCGCTGTGATTTAATATTCTTAATCATTAATTTTATGGCAAGTGTCCATCAGGAATCATTGTTCTTACACACAGAATCGTATTATTTCGCTTTCGGGTAGTAATATGTCACAATTGTTGGTTCTTAGGCGAACAATGTATGGAGAACGAACATTGTCCTTTGTTGATTCAATTAAAAAATACTTATACGAAATAAAAATTCCACGATTCATAAGGAGTATTCATACTAAACGTTTAGAATTACATATTTTCTCAGACGCGTCACAGGAAGCTTATGGCGCTTGTGCTTATGTACGATTAATACTGAATGATAACACTACACGAATGAATTTACTATGTGCAAAAAGTAAAGTAGCGCCGCTCAAAACTATCAGCATTCCTAAATTGGAGTTGTGTGGTTCGTTGATAGGTGCACGCTTATATAAAAATATTATCGATTCTCTAAGCTTAACATTCGATTCTGTTTATTTCTGGACAGATTCGACCATCGTCATTGGTTGGTTAAGTATGTCACAGCATTTACTTAAAACATTTGTCCAAAATCGAGTCACAGAAATTAATGAATTAACAAATGACACATTGTGGTTTCATGTTGAAAGCCAAAATAACCCAGCTGACTTAGTGTCAAGGGGTTTAAACGCTGCCGAACTAAAAAATAATAATTTATGGTGGCATGGTCCCAGTTACTTGCATTGTTCTGAGTGGTCACCTAGCAAACAACCAATTACATATTGTAGTAAAGACTTACCTGAAACAAAAACTACAAGCGTAAGTACTTTATGCATCAATTCAGAAAACATATTCGATTTTGATAGATTCTCATCTTTCAACAGATTAAAACGTACGGGGGCCTACTTACTTAGATTTATTTATAACGCGCGTAATAAACAGCTGAGGCGAACCGGTTCCTTATCTGCCGCTGAGTCACAGTAGATAAATTAAACAGTACGGAAGCTTCATACAAACGCTCGAAATCAGACTCACGCACACAGACGCACGCTTTACACGAGCTCTAAGCGAACCTCGCAGTCCATCCGTCGCGAGTGTCGCGCGCGTTGTGTTTTTAATAATAATTTTATTGCATGCGCTGTCCGCTGTATTTTTAAAAACATGCCACGAGTGTATTGCGTAGTATACGGCTGCTTGAACTCAGCATCTACAAAACCAGAACTTTCATTTTTTAAACTTCGTAATAATTCTGAATTGTAAAAATGATTAAATATTACTTTTTAAATAAAGTGCTTACATCTGATTTTGTAATAGTTCTTTTTAAATTACGTAATTACTCTTTTTAAAAATTGATGTGTTCTATTTGATAAAGTAATTTGCTCCGCGCGCTTTTGTACTAAGTGATGAACTGTATTTAAAATGAGGCAATAGGTATGTGAAAGTAAGTATCCGGTATTTTATTTTATGAGAATAGATCTTCTACCGGCCTCTAATAAAGTACTTAATCAATTTATTCGATTATGTATTGGATCATTATAGAACCTAATTAACGTTTTATTTTTTTGTTAACTACTTAGTCAATTAATTTATTCCATTAGGTATTTGATAATTAAAAAACCTAAATAAACGTTTTAATAAATAAGTAAGTAAGAACCTTATTAATTTTATAAAGATTAAGAGTGCCAACCCTAACACTCAGTTGAAGTGTAGGTATTTAACTCGCCGAAAGGGCTAAGTTTCCGTACTGCTTTAGCTCATATATATACTGTGGCTGAGTTGAGCGAGTCGCAGCAAATGTTGTGTCGATTCGCACAGATGCAATCGTTTCCCTCGCTTTATAACAACTTACTCAAAGGATTGCCTTTAGAAAAATGCAAGGAATCTAATAAAGTTATCGGTCTAAATGTATTTTTAGACAGTTCTAAAGTAATTCGTGTTGGCGGGCGACTTTGTAATGCGACCAACTTTAAGTTTAATAAACAACATCCGATGTTGTTGTGTAGCAAAAGTCGATTTACAATACTTTTGTTTGAATATCAACATAAAACGTTACTTCATGCGGGACCTCAACTCATGTTGAGCACTATCCGTGAAAGTTGGTGGCCGCTAGCAGGTAGAAATCTTGCCAGGAAGGTAGTACATCAGTGTGTAACGTGCGTTCGTATGAAAGGCAATGTTTTCAAACCTATAATGGGAAATTTACCCGTGGAACGATTAGAGTCAGGTTTTCCTTTTTTACGTACTGGCGTAGATTATGCCGGGCCAGTCTTTATACTCAATCGCAAAGGGCGAGGTGCAAAATTAATTAAAGGTTATATCTGCCTATTTATTTGTTTTGTAACACGATGCATTCACTTGGAACTCGTAAGTAGCTTATCAACAGCTGATTATATTTTAGCTTTAAAACGTTTTATGTCTAGACGAGGGAAACCTCAAGAAATATTTTCCGATAATGGAAAAAACTTTGTCGGTGCAGAAAAAGAATTTCCGCTTTATTCTAATATTAATTGTAATAAAATAATCGATATAGCTGCAAATGATGGTATTACATTTAAATTTATTCCTCCCTATTCTGCTCATTTTGGGGGACTTTGGGAAGCAGGGGTCAAATCGTGTAAGTATCACTTGAGACGCATACTAGGCAATGCTAATTTAACATACGAGGAGTTTAGCACGGTATTAGCACAAATCGAAGCCGTCCTGAATTCCCGTCCTTTGTCATGTTTATCCACAGATCCCTCCGACTACCTTCCCTTAACTCCATCCCACTTCCTCATTGGCCGCCCCCTGACCGCTCCAGCCGCTGTTGACATCACCGAGGCACAGACTAGACGCCTGACACGCTACGACAGGATCGAACAGCTTCGCCAACACTTCTGGAAGCGCTGGGCCACTGAATACGTCACTGAGCTTCAAATTCGAACCAAGTGGAAGACAAACACAAATGAAATAAAACTGGATAGTCTAGTTTTAATCAAGGACGATCAACAACCACCACTCAAGTGGAGATTGGGAAGAATTGCTGAAATTTTTCCCGGCAAAGATGGAGTTGCACGCGTCGCAAACATTCTAACATCGACTGGAATAGTGAAGCGGGCGTTTTCAAAACTTTGTCCTCTTCCGCTTCCTACAACAAATGAAGATTGCATCGCTTCAATCAACAATCAATGAAACTAAACGAAGATCGAAGACTACCGGACTACATTTTGAAAGTCAATCATGAGCTTTCAAGGCTGGCGGTATGTTAGCGCCATCTATGGGCGCAAGAAAACAACTCATGACGTCAAAGGCGCGGAACCAGAGTGAAGATCGCAGCTAACTTCGCGCCGCTCCGCCCTCCTGTCAACTTAAATCGAACGTTTAAAAACACTCGACAATTTGATCTCGTTGCATACAGTCTGTAAACCTGTCACTTTAAATAAACGTTAAAACCGTAATTTCAATAATAATTAGTCATTGAAGAGACCCTTATTCCAACATAATATTCGAAAGTCTGAGCTCGAAACAGTAATATTACCTAATTATTGTAAATATTATTAGAAAAGGGTGTAATAAAGACAAACCAAAGGGTTTTTGTATAAGTGATTTAGCAAATTATGTTATTGAACTGCGGATCTTGCAACATAAACTTTAAAATGTCATCGCAAAGTTGTTTAAATTCTCCGATCAGTTTTTGTAATATTTGCGGGAAATTTATGGTTATAAAACAATGAAACAGCATTACAGATTTTGTGAAAAATATTTACTTAAGTTATTTTGGATACGTTTTAAGTAACCAAGACAAAACTTGGACTCCTCATAAAATTTGCAAGGCTTGTTTATTAGAACTTTGCAAGTGGTCAAAAGGATAGAAAAATTGCTTCAAAATCGTTTCGCCTATGCTATGGATATGTCTATGCTCCGACTATAAAAAAATAGTGGCCAAAATGATTGCAAGTTTTGGTGTAATGGGTTGTAACATGAACATTAAACTTAATTTCCTTAATTCGCCCATTGATTACTTCCCAGAAAATCTAGGAGCCGTTAGCGAAGAACAAGGCGAAAGATTTCACCAAGATTTGAAAGAGCTTGAAGTCCGGTATCAAGGAAGATGTAATACTAGCATGATAACGGACTATTGTTGGTTATTGAAGCACGACTATCCAAACCGGAAATTTAAGCGAAAATCGAACAACCGAAGCTTCCAGGAAAAAAAAGGACCAGGTTTCACAAATAAAATTTACATGTAATTTAGACTAGTAAATAGTTATCATTATATTTTAGTAGTTTTTTAAGTTAAAAGTAATGTACTTCTTTAAATATATATTTTTTTATGTGAAAACTTCTGATTTTTTCCTATTTTCTATCTGTACCTTTTTTTGAAAAATCTGGAGGTGATGGAGAAAAACTAAGTACATATTCGTAATCAGCGCACCAAAATACCTTAGAATCAGCTATCAAATTCTAGAGAGGAAGTTATGACCCTCATTTTGCAGGCCTGTGTAATACCTACTTAGGAATTCTCACGGGAACGGGAATTAGCGGGAAAATCCTTTTGTATGAAAAATCTAAACCGCTCAAGTTAGACGCTTGAAATTTGGCATGAATGTAAACTTAAAGCTTAGTTACAACAGGATATTGCAAAATTCGCACGGGAACGGGAGTTAGCGGGAAAAACATTTGTATGAAAAAATCTAAACCGCGTAAGATAGATGAAGGGGGTAAAACGGGATCCACGCGTACGAAGTCGCGGGCGGCCGCTAGTATAATATTAATAAGTCAATATATGTCATTTAAAGTTCATAACAGACTTATCAACTCGGAAAGGGATCAACACCGCATCGCCTTTCGCACGGATATGGATGGGTCGTCATTGGACGAAATTCTACGTGCTCGGCGACCGGACTATAGTAGAAAGATAAGTATAGAAGTAAAGTTTACTTACTTTATATGCTTTTCAATACTCCTTTTAGATTTGCATTTTTTCGTGCAATAATCACATACAAATATTTCATGGTATTGCTTATAATGCTTGAAAAATAAACGGACGGTGCGGAATCTGAAATAAAAAAGGTACAAATTCAAATCGAAATCAAATCAAAATGAAAAATATCTACTTTATTTGTAAACTAATTAAATTAGTTCTTACAATTAATCAAATGCATTTTTACAGGTTTCTTTTTTTTGCCCTACCAGCGCTTCGAGACAAACTTTTGGCAAATCGATTTAAGAATAATCTATACAAATATTATAAATGCGAAAGTAACTCTATCTGTCTGTCTCTCTTTCACGCCTAAACCACTGAACCGATTTTGATGAAATTTGGCATAAAGATAGTTTGAGTCCTGGGAAAGGACATAGGATAGTTTTTATCCCGGTTTTTGACAGGGACGCGCGCGATAAATTTTTTCTGTGACACAAAAAGCCACGCGGGCGAAGCCGCGGGCGGAAAGCTAGTTCAGTAATAAAGGGACTCATGAGGGATTTCCTATTTGAAAAATTATTTCATCATTAGGCTTCCACCAAGGCGGAGCGGATCGGAAGATAGAGATGTGTCGGGCAGACTAATTACGGTTCCGTAGCCAAATGTTTATCTAGACAATTTTATGCAGCTTACTATTTTATTTATTTTACCAATGGTCCGTGACCCTCACTCGGCATGGGGCACACTGAAAACCAGCGCCGTGGCCTTCGTCACCGTGGGCCACGGCATATGCTGAGTGGGGTCCCGTTGCAGTGGGCATCTTGTTGGGGGATGGGTGGCACTGCTCAGTTTACTCTTGTTTTTATTTTTTCTTCTTCCATTATTATGTGCCACTGTCATGTCTATGTAATTGCCTGTATTTGTGTGATGTCCATTGTAATAAATGTATCTTTCTTTCTTTCTTTTCTTTCAAATGGCAAAAAACGGAACCCTTATAGATTCGTCATGTCTGTCTGTCTGTCCGTCCGTATGTCACAGCTCTTCTTTCCGAAAGAGCTATACTGTTGAAACTTGGTATTTAGTTGTAGGTATTCTGTGAACCGCATTAAGATTTTTACACTAAAAAGAAAAAAAGTTATACATTTTGGGCGTAGGTTTTTATCAAACCCATACGTGTGGGGTACCTATGGACAGGTCTTCAAAAATGATATTGAGGTTTTTAATTTTTTTTTTCTAAACTGAATAGTTTGCGAGAGAGACACTTCCAAAGTGGTAAAATGTGTGTCTAAAATAAGATAAGCGAATGATAAAACTAAAAAAACGAACGAAAATTTTGCTATCGCGACTGTGCGACGGGCGACCGCAGTGAAGATACAAATGAGTAGGTCATTTTCATAGAAACGCACCGAGCGCGGTTTGTATGTTCGGCGCAACTCCCCGCTAATCCCCGCTAAATTTTGTCAGTGTGTGCGTGCGCGCTCACATACAAACCGCGCTCGGTGCGTTTCTATGAAGATGACCTACTCATTTGTATTTACTCTGATGTACGTGTAAAACACTTACGAAGCTTCGCAACCTTTGCATCGGACGCGGTGCATTCCAGCCAGGTGGCGTCTGATTCGCTCTCGACTCGACGCCCGATGACCGCACGACCGGCACTCGAACACCTCGCGATGTCGGTCCATGTGGGTGGACAGACGGCGCTTGCAATCGAAACGGGCGTTGCAGAAATCACACGAGTATGGTGAAGACTGGAAATTGACATTAGACATTAGAATCGTTCGTTCGTTTCAGCCAAAGGATAAAAACAGCATTACCGTCGATTTGATACAATTTCATGTATGAAGCCGCAGGCGAAAGCCGCTATTTCACAACGGGTCACACTGTTTCACACCTAGAGATGTGCCGCTGAGAAAGTTCTCGTTCCCGGCAATATTCCCAGTGAGAATATTCTCGAGAACCGAGAACGCTCCCGGGAATATTCTCAGTGTTCTCGACAGAACACATTTAGTTTTATTTTTAATTTTGTTGTTTATATGTGATATTATTTGTAATGTTTCGATGTTTTATTAACTGGGCGTTAAGACTAGTTGTTATAAACAAGGCATGAAACGAGTGAGTGAGATATTGCTGTCTTGCTCACTCTTTTCGTGGCGAACGCGTACCGCGGCTTTAGGACTCGGCTACGGTATTTGAACATCAGTGTGCCTCTGAGTTTTAAGGCCCTTGCCACCCTGGCGGATTGCAAGCGGATTTAAAGCGGATTCAAAGTGGATTTAAAGCGGAGTGGCGACGCGACGGAGAAACCGCGTAAAAATATCGTAAAGCTCTCCAAAGGCTGCCCAGCCGAGCTGGATTCGATGATTGACCTTTTTTTCGAAGTTGGACCTACCTAACTGGACTGTTTGTCCCAGGTATACATTATTCTCAACAACCTCGAGTGTAGTCTCCAACATTTAGAGGAATGGGTGCAACACGGTCTTTAGACATGATTTTTAAATCTTGTCCATGTTCATTTTGAGACCCACTTGTTTTTTTTTTTTTTTTTTTTTTTTTTTTATGCATAACAAGGCAGGTATTTGACCACAATCGCACCTGATGTTAAGTGGGATGCGGTCTAGGATGGTACATATCTGCCCTGTAAGTGCCTATTCACTCTCGCCTTGAAAAGGCCCGGATTATAGTTTTCGGGAAAGACAGCAGCAGGCAACGAATTCCAGTCCCTAGCTGTTCGCATTATAAAAGAGTCATCGAAACGCTTAGTGCGAGCTGGTGGAATGTCAACAATATAGGGATGGTACGCTAACCTGCGTCTGGTTCCCCGATGATGGAAGGGGGCTGGTGGAATTAATTCATGTAATTCATTCGCACATTCTCCGAAGTGTAGCCTGTAGAAAACCGATAGGGATGCTACCTTACGGCGATGGTCAAGTTCCTGGAGCGCCGCTTCAACAAGGGTAGGGCTGTCGATAAGTCTTCTGGCACGCCTTTCCACCGAATCCAAAGCAGCCAAATGTTTCTTGGCAGAGCCGTCCCAGAGGTGGCAGCAGTATTCCATGCAAGGTCGGATCTGTGCTTTATAAAGCTGCAGCCTTTGCTTCTTGGAGAAGTACTGCCTTGCCCTCGAGAGGATACCAAGCTTTTTGGCAGCAGTTTTCGCTATGGATTCGATGTACTCGCCAAAGTTCAGCTTGCTGGACATTTCAATGCCCAAGAGTTGCAGTCGCTCGGTGATTTTGACAGGCACACCTCGGAATGTTGGAGCCATAAGAAATGGACTTCGTTTGGCGGAGAACAGACACGCCTGTGTTTTTGACGCGTTAAATTGGACCAGGTTGGCATCGCCCCAATCAGAGACATCCTGAAGGGCCAAATTTAAGCGTTCAATTAGGGACTCACGACAAGACTCGACCTCACGCCTGTCGGCTTTTGCGTTGGATATATATTTGGCTGTCACTGTCGTGTCATCTGCATACCCAAAGGTACCGGGTTTGAGCAGGTCATTGATGTGCAGTAGGAATAGTGTTGCAGACAGCACCGAACCCTGAGGGACACCAGCGTCAATAGGTTGTTGACTAGAAGTGTAGCCCTCAAGAACTACTCTTATTGATCGTCCCTCAAGAAAATCGGAGATCCATTTGCAGAAGCCAACAGGGATTCCAAAAGATGGAAGCTTGTTTAGTAGGCTGCCGTGCCAGACTCTGTCAAATGCCTTTGATACGTCCAATGAAACGGCAAGAGCTTCTCCATGTTTCTCAATGGCCTCGCTCCATAGGTGTGTGGCATACACGAGAAGATCACCTGTAGAACGACCATACCGAAACCCATACTGACGGTCGCTGAGTAGGTCATTTTCTTCAAGGTATGACAGGAGTCGGCCATTGAGGACACGTTCCATTATCTTGCAGAGTATAGACGTAACAGAGATGGGTCTGTAATTTGTTGGATCAGCACGACTGCCCTTTTTAGGTACGGGCTGTACGTTGGCAAGCTTCCATGATTTTGGGACTAGTCCAGTCTTAAGTGAGAGTCGATACAGGCGTGTAAGAATAGGAGACAACTCCGGCGCACAACTACGCAGGACTATCGCTGGAATTCCGTCAGGTCCACTAGCTTTATTTACGTCAAGAGAACGTAAGACATTTAAAACCTCTTTGTGCCGTATGCGGACCTCACGCATGGTGGTGGAGGCAGGGGGTAATGAGGGTGGTATTTTGCCTGCAACGTCAAGACGGGAGTTATCAGCGAACAGGGTGGCAAAAAGATTCGCTTTTTCCTCAGCAGAGTGAGCCAGTGAGCCGTCGGGTTTCAGCAGTGGTGGCAGGCTGGGGCGACAGAAGTTGGATTGGATGGCCTTGGCAAGGGACCAAAACGGTTTAGACCCGGCTGGGTAAGAAGCAAGTTTTGAGCCAATGCGTCCAATATGGTCGTAGCGAGCCCTGCGTAGTGTTCTTTTGCAAGACTTGGAGGCCTGGTTGTAGGCTTTCTTCAGATTGCGAGTGTCTGGTGAGCCGCGCGTTCGAGCATCTGCCCATGCCAGAAACGCCGACTGCTTACACGCTTCAGCATGACGGCAATCAGCATTGAACCAAGGGCGAGCTTTGCTACCTGAGGCAATGTCTGAGTAGGGAACAAAGAATTCCATACCCTGACGTATAACCTCGGTGATGGCATCGGCGCAAATCGTTGGATCTTGAGAAGAAAAGCAAGCCGGCCTCCAAGGAAAAGATGCGAAAAACTGGCGCATCTCGTCCCAATCTGCTGACTTGTATCGCCATACTCTTCTTACTCCACAAGGGCCACGATCGGATGGGGAGTATGACGATACAGCTTTCACCAGGCAGTGGTCAGAAGTTCCAAGAGGAGCAGCAACCATGGTGGAATATCTGTCTGGATCTGATGTCAGCACAAGGTCTAGGCAATTGGCTGTGTGAGTGTCGACATCCGGGACCCTGGTTGCACAGTCTATCAATTGCGAGAGATCAAGTGTCAGAGCTAGTTTACGTGCCTCTCTCCCAGCGTGATCGGTCACCTGATATGGGAAGAGCCATTCTTGGTGATGTGCATTGAAATCCCCCAAAATCACCAACTGTGCAGAGGGGTATCGGGCTAGTGCCTTATCAGCTGATTGGCTGAGGTAGTCGAACAGCCGGGTTGTCTCATGGTCACCGCTGTGCGAACGGTAAACACAGGCATAGAGTAATTTCTCTAGGCCTGTGTCCACCAAAACCCAAATTACAGAGAATCCAGGAACCTCCAGGCATTTGAGACGCTTGATGCAAATGTCATCGCGGGCATAGATGCAGACTCCCGCCCGGGCTTGGAATTTGTGTTCCAGTGTATACCCAGGGTAGAACAAGTATGCTGCGTCGGCTGGACATTTGATCTGCGTTTCTGTGAGGAACAGCAGTTGCGGTTTTTCAGTCTCTAGATGGTGGTGGACTGCAGAGAGATTGGAGTGCAGCCCTCGTATGTTGGTGAGGTGCACTTTAAGTGGGAGGACGTGCAACCGCTGTTTAATTTTTTTCTTTGTTCTCTGTGCTTTCATTTTATGTTTTGTTGAGAGTGAATAAGTAGGAAGAGTATGGCAGTTGAGCGAGGCATTTTCGTGTATGCCCGGAGAGGCAGGCAGGGATAGCAGATCGTGTGGAGCCTGACCTGGAGACCGCGGGGACGCCCGAACCCCCCCAGAGATGGCCACCTGGTCCTCCCGTCCGGTCGCCAACCGGCAAGGTGGAGCATCCTGGGATTTTTCGCTAGGTGGCGGGGCAGCCTTTCACGAGTGGCTGGCAAGCTACTTGGGCCCCCAACTTCCTGCGGTCAGCCAGCGGTGCACTGTGCTTCGGATCCCGCTAGCCTCCAGAATCAGGCACCTGATGCGCCTACCCCATCAAACTCAGGACGGCGATGTCACGAACTACGCAACTGCTCAGACCCATACTCTCAAGCGGCTTCCCCAGAACACGCTCCGGAACACGGTTTAATCCGTTTGGCGGCGCGGTTTAGTCTGGGGGGTGGTGACCAGCCCCGGCCGAAGCCTACCACCGGCAATTGGCTACTCATTTGGCACCACCCAGGGGTCACTTGTGGGGTCTCGAGGGTAAACCCACGGAAGCGAGTAGCATTGACCCCCTGAGAGACTATTGAGGCCAACGAGCATTGTGCCTAGATCTTCCACGATCTTAGCCATGACTACGATATCGTCTGCTGTCTGGATCTGTCGCCGTTGATATTTATGCTGAATCTGCTCCAGCCCAGAAGCTTGAAAACATCTTCCAGGGCGGTGGTGATGACGTCTCCCTGTCTCACCCCTCGCTGCAACTGGATAGGTTTCGGGTCCTGATCTTAAAACGGACTGTCACTGTGGCGTTTTTGTACAAGCCTTTCAACACTTTAATGTATCAATAGTCAATTTGGCACAGTTGAAGAGACTGAAGCACTGCCCATGTTTCAAACGAATCTAAGGCTTTCTCATAGTTCACAAACGCAAAGTGGCTGATTATACTCCTTGATCTTCCGTATAATCTGCCGTTGCGTATATTATTATGGTATATGGTACTAAAGCCTTTTCGGAAACCGGCTTGTTCGGGGGGCTGAAAGTCGTCGAGCCTGCTAGCGTGACGTGAATCGAAAACAGCTTGTAGAGATGGCTCAGAAGCAAAATGGGTCTATAATTCTTCAACAAGGTTTTGTCACCTTTTTTGAAGAGGAGTATTACCATTCTTCTAAGGGCAGAAACTGCGTTAAGCGGGCCTCGGCGCGATTTCATACAAAGTGCTCCGTCGCGGGCGCCGGGGTCCGCTTAACGCAGTTTCGGGCTTAAGTGTTGGATCAATCTAGCTAGCACGTATTTTCTATAAAAATGTGTCAAATGATCCGTCAGACAGGCTATCCACAACTTATCCAGAAGTGGCGAAACAGGCCCTTACTAAGCGATTGTGAAATATGCCCTTAATGTCAAATAAGAATAGTTTAAAAAACTAAAAACACGCTTTTAATTACTAACAGCACTAAAAAGCTAAAAATCATCAGGACCCTGGACAATACTGGACATCTAGCATTAAAGTGCTCGAAAAGACAAATCCAACGAACCCAAACTCGATGAGTTTCCGCCGTTTCGTTTTGGAGTTCCTATGGCTACCTTCTGACTCCATCATTAGGACCCTGGACATTATCTAGCACTTAAAGATCTCGAAAAGACATCCAATGAACCCAAACTCGATGTGATTCCGCCGTTTCGTTTAGGAGTTCTTTTGGCCACCTTCCAGTCCCATCATCAGACCAGCTGGTACCACAATATTGTATTGTCATTTCTAATCTACATATAATTGCCAAGTTTCATGATGATACAAGACTTAGAAGTGCGTGTAATTCAGATTCTAAGATTCCATTACATAGTTAGTTACGTACACGACGACCTAATAAGAGCGCGTTATAAACGAAAAATGGACAGTTACATTATTTAATTACGTGTAAAAAGAAATTTCTGCCATCTTACATATCATTAAAACGACATTTCACGACGAAAAAAATAAAATATAATAAAGGTGCAGTTGCCAAGAATATTGCCGAGAAAGTTCCCGAGAATATTCTCGGGAACACTGAGAATATAGCCTTTCACTGCAAATAGAGTGTATTGTTTAATATACACTTATCTGTTGACTTCATTTAATACTATTTTACTTAAGTAAGTTTGTTTATTTTCATTTGATAAACATGATTCTCAACCTTTCTCACTTAGGAGGACGCTCCCGGGAACGCTTCCGAGAATATTCTCAGTTGAAAGAGCGTTCTCGGGAACGGCACATCAATACTCACACCCAATAGTGTAAAAAATTTCCATCCAGTCATACCCTCACTCCTTAACCTGTATTTTCTTACTGTAAGCTATAGATTGCTTATTTATTTTGATTTTTAATGTATTTTGTACATTGTTTCTTTATAACGAAATCTCATATCCTGATATTAAAGGTACTTAATATGTTTGACGAGTACCAGTGTGATTGGATGGGAATGTTTTTCAGTATTTATCCCAGAACAAGAGGCGTAAGCTTTATTTTATTTTATTTTATTTATTTTAGGAATTACAAACAAATGTGTTACAGAAACTAATTTATCTACTAGACTTATGTATCATTTATGTGGTAACACATCCCACTACGTAATCCACATATTGATATATTATGAAACCATGTAATATAGAGCGAGGCAATTACAATTAAGGTAGGTACCTTAAAAACGCGGTGTAGCTCAACACCAAGAAGTAATTAATATTATGTTCAGACTTTTAATTATTAATTTTGTTCTGTATTATTTTTTTTTCATTTAAAAATAAAAAAATAAAACTTACCTGACTATGAAACTTCACATTATGACGTTCCAAGTATTCTTTGCTTGACCAGCCCAAAACACAAGTCTTACATTTATACCGGATCTTATAATACGAACTATTTCTTTCTCTCTCCAACATTTCTTTTATCTCATCGAATCCGATGTATGTTATTTTACACATTTCTTTTAGATCTTTCATCAGAACTTTCTTATTTACCTTGTATGGTCTGTCTTTGGTTCGACTCGCATATTTCTTTTTCTTAACCACTTGAGGGTTTTCAACTTTAACATTTTCTAATTCTGTTTTGATTTCATCGAGTAACTGATCAGTATTTTCGCAATCAAAATCATTGGCATTGTCACAATCATCAATTTCTTCCTTCACCTTGATATCTTGCAATAAATCCTTATTATCAAGGTCTTCGTTAAATATTTCATTGTTTACGTTTAATTCAATTTGTGTTTTTTCGTCTGCGTCTTCGACGAATAGTAATGTGAGGTCAGGATTAAGGTACGTAGTGGTTAAACTACTCAACGTAGTTAGACGGGTCTGCAAACAATCATTTATAGTTAAAACTTAAAAAAATTGTAAAGCCTGGTCCGTGAGCACACTCACTGCGGGCTCCCGTCGCACAGTCGCGACAGCAATATAATTACGCGCGAGCGATAAGGATGGGTTAGCTTGGGGTCATTGGACAAAATTCTACGTGCTCACGGACCAGGCTTTAGCATTAAGATCAGGCCCTAAGCCTAGGCGCAGACCACAGATTTTTAGATGGCCGATAGTTGGGCCCGATTCTAATTTGTATGAAGAATCAATAGGTGTAATGTGCGCACTTCCATACATGCCCATACTGATTAACTGCCCGACAAAACTATAATAAATCGACGGTTTGCGCCTAGGCTAAGTTAAGATTTACTCAAGTTATTAAAATTTCTTAGCGATTATAGTCGCTTCTCAAACTAAATTATAAATAACTTGAGAAAATCGAACTGCCTAAGGCGGGAATCAAACCTACGACCATTCGCTTGCTTCGACAGGTTCATCCAGTGTCTAAGTAGCTCAGTTAGAAGAGCAGTCGCCCGGCAAGCAAATGATTCCCACCTTAGGCAATTCGATTTTTTCAGTTTATTAAAAGTCGAAAATGGTGACTGAGTTTCTCCCGCCACTTCTTCTCACCACCAGCCTATATGTTGTCCCGAAGTGGTGGTAGGGCCAGCTATATTTGGGACGTGTATAAGCGCCCTGGAAAGGGCATAATGTACTGAATAAACTATTCAATTTGATTTGATTTTTAATACTTACTTGATTATCAATAGAATGGGCAAGGAGGATTCTCTGTGAACGTTCTATTTTTGCTTGAAATAATGCTATTTTCTTCAGTATCGCTATACATTCCCAACATAATAATATATTTGGAAATTCTGCCTGTAAAAATTGAAAATTAGTGCAAATAATCATAATGTTAGGTTTAAATTTTTAAAGTTCCAAAATTTCAAATGTTAAACAATTAAAAATTTGTGACGTAACTACATATTTTATGTTCATCCAAGGCCCGTGGCAAATTCTGGGCATGGGGCCCTTGGCATATCTAGGGTTATTTTCAGGGGGGCCCAATGCCATTGCGCCCTAAAGCATCGCGAGGGGACGATCAGGGTTTAGGGCTGGGGGCCCGTGGCATTTTGCCAGCCCTGCCACCCTATAGTTATACCACTGGTTTAAGATAAATAAATAAATAAGGACCTTAAGCCTAGTCGTAGACCTCAGAATTTTTGTCGGCCGATAGTTGGGTCGGGCTGTTAATCAGTATGGTGTATGAAAGTGCGCACATAACACTGATTTGGTATCGGCCGATTCGTTATACAAATTACAATCGGGTGCAACTATCGGCCAACTAAAAGTCTGTGGTCTGCGCCTAGGCCAAGAGAATAAAGTTTAAAATATGGTGGGAAATATTCCCACTGCCACTAAGCTAGCAACTTACGAAATGTAGTCTAAAGAAGTAATTTTTCACGAATTTCACGAACTTACCATGATAAAATTGCCGAAAGCATTGTAATACACATCACTGTGTTTTCCTAAAGGAAACAGAGTCCGGTCACAACTTAAACATACGTGGCAAAACATCTGCCCATCACTTTCATCGGTATTGAGTATAATTTTTGCCATTTTTTATTTTAAATTAATAAAAACATTGCAAAAATGCAACAAAAATAAAAACCAACACAATTCGGAAATGTCATTTTGACATTGACAATATTTGACAATGACAACAACATCCTACACGAGTAATAAAAAGGACCGTAAAATAACGCCATCTATGTTTATGAGTTTAAAACAAAAATTGCTATTCAAAATCTAGATGGCACTGACTCAATGGGCTTAATGGGTGAATGATGAGATATAGATGACCCACGCTGAACTGTCCCACCAAACTCAATGACAGGGGGGCGCTACCATCGTTCAACTATATGGTTTCCAACATGGCAAAAATCTGAACCAGCGATCCGGTATTGACGGTGGCGCCCCACTGTCAATGTCATCGACAGGACAGTCCAGTATTTTGGAACTATAACGCCATTATTAGAAGAAGACATTTATTAAAATATGAAAATCGTCATTTTCAACCAGTGTTCATTGAGTGTTTAACTTTTTTGTAATAAGGCACCTCATAATTTAGAACGATGTAGCTTGAAATAGACGCTGATGAAGGCTTATTTTGGATTGAAATAGAAACGCAGAAGTTTGTAAATTACTTTATTCTCAGATTCACTTCTCAACTTGAAGGATGATACAATGTTGCTAACGTTTAAAATTGACACAAAAAGTAATAAATAAATAACAAAGATATCGAAAGCGTTTGACGTAAATTCATTTTACGCCCCCAGATTTGTTGGTCCCGCTCCCCGTTTCCCGTTTGTCTCTCCATGTACGCGGCGAACATGAGTGTACAGAGCCGGCCGCTGTCTGAACGTGTCTCCGCAACCTTCACACAGGAACGAGCGCCGCGGGGAATGCGTGAGCTGGTGGCCTCGGAGCGTCGACAGCGTCTGTGGACACGATATAGATGACCCACTCTGAACTGTCCCATCAAACTCAATGACAGGGGGGCGCTACCATAGTTCAACTATATGGTTTCCAACATGGCAAAAATCGGAATCAGCTCTCCGGTATTGACTGTGGCGCCCCGCTGTCAATGTCATTTCAATTTCAATTTTCAATTTATTTATTCCATTTATTTCATGGATAGGACAGTTCAGTATTTTGGAACTATAGACGATTTTGAACCTTGCGTTTTGACAAAGTAGATAATGACGGCTGAACACGACATTTTTATGAGCATTATGAGCAAAATCAAATAAAAAAAGTATGGGTGTATAATATAAGGCTCGGCGCATATGGGCCACCAACCACAGCCACCGACGGTGATTTAACACACTTTTTAATATATTTTGTGTAGGACACAGTAATGTGACACAGTAGTGTCCGCGACTCGCCACATAAAATGTGGCGGCTTCCTGACACCGGTGGCTGTCGCTCGCTTCTGACACTCTTAGATATGTGGCGGTAGCGCGCGACAGCCACCGGTGGCTGTGGTCGGTGGCCCATTTGCGTCGACACTAAGCCTATGCGCACACCGTTGATTTTTAGTTGGCCGATAGTTGTGCCCGATTTTAAAATTGTATGAAGAATCGGCCAAATCGAATCGGCGTAGTGTGCGCACTCCCATACATGCCCATACATGCCCATACTGATCAACTGCCCCACTAAACTACCGGCCGACGGAAAATCAACGGTGTGCGCCTACTCTAAGCCAAGCAAGAAAATTAAGTAAAACATATGTTTACTAATTTGGATAATAGATGACGCTGTGCTGCATTAGTTCGCGGTATCATTTTTTTAATTTTTTTCCACCCTTACATATTATGACGTGCACCATCTGTGAATGTGTGTCCACCACATTTTAATCTGTGGTGATACCAGTGATATAGATGACCCACGCTGAACTGTCCCACCAAACTCAGTGACAGGGGGGCGCTACCATAGTTCAACTATATGGTTTCCAACATGGCAAAAATCGGAACCAGCGATCCGGTATTGACGGTGGCGCCCCACTGTCAATGTCATGGATAGGACAGTTCAGTATTTTGGAACTATACGAATTATGAATGAATTTCATCCCCACTCCTCTGTTTTTTTGACTTGACTCGGCTAATTTCCGCATAGTGTAAAAGCAGCATAAAAGCAGCATGTGAATGTGTGCCTACCACATTATTATTCTGTGGTGATACTTACAAAGAATTTCTTCCCGCAGATATTGCAAGTGTGGTCCCTGGGTCGACTGAGGCCATGATGTTTTTGTTTATGATTCTTCAAGCGCCAGTCAGATATGAACAGCTGAAACATCTTCATCATCATCATCTGGTATAGTTCTTGCAACTCACGAAGGCGAGTGAGCTTTCTTGTGTGTACGTGTATATGCATATAACGATAGAGTATAGAGTAATGTGTACCAAACTTTTGAAAACGAACAGTAGCGAGCCACCATACATGTAAAGCTCACTCGCCTTCGTGAATGAGGGTTTTCGCGATTGAAAAATCCGCCAGACGGCAATACGTAGACGTGAGGTCCAAATGCTGCATGATTGGTTATTTTTGACATGACATTGACAGATATGTCAAAATCCACCAATCATGCAGCATTTGGACCTCGCGTCTACGTATTGCCATCTGGCGGATTTTTCAATCGCGAAAACCCTCATTGCAACAACTATAGTCTTAGTATCCAATTCAGGAGCACAACCCTCTCTAATTTACCAGACCAAAGGTGTTTGCACAGATCACAGAAAGGGAGATGTGACAAGGGGGCGGGGCCGGTGTCGCAGCAATATGCCCAAAAACAGAACACATTGCTCGCGACAGCAATGATGACAGCAGCGACGTCATAACCGGCCCCAGACCATTCTGGGGGCCCGGTCCTCCCGTTACTTGTATACGAGCTTGAATAGACAATTTGACACCATTCCCCAATAATTCTAAATCACAACTTTTCTAAAAAGACACTTCATTCTGGTCTTAAAAACTTAATTAATTTTAAATTACATACATGTAAATTACGATTTTTGGTCGCAATGTAATTGAAAAAAGTAGTTTAATTGAGTTGACAAAATAGTGACGTCACTTGCCTGTAGTGCCATACAAAATCTATGGGAGAGTTTCGTTTTGACAGTTTTAAAAAGTACGTCAATTGATTGGTGGTGTCAACATGTCTATTACGCTTACCTTATTACAAATATCACAGTTGAATTGTGATTTCTGCAGATGGTAGAAGTTGTAGTGTTTCTTCAGGTACACGTTTGACACAAATTTCTTTTTGCACTCCGGACACGGGTACCTTAGACAAAAAAAATAATTAAACACTTATTCGTACACACAAGGTGGACCGACGACCTCATATAGCAGGGAGGCGCTGGATGCAGGCCGCTACCAACCGCGCGATATGGAAATCATTGGGGGAGGCCTATGTTCAGCAGTGGACGTCCTGTGGGCCCTGTGGCTAAAATGATGTTGATGACTGTCTTATTTGTGCACCACACATAAAAAAATATAGACTCCGCCTTCATCCGAAACTTTTGAATCGGTATAGGTTTCGGATATTTTTTTATTTCGGATCCGAAACTTTTGAATCGGTTTCGGTTTCGGATATTTTTTTAAATAAATATTTTTTTAAGGTCATAAACAATTTTATAATACATTTACAAGAAAACTTAAAATTACTTAAAAACTAAAATTTATAAATTACTCATATTTTTTCATTTCGGATATCCGGGATAGTTTCGGTTACAGTCACGGATACATAACATCCCTGCTGGTAATACTCACGCTCTCTCGGAGTGGTTGGCGCTATTCTTCAAATGGTTTCTGTACACGTATATATTCTTATACTGAACTTGGCACGTCACACAGAAGGCCAGTTTCTTGGCGAGGGCAGAATTATGTGTCACCATATGGGATTCCAGTCGAGTCTTCGTTTTAAAAGGTTTGTTGCATATGTCGCAGACGAACTCTCTTTTGACGCCGTGGATTCGACTGTGAATTAAACAAAATATATTTCTTACTAAAGCCCGGTCCGTGAGCACGTAGAATTTTGTCCAATGACCCCTAGCTACCCATCCTTATCGCTCGCGCGTAATTATATTGCTGTCGCGACTGTGAGACTGGCACCCGCAGTGAGTGTGCGAGCGCGATAGCAACATAATTACGCGCGAGCGATAAGGATGGGTAGCTTGGGGTCATTGGACAAAATTCTACGTGCTCACGGACCAGACTTTAGCTTTCCGCCCACGGCTTCGCCCGCGTGGAATTTTGTCTGTCACAGAAAAACAATATCGCGCGCGTATTTGTTCACCGTTTAGACCTACCCCTACGACAAATATTTTAAAACCAAAATCAGCTCAATCGGCCCAGCCGTTCTCGAGTTTTAATCAGACTAACGAACATCAATTCATTTTTATATAAATAGATAGATAGATGGGTATTATACAGGGCATAACATAACCTAAGCGCAGACCACCGACTTTAGTTGGCCGATAGTTGGGTCGGGCTGTTAATCAGTACGGGCATTAGGGTGGAGCGTCATTGTATGGTTAAAAAAAAAAGTTACGTAAACGAACTTGAATACCTGCTAAAAGTTGCATGAGAGCAAGATAATAACAATGATATATTTATTTTATTTTTAAAATGAATTTTTTAGCCCTCTACCGTCGTTTTAATTTAATTATTTTTTATTGTATGGCAATTTTCTAAAATCTGCCTATTATTAAACAGAACAATGAAAATAGAATTAATTTAAATGTGTTTTGTAAATAAAAAATAAAATTTGTGAATTAAAAAGTTTTATTCGAAAAAAGACTATTAGAAATAATTAAAAAATATATGGAAAAATCACAAAATTTAGATTTTTCTTAATTTTTATTTAGAACATTGCAATTCAATTGGTATTGAAAGATGCCATTATATTGCTAGTTCAGTTGTTTCCAAATCCATCTTTTGCTTTAGAAACAT
This sequence comes from Ostrinia nubilalis, assembly GCF_963855985.1. NCBI lineage: Eukaryota > Metazoa > Arthropoda > Insecta > Lepidoptera > Crambidae > Ostrinia > Ostrinia nubilalis. Next base: position 4,344,397 of record NC_087115.1, on the reverse strand, counting down.
TCACTATTTTAAAATTAATTCATATCAATGAAAGGTTAACTTCCGATTTTTGAATGCTTTAGAATACACCTGGTACTTTGTTGTCTTTTCTTGTTGCCATTATTTGTCTCAAGCTCTCTGATATACATAATTGTTTTTCATAGTACATCAAAGCTAACAAAAGATGCTTAGGGTGTGCAAAAAACGTGACTCTTTGAATAACTTGTTTAATTAATTATAGTAATTTTCTTAACATTTGATTACAAAGACTTTAATAATGTAATCAATTTCAGTCTTGCTTTGCTTGATCTGATTTAAACTTCCTGTTGCTATTTTTCTAAATTTTTCTGATCTAGTGAAAATGCTCTTTCTAATAATGTTATTTCTCATCTTTTGGACAATTACAAGTGCTCAAATTACTAGATTTATAAGAAAACTATCTAATAGTTCTTGTATGCATTTTTTACATTGCTGTAGTTTAGCGTTGAAGTAATCTGATTGTTTTGGTTATGGAAAGCGAATGAAATGTGAATACTTATTAGAACAACACTTTAACAATTGTTTTATTCGTTGTATCGTAACATAACAACAGGCTATGAAGTTTTCCAATTAGTTTCGACTAAAATTTGAGAAATACAACGGGCTGTTTACCTTTTTTTATTATTTCCGATTAGCGACTCGCCCCTGCTTCGCATAGGTAGGTACAACGTAATGTATTATACTTAAAAATCTTCCTCTTGAATCACTCTATCTAATTTATAAAAAAAACAGGTGTGAGTGGTAACACTGATTAAGGTACAAAACAAATAAGGAAATCCTAAAATAGGTCCCTTCGAGTGATTAATTTCGATTTTATTTTGACTTTGGATGAATAAAATTAGACAACGCAATTACGAACTATCTACTTGATTCATATCAGTCAACTAAAGATAAAGACATAAGACAAAGATAGAAAGAAGAAAATAGGTAACTGGACTAATTCTGATGTCAACAGTTCAAGTTGCAAAGTTACGCGCTGACTGTGAGTTTTGCTTACAATCGGCGCTTTTAATAATGTATTGTTTTAAGTTTATGACAAGCTTATAATGATTTACAAATATTTTTTACGATGTATATTATATTTAAAGTTACAAAAATATATTATTTATGAAATAAAACCTATTCTAAGGTAATTTATGATTTTTGCAATAAAGTCCTATTTTTTCATTTTTATGAAATATTCAAAAGCCAGTAGAGAGCTAAAAAATGGTGGCAATATTTTTTTATTTATTTTTCTCGTAACCGTTGCAACAAGATGCAACTTTTAAGAGGTATTCACAAACGCAAATGTAAAAAAAAATTTTTCGCTCCACCCTAACGGGCATGTATGGAAGTGCGCACATTACACCGATTTGGTATTGGCAAATTAAAATCGGGCCCAACCATAGAGATGTAGAGAGATGCCATCTAATGCGCTGAGTTCGAAAACTCAGTGTCGCATTAGAAATTCACACACACAAAGTAATCAAAATTATGTGCTCATTATCCACTCAAATCCACTGCGGTATCAGTAGGTACTCAACGTTCGAATAATATTTAGTACTACGCAAGCAATGTTAACTATTTACATTATGACGTCGCTGCTGTCATCATTGCTGTCGCGAGCAATGTGTTCTGTTTTTGGGCATATTGCTGCGACACCGGCCCCGCCCCCTTGTCATATTTCCCTTTAGTTTCTGTGATCTGCGGGCCCAACTATCGGCCAAAAAAGTCGATGAGCCTTATTCAAGTATCATATCAAACAATATTATGTTGCAATACTTACGACATGTGAGTCCTTAGAGTGTGTTTTCCTTTGAATTTTTCGCCGCACTCATTGCAATACAACACGTGTTGCGTTCTTATGTGCTCGGATAGTTCTTCTTTAGTGCTGTAATAAATATCATAATAAATAAGTTATAGGACTAAAGCCCGGTCTCTGAGCACGTAGAATTTTGTCCAATGACCCCAAGCTACCCATCCTTATCGCTCGCGCGTTATTATGTTGCTATTGCGCTCGCACACTCACTGCGGGTGCCCGTCGCACAGTCGCGACAGCAATATAATTACGCGCGAGCGATAAGGTTGGTTAGCTAGGGGTCATTGGACAAAATTCTACGTGCTCACGGACCGGGCTTTAGAAATAGTGCATAACTCTAAGTGCCTGAGATATGGGAGTGGCACGGGAGGGGTGACATTGACATATTTTATTATTATGAAGTCTCGCTGGCACTGACTGAGTTAAGCATACAAAAGAAAAACGACAGAAAAGAAAAGAAAAGAAAAGAAAAGAAAAGAAAAGAAAGGAAAGGAAGAAAAGAAAAGAAAAGAAAAGAAAATAAAAGAAAAGAAAAGAAAAGAAAAGAAAAGAAAAGAAAAGAAAAGAAAAGAAAAGAAAAGAAAAAAGAATTTGAATGACGGATCAATAAGTAGGTAATAGCGCAAGATCGCAAATTCGAATCTTGTTAGAGTCAGTAATTTTTACCTAACCTAGCTGTCCATCTATCAGCAGTCAACGTAAGCGAAAGGTCTCACGTTCGAGTCTCATTAAAGACAGCATCTAACATACACCCGTATTCACAAACGAAGCTTGCTTAAGTCAGCAAGGGTATGCGAAGTCGAACGCACAACGTTGAATAGAACTCTGTGGTTCGTGTGTGTCACTCCGCCACTCAAGTATTGTCAATGAATAGGTTTGTGGGACCATGTGCGTCCACGCGCACTGTGAAACCTCATAGTAATACATACTTGCTTCTGTCACTTAAGAAGCAGATAATCGAACGCACAACATTGAATAGAGCTCTGTGATTGATTAGTGATCGTGTGACCCTGTGCGTCCACGCGCACTGTGAGACCTCATAGTAATGTTTGTGAATACGGGTGTTAGTTACTTAGAGACTATCTGCCTACCTGGTTTCCTTGCCACAGTGCGGGCAGTGTAACCGCCCTGTAGCATCTGACGCGTGCGTGACGCGACAGTGACGCGACGCGGCCCAACCCTCGCGCGTCTCGTAAGCGCAGAAGGTACACTTGTATCGCGCATAGTGAGACCTGATATGTCGAGAGAGAGGTCCCTTGTTCGAGTACCGCGAGAGACACACGGCACAGGTGTATAGGTTACTCTGGAAAAGTAATGAGAAATAATTTAGGCTATAGTCTGGTCCGTGAGCACGTAAAATTTTGTCCAATGACCCCAAGCTACCCATCCTTATGCTCACGGACCGGGCTTTAGTTTCCTAAAAAAAACTAAGTCCGTCAACAATTAGGTACATTATCAAAAAATACTGGTCATATTTTTATTTGTCAATCAAACAAGTAATTAAGAAGTTATGGTGCGTTAAAGTACCGCGTGACGTCACAAAGTGCTACGCTTTTAAGCACGCCTTGACGTCACGCGCCTCTATTAGAATTTGGCGCGCTTTATCTCTTTCAATTTTCAATAGTTTGAAAAAATTAAAAATACGCATCGAGTATTTTTTGATAAGTTAACTGACGGACTAATTGAATCTTGCTTTTTTATCCAGGAAACATCCCTCCGTTACCAACCGGGCGAATATGGAATTCATTGTGGAGGCCTATGTTCAGCAGTGGACGTCCTGTGGCGTTCTGATCTTAAAAACTGTATTAATTTTAAATTTACTGTAAATTAATATTTTTCGGTCGCTTTACTCGCATTGTTATTGAAAAAAGTAGTAATTGAGTTGACAAAATAGTGACGTCATTTGCTTGTATTGCCATACAAAATCTGTGGGAGTCTCAATTTGACAGTTTTAAAAAGTACGTCAATTGATTGGCGGTGTCTAAAGCCCGGTCTCTGAGCACGTAGAATTTTGTTCAATGATCCCAAGCTACCCATCCTTATCGCTCGCGCATAATTATATTGCTGTCGCGACTGTGCGACGGGCGCCCGCAGCGAGTGTGCGAGGATGGGTAGCTTGGGGTCATTGGCCAAAATTCTACGTGCTCGCAGACCAGACTATATTAAAAGTAATGCTTACTTGATTATGATTCTTCTCCAAATGTACATCTAAGTTCTCTTTCTTCGTGAACCCAAGAACACAGCTCTCGCATTTATATGGTATCTTCTTAAAATTGGGATGACTTCTTTTCTCTTCTCTAAGCTTTTGCATTTCTTCTTCAGTGTACACAACTACAGCGAACTTTTCATTCAATTCTTCTTCATTTAATTCAACTTTGACAGCTTTTCTTTTCATTCCTTTCGATTTTACACTTTTATGTCTCTCTTTTTTTATTGTAAGTTTAGGCTCTAATATATCAGCATAAACTGTTGGATTGTCGCTAATTTTAGCTTCGTTATTTGGAACATCATTAATTTCATCGTTATCATCATTTATTGACTCAGTATCATTATTTATATCATCATTTGCTTTGCCTTCGTACATATCAATTTCTGAAGACCCATCGTTTAAATCTGCCCCCCTAGACAAAACGCACTTTTTGATCGAATCGAAAATCGAATCCATCAAAACTCTATACAAAAAAGGGGCTTTTCGACCACTTTTCGACTGGTTTGCGATTATAATTTGCACTTTGTCTAGACCCACTGATTTCTTAACGCTCATTAACTGCTTCATGGCATCCGTTTTACAGTCATTGACGCGGATGTCAGACAACTCCAGTTTGATGTCAGATTTGATTTCGATGTCGGACGTGAGAGGATCGGAGTGATACACGAATTTGAAGTCATATCCTTTCTTTTTAACTACTGAAAGGTTGCTATAACATCTTGATTCCTCTGTCTGAAACGTTGACGATTTAAAATAAGGTTGACTTCATTTTTAGACGACAGATTTTTTGTCGGCTGATAAAGCCTGGTCCGTGAGCACGTAGAATTTTGTCCAATGACCCTAAGCTACCCATCCTTATCGCTCGCGCGTATTTATATTGCTGTCGCGACTGTGCGACGCGCGCCCGCAGTGAGTGTGCGAGCGCGACAGCAACATAATTAGTGATTGTGTGAGTGTGATTAGTGCTCAGAGACCAGGCTTTAGTTGGGTCCGGCTGTTTATCAGTATGGACATGTATGAAAGTGAAGAACGCCGCACTGACGGCTGACGGAGCAGCACGGTTCTGGAGGTCACGTACTGGAAAGGTGGCGCCACAAGGCGGACCGTCGACCTCATAAAGGAAGCAGGAAGGCGCTGGATGCAGGCCGCTACCAACCGCAATAGTGGAAATCATTGGGGAAGGCCTATGTTCAGCAGTGGACGTCCTATGGCTGAAATGATGATGATGATTGGCATCGGCCGATTCTTCATACAAATTAGAGTCGGGCCCAACTATCGGCCGACGGAAAGTCTGTAGGTACTTAGTCTGGGGAGTCTTATGTGCTTTTTTCCTGTAATGCGGATTGTGAGTTTACATCAAACGTCGTCACTAGTGAGCGCGTAAAAAATGACATTAAATGTATGGCGGATTGTACAGCGCCCCTAGCGGAAATTTTCAAGAACTAATATTTTCATCGGCCGTGTGGTGACGGCAGAGTAGAATACATTTGTCACCAACCCCTACTCTTCCCGCGGGTGTCGTAAGAGGCGACTTAGGGATTACACATCAAACAGAGAACGGGCAGCAGCGCTCTCTGACAAACATAAATCTTTTAAACTGCGATCTCCAACCCGCCTGCCAAGCGTGGGGATTATGGCAAAACCGTCTACTATAGTGGAGGAGGCTCATAGTCCAGCAGTGGACTGTAAAGGGCTGTTGATGATGATTGATGATATTTAACTAGCTCACTAGTGAGGGCGTTTGTTGTAAACTCACACTAAGCCCTCTGCCTCTGGTCTCTATTCTGTGGCCTGGTCATCACGCTGCTGGTTGCGTGTAGCGTTTATCTACTAATAAAAATAAGTCGGGTTTTCCTCCCTGACGCTATAACTCCAGAACGCACGAACCGATTTCCACGGTTTTGCATTCGTTGGAAAGGTCTCGGGCTCCGTGAGGTTTATAGCAAAGAAAATTCGGGAAAAGGGGGTAAAACAGGATCCACGCGTACGAAGTCGCGGGCGGCCGCTATAAGGTATAGAAATTTAAAAAATAGATTATTAGTAATTTGTATACAAATTAAAAAGTGGACGACGGGATTCGAACCCGTGTTACTCGGATCTCTAATCGGCCAGCACTACAGAGTGGCGATCACGGACCGCAAAACGTTGTGGGCAGGTCACTCGGTGCACCGACGATCTGGTGAAGGAAGCGAGAAGCACTTGGATGCAGATCAGAGCCTCGAAAATTTACTGCAACGCGACTGGAACACGAACGAAATTCAGCTGTTCGAACAAAGCAAAGTTGTAACGTAAACGGAGCGCGCGCGCGACTGCGCCTTTGCGTAAAAGCTGACAGAGGGAATTTTTTTCTCAAACGCATCACGAACATTTGCTGCGTTTTATCAATTTTAGTTTGAAACATAAGGTGTTCGAAATTTTTAATGGAAAGTGTCCTTTGTTTTGTCTTTACAAAACAAAAGATAATATATTTTATGCACGAACAAAGGTTTGAGCGTGAACTTTACCGCAATACCGAATTGCACTTCAGCTGGAATGAAATTGGAGCGTGACTGGACTGTGGACTAGAGATGAAATGCGTTACAAATTAGCGTAATCGGGGCCCTGCCCCTTGTCAACGTAACATTCGTGCGTGACAGTTTAGCAGCCTAGGTGGGAATCGAACCCACGAATCTCTTATTCAGTATGACAAGAAAGTGAATAAAACGTCCTAACTATAGACTAGCTTAACGAGTCACTGCCTGAGATATGGGAGACACGTCTGCAAAACTTCAGATATGCTTCAAAAGACAATGCCGGAAATTGGCGTCTTTTTTTTCGCGCGGGAGGGACCAAACGTAAGCAAGTTTTGTAAGAAATTGCAACAAAATAGCGACGTCTTTTTTATTGCGCTGATTCTGCTCCACGCTGATGGCTGGAGCCTATAATGGATGGTATTGTTTGTTTACACATACAATGTCACTATTTTGTTGCAATTTCTTACAAAACTTGCGCGCAGAAAGTAAATCTAGTATGTAAAATCATCAAACTTCTAATGCTCGTAACTCAGTTCGGACTGAGTTTAGAGGTATACCTACATGTCATGTTATAGTAAGTTTGGTTTATTACACTATTTTGTAATCAAAAAATAAGGTTTGGTCGATGGCCGCGCGAAAAAAAAAGACGCCACCTTCCATACAAAATCTGGCATTGCCATTTTATGCACTGTCACGTCATAATTTATGTCAGTGTCACACCTCCAGTATCCGCTCGCATACCTCACACTGACTGAGTTAGGCCCTACACCAGCGTTGCCAGACGTCCCGATTTTGGCGGGACGTCCTGATTTTTAAATCAAATTTAAATGTCCCGCGCGGGACAGGCTCGGTCCCGCTTTTCGGAGAGAGACCGTCACTTCACCAGACTATTGTTTGAAACGCCATATTATTCTAAAGAATTATTTTTTTTATTTCGATTTTTTTGTCTTTTAGTATTCTAAAGACGAATTTAACGATAATCTGATTTAAAATATTATTTTTTTGTTAAAATACATTTCCTATAGCTACTTTTGCTATCTATTGTCACGTAAACGTAATTTTAAGTCAAATAAAAAGATAAATATTTGAAAACCTTTGATTATATACGTTTTTTTACTATGTCCCGCTTCTGACAGAAGAATCCCGCTATTTTCACTCAAAAAGTACCAAAGTCCCGACTTGGCGAAAAAAAAAAACTGGCAACGCTGCCCTACACCTTTAATATCTGTAATGACCAAGATTTAGCAAATAAAAGCAATTCTATTCTATTAAAAATCAATTGACAAAATTCATCTATACTTCTATATACCTACTAATATTATAAATGCGAAAGTAACTCTGTCTGTCTTGCTTTCACGCCTAAACCACTGAACCGATATTGATGAAATTTGGCATAGAGATAGTTTGAGTCCCGGGAAAGGACATAGGATAGTTTTTATCCCGGTTTTTGAAACAGAAACGCGCGCGATAAAGTTTTTCTGCGACAGACAAAATTCCACGCGGGCGAAGTAGCGGGCGGAAAGCTAGTCTCGCACACTCACTGCGGGTGCCAGTCTCACAGTCGCGACAGCAATATAATTACGCGCGAGCGATAAGGATGGGTAGCTAGGGGTCATTGGACAAAATTCTACGTGCTCACGGAACAGGCTTTAGTATAAACATATTTTTTGTTTTAAATAATATTAATTTGCATCTAAGCTAGCCTGTAGGTAATGAGAAGGATGTCCTTTCCCGGGACTCAAACTATCTCTATGCCTTTCATCAAAATCGGTTCAGTGGTTTAGGCGTGAAAGACAGACAGACAGAGTTACTTTCGCATTTATAATATTAGTATAGATTTGATCAGGAGAACGCGGAGGCATTTGGGGCCCCCAAAACCGGAGGCCCCTTCCGCCCCCCTGTTAGTCCGCCACTGTGTAACATTAGAAAAAACTCAGCACTGGCCCATTTATTTTCCCGAAGCAGTGGTAGGGTTAATGGAACGCGTAAAAGTGCTCTTTCACTCTTCCCAGTGCCTATTCGAATATAGAATTAATTTTATGACAGCTACAAACTTTGGGCTCTTTCCCATGAGAACATCCAGTTTTTTGCAGGATCCAGTTAAGTATGTATTTATGTTTTATATTATTTTTCTTTCTGTATTCAGAAAAAAAACAAACAAAGCTTTTATTATAATACTAGCAAATTGCAGTGACCGCAATTTTTGATCTTTTCTTATTTGCTGTTCAGTTTTGTCTTTAAACTGGACCAGTAAAACAGGATACAGTTTAATTCCAATTTTATAAGATTTATTGCCATGGACATCACAAAAGACAAAAGAAGTAAATAAAAAAAAGCAAATAAGACAGAGGTGACACATAAAACACAATGGAAGAGAAAGGAAACTGAGCAGTGCCACCCTGTCGCACAGCGATGCCCATCACAATGGGACCCCACTCAGCATATGCTGTGGCCCCTTAGTGAGGAAGGCCACAATAATAGATGTGTTCCCACTAACAGCTTCCTATTCATTGCAAAAAGCAGTATACTATTGTGTGAACACACAAGTACAAAATGCAGGATCGTGCAAAACTGGATTGGATAGGAAAGGGCCCTTAGCCTAGGCAGACCACCGACTTTTAGTTAGCCAATATGATTTTAATTTGTATGAAGAATCACCGATAGCAAATTGGTGTAATGTGCGCATTTTCATACATCCCCATACTGATTAACAGCCCGACCCAACTATCGGTCAACTAAAAATCGGTGGTCTGCCCCTAGGCTTAGATAGCAAGAAACTGGAGTGAAATTTGATAGGTAGATGATTAATAAAAAAGTTTTTATACAATCATTTATTCACAATAATTGTAAATTTTTATAAAACTAAATTATTTACAGCTGTAGGTTGTACAACCTCAGAAGACTCACCAAAAAGTGCATGGTTTTCTGGGCTTGGCAGACTTGCAATTTGAATCTGGAGAACTTTAGTATTATTTGGTAACACTCCCAACAGATGACGCCATTTTTATCATACATTATCTGTAACAAATTAATAATATAAAAAAAGCTTTTTAATAGTATTCTTTATCTGTAATACTGGCTGAATGTGGCCAATACATTATTATATTTCATAAAACAGTTGGGGAAACCTTCCTTTCTTTACATTCAAGGTTATAAGGCCATACATGTAAATAATATTTAGTTTGTTTTGTTTACACTCTACTAACCTCTAAAATATGGATGTCTTCCAACAAATCCTTGATTTTTTCCTGAGGGAACATCCGACGATCTTTGCTCAGACATGCTTGGCAATAAAATACTTCCATTCAATGTTTTAATGTAAAGATTTGCTGCTTTAAAATAAATTTCTTTCATCAATACAAATCAGGCTGATTGGCATAATATTTTTTTTTTTTTTTTTTTTTTTTTTTTTTTTTTTTGTTGGCTCGCACGGCTTGTGCATTTGCCACGACAAAGGTAGGGAAACGAAAATGTAGGAAATATCGGAATTTCGGAAATTTAAAAGGATAGGATCAATATAGGTAGGTAGGTAGATGTAATAAGATATTAAAAATATAATACAAAACATATTATAATAAAGTACAAAAACTAAACCTTTATATAATTTTTAGATAGGTATAAGGAGATACATTTATAAATATCTTGATCGTTTGTGCATAAAAGGGTATTAATACAAGTGGGAAAAGGGACACGGAGGGTTAACAAAGAGGACATAAAAAGAGAGCGATCATACTTCGGACAGGAAAACAGGATGTGATTAATATCACCTACTTCAGAGCCACAATCGCATAAATTACTATCAATGATTTTAAGTCTAGCTAAATGTGCTTGCGTACATGTATGCCCTAACCGCATGCGAATGAGAATAGAGGTGGCTGTCTTATCGAGCGTCGTTCTGAAAAACCAAGGTTTAACCGGGATATTGGGCTGTATACTCTTATAGTGCTTTCCTTTAACCAGGTCATTACTATTCCATTCACCTTCCCAAGCTTTACGAAGATAGGATTTAGGAAGGGTAGCTAAATCATGAGAGAAGTTTTTATATGGGAATATATCTCCACACTGCACTGCTTCATTTGCCATTTTATCTGCTATTTCGTTACCGGGAATATTACTGTGAGAGGGGATCCAGGCAAAAATTACCTGGAAACCATTCAGTCGGCACTTGTTAAGTAATATTCTACTATCAATAATTATTGGAAAATTAATATTAGCTTTCAAAGGGAATTTAGCCAAAGCTTGTAATGCACTTTTTGAGTCTGAAAAAATTATGGACTTTTTAAGTTTCATTAGTAATATATATTCTAGCGATTTGAATAAACCAAAGCATTCACCCGTAAATACTGACGTCTCAGGAGGGAACATCTTTTTTTGATTTATTTTGTACTGATAATGAAAAACACCTACGCCCACGTTACCATCAGGTGAATGTTTCGAAGCGTCACAATAAATATGGTGCCAATCATGCCAGCCATTAGATTCTAAAACAAGGTTAAAAGTAGGGAATGCAGAACTACCATATTTTGGAATATCCAAGTCGAAATAAATGTCAGGGGAGAGAATTAAGGATTCATAATTGGAGCAGAACAGAGGCATGTATGCAGATCTATGGCTAGGAGCTTGTAAAGAAATATATTTACGAAAACTTATGACAAGGCACGGTGGAGTTTTATGAGTCCAATAAGGTACAGAGTCTACATATTCCGACAAATCTTGCAACTTAGAATAGAGAGGATGATTAAGAAATTGAAATACACGAAATAGATATTTATCACTTAAAAATTGCCTTCGAAGACCAAGGGGAGGCTCAACACATTCAATTTGGACTGCATTATTAGGACTAGACCGCATTGCACCAGTGACAATACGTAGGGCTTTAGATTGGACAGTGTCAAGTTTGCGCAAACCCACAATGCTACAAGGTTCCAAAAAGAAAGACCCATAATCTAGAACACTTCGAATAATAGCGTTATACACAAGTTTCAGACTATAAGGATGTGCACCCCACCAAACTCCCGATAAGCATCTTAAGATATTCAAAAGCTTTTCACACCTAGCTAGTATATAGTACAAATGAGGTAAACCGGTTAACTTAGAATCAAGAATTAAACCTAGAAACTTAGCCTCATTATGAACAGGTATAGCCGAATTATCATAATACACAGAAATAGGCGGTGGACATCGCATCCTGGAGAATAGAACTATTGAACTCTTATTTACTGACAGACTTAAGCCATTTTTATCTAGCCATGTCTTTAAAACGTTTAGAGTGGTAGACAAAGACTCACACAAATTTTGAATGTTTGAACCAGTAATATACATAACAAGATCGTCTGCATACTGTAAAATATTAACTTTGTTATGTAAAGATGATTCTAAATCATATGAGTAAATATTAAATAATAAAGGACTTAAAACAGATCCTTGAGGTAAGCCTCGCCAGATTGATCTAGTTCTTGTCGATTCGCCACTTGAAACGTTAATGAATCGCTCAGATAATATATTCATAATGAAATTTACTAATATTATAGGAACATTAAGCAAAACAAGTTTATTTTTAAGAATAGGTAATAACACATTATCATAAGCTGCTGTTATGTCTAAAAATGCTGCAAGTAGAGATTTATTCATAGAAAATGCTAAGCGGATATCACAGGTGAAAATTCCCAAACTGTCAGAGGTACTCCTGCCTTTTCTGAACCCATATTGAGTATCGCTTAATAACCCTTTGCTCTCAATAAACCATTCCAGCCTATTTTTAATCAAGTGTTCTGCTACTTTAATAAGAACTGATGAGAGAGCAATAGGTCTATATGAGGCGGCATCATCTGAGGGTTTATTAGGCTTCAGGATTGGAATAATGTCTTGGGACTTCCAGGATGGAGGAACAAAGCCATTGATCATTATAGAATTAATAAGGGTTAAGTAGTATAACAGACTGGTATCGCTTAAGTGAGAGAGAAAAGAATACGGAATGCCATCACTACCGGGAGACGAATCTTTTACAGATGAAAGAATACCTTTTAGTTCGTCAAGATCAAATGGGGCTGAAAGACCAGTTCTAAAAGATGAGGGTGAGGTAACAGGAACTATGTTATATAAAGGTGCAGAAGGAGGGGCCAACTTATCTAAAAAGTTTTCTACTACAGGTTCTGGGAGATGAGAAGAAGTGGAATTTTTGAAAGCAGCTCTGAATCTTCTTATATTTGTCCATACCATTGAAGGAGGAGTATTAGGAGAGATCGAAGAACAGAAATTTCGCCAACCTTCCCACTTTTTACGTTTTAACAATTTACGAGTACTGGTTATGGCTTCAGACAGTAAGTTATAGTTCTCATCTGTAGTGTTCTCACTATATCTTTTCTCAGCCTCTTTTCTTTGTTTAATGGCAGCTGTGCAATCACTATCCCACCATGGGGGAGAAGGGATTTTACTGGAGTGATGGCCTTTCATTGGAAACACCTCCTCTGCAGTCTCCAACAGAAGGGTGGCCAGTGCCTCAGCACACATCGACTGGTTCCTCTCCCCTACTACAGGGAGGGAAGCAATGCTTCGCTCAACTTTCTCCTTATATAATTGCCAGTTAACATTGCCTAACTTAAATTTCATACGGGGAGGGCGCCTAAAAACAGATTTGTTAGGTACAGATGGAAACGTTATGAATATGGGGAAATGATCGCTACCATAAGAAGAAGTAAGTGTAGTCCAAGTCAAAGATGATGCTAAACTAGGTGAACAAATAGAAATATCTGGGGCACTCACACCCTCATGAGGTGGAGTTCTACGTGTTGGGAGGCCAGAGTTAAGTATACATAAATTTTCGGAGTCAATTAAATCTAAAATCCTACTGCCATAATAGTTTGAATTAGAACTCCCCCATGCCTGGTGCTGAGCATTAAAATCACCAAGTATAATTATGGGTTTAGGAAAACTATGTATTAAATTATCTACTTCATCATAAATTAAGGATGATGGGTGAGGGATATATATAGATACATAAGTAATATTATTTATACTAACAGCTACAATAGAGAAATCAGCATTATGATGAGGGATTTGTATATTAGAAAAAGAGAGAGAGTCATGTATGAGTAGTGCTACGCCACCATAATTATCAGCTCGGTCTTCTCTAACTGTAGAGAATCCAGAGACTTTAAATAAGGAGTCCGGCCGAAGCCACGTCTCCTGAAGAGCAAATATAGAAGACTTAAACTTATTAATTAAAAACAGTAAATCGCTTTTCTTGTTAGTAATACTACGACAGTTCCACTGTATTATGGACAACTGGTCCATTATTACAGTTAATTACTTCAGAGGTATTCTTATTAGAAGGGGCAACGTTGGACGGTGAGGATAAATAATTAGACTGGGACAGGGAATGAAGAAGAGTAATAAGCAGTTCTTTAATTGACATATCGGACAAAGAATCATTTTTACTATCATTTACAAGAATACTTTGGGATGGGGAAAATGGAGAATTAAAGTCTTTAATCAGGGCCTCATGACTGGCCCGATCATATCCTTTGTTAAATTTGGGGGGATCTTTTGGTTTTAAAAATATGGTCTTTTGGTATGAACTACTGGTACTCATGTTGTTTTTATTAAATCCAATATTCCTTTTATTTGGGCTCGGTGGAGGTGGAGAAGAAGTTAATACATCAGCATAAGATTTAGTAGCCGGAGGGTGTAATTTCATTGCTTCAGCATAAGTCAAACATTCTTTTGCCATACTTTCCTTAATATTTCGCTGCCTCAGAAACTCTGGACACTTTTTGCTGGTAGCAAAATGCGAACCAGAACATAAACAACACACAAGGTCATCTTCATGTACAGAACAGTTATCCCCGGAATGACTTTGACCACACCTGAAGCAACGAGGAGTCGACCTACATTGACTTTTGATGTGACCATACCTGCAGCACTGAAAGCATTGAATGGTGGGGAATATGTACAACTCCACCGGTAAAGAAGTGAAGCACATAAATATTCTTTTGGGTAGGACTTGTCCATCAAAGGTAACAACTACTGTTTCAATTGGTACAAATTCTGATTTACCATTGTTTACATTCTTCCTTTTTAAACGCCTTACTTTCAGAATGCTGCCACATCCAATTGGAACAGACATGTTCTCAATAATTTCCTCATCGGACCAATCTAAGGGTACCCCTCGGACAACCCCCATACGAGTAACATTAGTAACCGGGATGAAAGCTTTGTACTTATTTAGAGTTAATAACTTGTTGGTCAAAAATGCATTGGCAGCTTCATGAGTTGAGAAAGCAATAGACAATCTATTCCTACCAATTTTTTTCAGGCTTCCATTGATAACATTATGGATTGAATTCTTTTTTAAAAAATGGCCAAATGACACAGGGTGTAGAGTAGCGTTATCATTTGGAGAAGTTATCTCTTTTTGCACGTGTATTATGTATGGTGACAGATCCGACGCTAGATATGACTGCCTACCAACAGGTTGTCGTAAAGGATTCTCTTCAGAAACACTAGCTGAATTTGGTACTGAAGGGTTGATATTCAAGGTAGAATTCAAAGCTGATTTAGCATTTAAAAGTAACTTGTCCGATGAATTTTCGCATTGACAATCGTTTTCATTTATTACGCCTTGTTTATTATGGTGTCTCCTTTTTTTATTACAATGTTTACAGAGTTTGCGAGGAGCATGAGTCCGTTTTCGTTTACTGTTAACATTGCATTCAGAACCGTCCGTATCCACAAAAGAGCTTTCGCTTACCAAGTTTACATTATCAGACGAGATAGTAACAAAGTTAGAAGCCTGGGGGATGCCTCCCCCAGGATCATCAGAGACGTCCATAGGACCAATTAAGAAAAGAACAACTTACCAGTTGCCCGATGAAATAGTACACAAATTATAAAATAAATACAACAATACACTTAAAACAAATACACTACACTACTTTACTGATCCTATTTAATTATTAATTATAACAAAAAATAATAAAACCATAGAAAGACGTCTACACCGCCCGACGTTTCCCGCGCTTTTTTTCGCATAATATTTTGGCATAATAGTTTGACAGATAGGGAAGCAGCAATGCATCTTTAGGGCAGTTTCATCGATATCGAGTAACTGTAACAGCACATTTTTAATTATTACAATAGGCTAAAAATGATAAAAAATTCAATTATTTGTCTGTCAGATTTAGAAAATATTAGTAACTTTCTTAATTAAATAATAACAGTACTATTATACATTCGAGTTGAAATGGCGCGTTGCGTCACGAAGCCTATGTAGATTTTTTACTCAAAAGAGACCGTCCACGCGACATTTAAAAATAAAAAATTAAAAAAAAACGCGCACGGTATTTTGTCATACCTACTCAATACGTTTATTTTATACACTTTTATAAAGAGAAAAAGAGAGACAATGTAGTAATTATTCTTGTCTATGGAGAGCCATACTGTCATCCTACGTTAGTTTAGCTGTGAATATTTTAGTATCAAAAACATTTTGAAAAAGCATTTTCTTTTTGTTGATCGACATATCGATATTGTTTTTTTTTTCACAACCCTGAAAATTGACAGGGAGGCTGAAACAAATAGGTGGCGCTGCTAGGCATCCAATTTATCGATCTTTCACTATTTTTTTTCATTTGTTTGTATGTCAGGGATGGGAAACCAATCATAGAAGAACCGATACACCGTGTATCGGTGTATCATAGACGTGCCATTGATGGCATACTCTCTAATCTGTGATTGATGGCACGCCACAAAATTTCGGGCACGCTATACCTACTTATTATCATAATAAAATAGTAAATAATATGTTCTGAATAATTATGGGGCTTCACTTGTACGATACCCCGCATGGTAGCTACGCACGCACCGCACCGTAATGATAATGGCGTAAGTACACTATGCGGGATAGTGTGAACACCATTTCGGTTGCTTTCTCCTTCCTCCTCGCGTGTGTCGCCCATACTCCGGTGTGCGGGCGCCTCGCCACCATGAAGCTACAGATAAAAATGGAGGCCACACTCCGAATACCTACTTGAAGCACAAACTATGTATCACTATCTCGCTCTCTGTGGGCAGACTCTCTCTTTCTAAATTAACAAAAAATATAAATTTGCCCAAATTCAATGAAACTCAATGTAAAATCTTTATTTCTTGACATAGGTATCATTAAAAATGATAAGTGTAAATACTGGTAAAACGTTTTAGGAAGAAATTACTGTAAAAAATGTGAAAAATGTTTACAATGATCCAATGTCGGAAATCACGAAATAAACACTTACGCGTGGAATCTTATGTCACTTCCAGGACACCACGTACTACCGCAACCACGCACTACAAAATTTGGCACCATTTCTTGTGATAAAACAATGATTATTTCCTGTAAACAATCTCAAACGAAATTAACTGCATAATAAACAAAATAGTAAACAGCCGCCATGATGGGCCGGATTGGGCCGATGTTGCCACATGGTACCGATTCTCCAGGAATTGGAATTGTAATTCCCTGATTTGATGAATTCGCCAACACATTAAGCCTAAATGGCCGACAATTTTGTGATTTTTTATTTAACTAGGTAATCTTAGTTTCAAATATTAATTATTTATTTGTTTAACTTATGATTTGGTTAGTGAATTGGCTATTTCGAAGAATTTACAAGGAGATTTAAATAAGAAGATAGCAATACTACAGTTCACACTAAAAAGAGAGGTAGGGCCACAGAGAGCGAGATAGATATAAGTAGGTATTTGACTCAAGTTTTTGTTCCAAGTTTGCCCTCCATTTTTATCTTTAGCTTCATGCTCGCCACGCGGCGAAGAAAGGCGATACGGTGTTGATGTTACAGTCAAAACTCATAATTGGTCAAGATCCACCTTTTGACTGCAACAAATCAGTCTACTATCCGTTCTCTTTATGTTTGCCGCTGGTGATATGACGTCACTCGAAGCAAAGCGTCTATAACTTTAACAAACTATATTTAAAATATTATTAATTTATTATTATTGATAAAAATTGTGTATTTGCGTAAAATAAGACACATTAATTGCGTTTAATCACTAACTATTTGCGTTTAATCGCGGTTAGGAGATGGGGCGCGCATTCCTCGGACCGGCAAACTTAGCGCGAACCGGTAATAAATTCATAAAAGGTGTTATGATTAGTGCAAATTACTTAAAAAATCATCAAAACCACTTTAGCAGTCAAAAGTGGTTTTGACGGATTATGAGTTTTGACTGCAACATTGATACTTTCCGGGTTGATTTTTAAGGCTCCTCTTCACAATACATTTACAGTAAATGCAGTAATTTAATTAATTATACAAGGTATACAAAGGCCTCTTCCATCATGGCCCATTGTGAAGAGGAGCCTTAAAAATCACGTCCTGTTTTTTGTCAACAATAACAGATGAAAAGTATATTATGATGACTAGCCCACGAGTCTGAATAACTTTAACTTTGAGACAAAATAATGACATCATTTGAAATCGTGCCAGACAGACTGGGTTGGTACTGAGCAAATTTTCTATAGGTATCTCTTTTTCATACGCCACCATCGGTTAGTTAAAAGGAAATAGACGGTTTTTGTCATTAATGTGTCGATTTGATCCTATATTTTTAGGGTTCCGTACCTAAAGGGTAAAAGCGGGACCCTATTACTAAGACGACTCCAGTCTCCAGTGTCCTTCTGTCTGCCATCAGGCTGTATCTCATGAACTTTGATAGATAAGTAGATAGATGAAATCTTCACAGATGATGTATTTCTGGTGTCGCTACAAATAACAACAAATATAAAAAAACAGAATAAAAAAATATTTTTTTAAGTGGGATAGGTAGGAATACAAAACGTGTTTTTCTGTTGCTTTTTGCTCGAAAACTTGAATTTTAGAAACTAACTATTGTACGGAACCCTCGGTGAGCTAGTCCGACTCGCACTTGGTTGGTTGGTTTTTATTTGTAGATGCATTTTTTTTTATCCTAAGGCGCCGCCACTTATTTAGTACATGTGTAATATTTACTACGTGTTCAGATGATAGCATCTTCAATCTGATTGTTTTTAAATTAAAATAATAATAATGTCTTCATTTAGATACTGTGTGATTAGGGTTAATTTCAAAATAATAATGTTTTATGTGAAATGGTGAAGTGAAACCGACCGGTCGAATTATTTTTATATTGTTTGTTCTAGTGCTGCCGTAAACAGCTTGGGTCAGAGTGGGCCACCTTGTCTGACCCCTCTCTCTATCAGGAAATCATCTCCCGTTTCCAGCCTCACACAAGCTTTACTTTGGGCATGTATATTTTTGATTGTGTTTACGTAAGTATTTTGGATCCCCTGCTCTTTTTGAATTCATGTTTGAGGCTATCAAAAGCCTTTGAATAATTTTAACCGTCACTATTGTTATCCGGTGTTTTTGTTTGGAGTTTGACATATTTTTGACGTTTGTTGTAAGTCAAAATAAAGCCCGGTTACCACCAAGGCGGAGCAGAGTGGAGCGGAGCGGAGAAGTGTTTTGAATAACTAATCAGATTTTATTATAATTTACACTTCTCCGCTTCGCTCCGCGTTGCCGCTGCTGTTAAATTCTATAGAAAATATTGACGGCTCGACACTTCTCCGCTCTGCACCGCTCCACTCCGCTTTAGTGGAAACCGAGTTTATGAGTATTTGCTGTAGACACAGTAGGTATTTTTATACAGGGTGTTTCTGTAAGTAAGGATCAAAAATATAAATAAATAACTTGGAACATTTTCAGATCATGCATAGTCGAAGGTGCCGATGTTGGGTCTGGTACTGTCACCGGTCAAAATAATATGATTGACGCAAACACACATATTGGGAACGACTGTATTATTGGAGATAATGCGATTATCACAACTACGACTATTGGGAACCGTGTTAATATTGCAAGCAACCAGGTTATCCGAAGTTCTTATATTGGCGACGGTTGTAGAATTGAGAATAACGAAGTTATAACCAATTCGTATATTGGCAGCGGTTGCAAGATTGCTAACAATGATGTAGTCACAAACTCAAATATTGGGAGCGATTGTATTATTGGAAACAATGTGAATATCATAGGAAGCCGAATTATGAATAATGTTATTGTTAATGATAATTGTAAGGTTATTAACTCGTTTATTGATGATAACACTGTCATCCCTGTTAATTCTGCGGTGGTAAACCGCATGCAGCAATAATTTAAGACTAACTACAGCCCAATGTTAACTGCGCACCTCGCTGAATGCGACTTTATCTCACACTCACTCTCCACATAGCGGCAATGTGACGTCACAGCTGCCAGGTGCGCAGTTAACTCGATTGGATTGTAAGAAAGTAAGATAATAATATTAGGTATAATTTATGATGCAAGTACCTCCTTAAATTCTAACAATATAAAATTGTATGTACCTAACAACTAAGCTAATCAGTAAGTTATTTTTAAAAAAAACCTTTTGAAAACAAGCTTTTATTCACACCTTTCGGCTCCATCATCAGACCAGCCACGACAATTTAAAGATCAAGTGGAAAATTACGGGGTGACACGGCAAGGGATGTTTTGGCTACTGATTTGAAGATGATAGGTAGGTACTTAGTTGGCAGTACTAACTCATGAGCTGTGATCTTACTAATCGCACCTCCCAGCTCCCCCCCCCCTGTATTTTAGTCAGTATACAGTAACACATTTTAGTAACAACTATAAGTCTGGTCTGTGAGCACGTAGAATTTTGTCCAATGACCCCAAGCTGGAAAAGTTCGTAATAATACTGCTTTTCATGAACTTTCAAGGAAAACTATAACATGCATGCCGTGACATGGCATATTAGGGGCCAGTGGGCTGAATGTGAGTTTATGGCGATTATCACACTGCACCGCGGTCCGCGTGGCGACATAACGAATCAGTGTGTTCTATACCAGGGTTTCCCAATTTTTTTTTGCCAAGGAACCCTAAATTGATTATACTTTTCTTAGCGGAACCCCCGTACTACTCCGCCCGCACGCCCTGCCCCTCCCTTGTGCGTAAACAAGTCGGTGCGAGCGAACAACGTCGGTCACGAAACGTGGGATAATATTTTTTACGGAACCCTTGCGGCCTTTCCACGGAACCCCAGGGTTCCGCGGACCACCATTCGGGAACCGCTGTTCTATACAAACTGAGGTACTTGCATACAATGATTAAATCTGTCGTCCCGCGTACCGCGGCGGAGCGCGGTGCAGTGTGACAATTGCCTATAGTGAGCGCGTTTAAAAAATGTATAAAAAATTTAGTTTTTGAACGCTAGGCACTGTACAATACGTCATACATTTAATGTCATTTTTTGACGCGCTCACGCGCTCACTAGTAGGGTTTCTGCTCGAGCTTTCTCGAACTCGAGAAAACTCGAGAAATTTGGCTTCATTCGAGACGAGAAAAAAATTACCGGAGCTCGAGAATTCTCGAGTTTCGATTTTGAAGCTTTAATATTCTTGAAAGCCTATTTTCTTAGACAAAAGTAAGTTTTTTATTATTTAATAGGTCAACGTTGCTTTTAGACTGGCCTAGTCTTTCCTTTTTTAACTGATTTGATTTGCAAGTAATGATCTCAATCGAAACTAAGTAATAATGTTCACCAACGAGTATGCAATATTTATTATGTATGGTATGTTTAATCTGACTGATTTAATTAAAGACTAAAAATTTTGTTAACTAGACAGTTACCTTACCTAACAGACGTTAGGTTAGGTACTCGTGCCTCCTCGTAATGTTTATTCAAGTCGTTATCTGTAAGAAATTTAAAAATTTATTAAAAAGTTATTTTTGTTCATAAAAAATCTATTTATTTATTTATTGAAGGACAGCTAACAAGACATACACAATTAACTGGAAAAAACATTTGAAAACAATACGTGTTTATAGGGTAGCCCTAATTAAAAGCTGCCACGACATGTGCATAGATTGCGTGGAAGCGTAGTATCGACTAAAGTAAAAAAAAATTGCAAATTTATTTATTTATTTATCGTAATTTTGCTATTTGGACTTGTGTTCTTTAGAAAACAAGTGATTCAATTGTAGCTCCAGATTTTTATTGTTATTTATCCTTAAAGTACACGCGACTTTATGACTTTTGTTATGATTACCTATTAGTAAATATTAATTATAAAAGAAGATTTTATTTTTTGTTTATTTCCTTACCAAAATAAGTGGTACTAAATTCTAATATTGATTGTTGTGCATAAAAGTAGGTATATTAGATTTAAAAAAACCTGTGTTTTTATTAAATTTCAACCGATTTCAGCAGTTTTCATTAAAAGACTCGAGACCCGAGAAAACTCGAGACTTTGGCCTCGAGAATTCTCGAAACTCGAGAAAAAAAATAGGTCGAGAAATCAGAAACCCTACTCACTAGTAGCGCGTTGATGTAAACTCACACTAGGCCCTCAGGCCACCCTACAAAAGAACCCTAGACGCCCAATGCCTAGGCTCGTCTTGGCGGGGGCACTACCGTGCTCCCAGATATTTCAACACAACTGAACGCATCACTATTTTCACATAAACAAAAGACTCATTGCAAATAACAAACAGAGGAAAAATTTATGACTAACTCGACTACTTAGAGAATTAAACCAAGTAAACAGGAGTGAGGACTGTGGAGGACCGACGACATCATAAAGGTAGTAGGTAGGAAGGCGCTGCTGGACGCAGGCGGCTACCAACCGGGCAACATGGAAAGTATTGGGGGAGGCCTATGTTCAGCAGTGGACGTCCTATGGCTGAGATGATGAAAGCCGGAGCGAGCCTCTAGCCGTGTTTTTATTTAAAAGATAGTTACACGCATAAAAATAAACGTTGGCTCCACCTCCAGTTGGTTAAAATCCTCTAAGCTTGAATAACGAGAGATAACAACGTCATTCACTTGAAAATGTTGATAGAATGGTTACTGAGCAAATTTTATTTTCTTTCACACGCCACCATTGGTTAGAGAGAGACAAACGGCTCTTTGTCTTTATGTGTCGATTTTATTTTTTGTTTGTTTACTTAAGCATTTTTTATTACGAATCAATTCAATACGGTGCCTTCACATAATTGCATCCTTTAAGCAACATTGAAGTCAAATTGTTTTTAGAAAAATGTCTTCATTCAGGTAGGAGGTTTGATTTCTTAAATAATAATGACGTGTACTACGTGAAGTGAAACCGACCGTCCGAATTATTTTTTTGATACTAGCTAATTATTTGTACAAATATTTAAAAACATTCGAGAGGTTGTTATTGTTGTTGATCAGCTGAAAAACAGGCCAAGTGCGAGTCGGACTCCTACACGAAGGGTACCGTATGAATAATTTTGCTGTTGTATGGGTATTTAACAGTTTTTTAATTTATTTTTAAATTATAGTGAATATACAACTAAAATTATATTCTTTGAGTATATCAAGCGTCTATTGACGTTGCTATTTACCAAAAAACGATTTGTAATAAAAATAGAACTAAAATCTGTTTACTGCCCACAAGAACTGGCCATTTAGTGATTTACTGCTCAATTGTTTATTAAAATGATCCATTTAATTATTTTTATGACTCATTTTTGCTTACTTAATTTACTGAATATTTTAACTGCTATCTTTATTTGTTAAAACATGCATTTTGTATTTTTAGGGTTCCGTAGCCAAATGGCAAAAAACGGAACCCTTATAGATTCGTCATGTCCGTCTGTCCGTCTGTCCGTCCGTATGTCACAGCCATTTTTTTCCGAAACTATAAGAGCTATACTGTTGAAACTTGGTAGCTAGGTAGATGTATTCTGTGAACCGCATTAAGATTTTGATGCAAAAATAAAAAAAATAAAAAAATATTGGGGGCTCCCCATACTTAGAACTGAAACTCAAAAATTTTTTTTCATCAAACACATACGTGTGGGGTATCTATGGATAGATCTTCAAAAATGATATCGAGGTTTCTAAATTATTTTTTTTCTAAACCGAATAGTTTGCATGACAGACGCTTCCAAAGTGAAAAAAAGTTGGTCCCCCCCTCTAACTTCTAAAATAAGAAAATGAAAAATCTAAAAAAAACATAGGTAGCTATGTACAGTCGCAGAATGAAAAGGTTCGTCACCTTAGTGTCGGTTTTCGCTTGCACTAGGTACTGTAAGAGTCAAACCTGCCAACATAACAGTGCAAGAAACAGAGCTGCTAACATTTAAATAAATATGACGTTTGCTAACGAATAAGTGGGTCTAGACAAAGTGCAAATTATAATCGCAAACCAGTCGATAAGTGGTCGAAAAGACCCTTTTTTGTATGGAGTTTTGACGGATTCGATTTTCGATTCGATCAAAAAGTGCGTTTTGTCTAGGGGGGAAGGTTTTGCTTGTTTATTTTTCTATCCCATCAGTGCAATGTTACAAAATGTAGTTTTTTTTATATAGAAATAACAATGGCAGGTTGAACCAACAAGAAGGTTTTATTTAGTTTATCAATCATAATAATCTTCTTGACAAGATAAATCGACTTTGATCTGAATAATTTTGAACTTTACTGACAAACAGTTAAAGATTATTTTCTCTAACTCGAGATTATTCTGTAACATAGTTTCAAAAGGTAATATCGCCCATTTGCGACGACACTGTGACATCTCGACATATACGATTTTTTGTTTTACCGAAATTCTGAACCGCGATCTTGCGTTCTTTTATCTCCAAAAACAGGGTATTTGTTATTCCAAAAACAACAATACTATGAGAGAAAGAGACAAAATATTACGTTATAGCGCTGGCTCGTTCGGCGATCTAGTTGGCTTCGACACTGTGACAGTTCAGTTGCCACCTGCGCTTTGAGATGTGAGGTGCTCTTCGTTTTTAAGAAAAACGTGACATCTCGAGGATACCGCGGTATTGATGACAAAGGTAAGTTTTTAAAATATTTTTATTTTATTCGACAATGTGGCACGTCATACTTATCACAGTGTTCTTCTAAAACAAAAAGCAAAGTAAAAGATAAATTATTTATATGTCACGTTATTCTTGTAAGAAAATCGAAGTATCATCGGGACATCTTAACTAGTAACGTTGTAGATGATGAAAATTTTTCCTATATTGGAAATATGTTGTAGGTCATTTGTTGATGTTCTGTTATTGCAGAATACATGTTATTGAAACTGAATGGTATATCTACTTGTCACGTTGTATACGCTAAACAGTAATACTAAACTCCAGATATCATTACAGATGGGGACTAGCAATGCAAAAAAGCAAAGGTTAACATTTGTGGCGATGCACTGCCTGAAGGAATTCCACAACCTAATCCGACAACATGACTAACAGCGCTATGCGAGCGCTGTGAAAGGGTCTCTTTGAGCTACAATAACGTCGGAACTAATATGAGTAGATATAGACTGATAAACATACATTCGTTTTGAAGAATAGTTCAAATACTAGAAATACAGTGCAAATAAAACATACTTATACGACTGTCTGTTTTTACAGACACAACAAGCAAAATATTTTATATTATCATACAATAGCCTTAGATTAGCTTAATCTAAGACGATAGCTAACAAAATTATCTATTAGTAGCAGTATGCTAGAATAGCAATGCGTTGGATGACCCCAGATATTTATTTATTTATTATTATGTAATTATTCAATGTTACTTAGCTGTATTGGCTATGTTTTGCTTTCTACAAAAAAAGGTATTTTAATGTTTTAATATAATTACAGATCATCAGCAATTGATGGAATTTTATCGCATCTTGCCCAAATTTACTTTGGCGGGCGCAACATTGTTTTGTATAATAATATTGCAATAGGTATAACTATTGCAGAAAAACTACGCCAATAAAATGGCTACATTATTTATAAAATAATAGTGGTTGTTATTTTTAACTATTAATACATTATTTAAATATCTTTTATAAATTTAATTTTAAATAAGTATAAAAAATTAAAAGACCCTAAAAGGTACCAAAATGTCGCTTTTTTGCCATTTTATGCGCCGGAGACGGCGATTTTTGCGTTGATAGTTTTAGGATTAAATTGTCATAACTAGTCTGTTAAAAAACATATATTTACTAACCTAGTAGGTACCTACAATTTTTTTTTCTGCATACATACATACTTAGTACAGTTTCTCTTACTGTGTTTTTTTGTAGTAGTTTACGAGGTTTTACTTTTGAGAGTTTTTCGTTTATTTTGATAAGTATTAGTTTTTAGAATAAGAAAACTTAATGTGAACTTAAATATTGTATGTATACAACTGTCTGTCTACTTAGATAATATTTTTATAAGTGAAATTTAAGATGGCAAAGCGAATTACCTCATTTTTACTGATTGTAATGTTAGTAAAATAAATAAAAAAATTTCAAAATCAACGTTTTATCTAAATAATGACTTATATAAATATATTTTTTTATATCATCTACAACGTGACAACTGAACTTACCATCTTCAAAATATTATTTTTTACTAGAACAACGTGATAAGTTGTCTCTTTTTTTTTCAATCGCTATAATTTCATCAATTTAGACGCAAAGTTATGTCTTACTATAAATATTTAAATTCATTAATAGTTAATCTTTAAACGTTTCATACACAATTAGGTAATCCTAACCTTATTTTAAGAGTTATGGTCATTCAAAAGTTAAAAAGTCGATTTCTGTAAAACCACTGTTTTTGATATATCACAGTGTCGTCGCAAATGGACGATATGTGCTCGCGATTCATTGAAGGAATCAATTTGAAAACTGACGAACCTTTTCATTCCGCGACTGTACATTACTATAAAAACTACCAACGAAAATTGTTTTGAACGAGGGAGAGTTTTTTTAATACCTCGTAAATCATAGACCGCTTATTACCGCGTAATCTTTCATACAAATAACTTAAATTAAAAAAATAATAATTTCATAAATCAATGGTACCTACCCTTTGTGCGTGAGTCCGACACGCACTTGGCCGATTTTTTTTTACGAGTAAGTAGGTTTAGTTTATTTAGCTATGTACCTAGTTATTATTTATTTAATTTTTGTTCTAGTACTGACGTGAACAGCTTGGGTCAGAGTGGGCCACCTTGTCTGACCCCCCTCTCTACCAGGAAAGCATCTCCCGTTTCCAGCATTCCACGAGCGTCACTTTGGCCGTATATATTTCTGATTGTGTATACGTAAGTATTTTGGACTCTTTCTCTTTATAACTTTGCCATAGGAATTCGGGAATTAGGTGTTTGAGGCTATCAAAAGTAATCAAAAGTATATTTTGCTGTAGGCAGGCACC
The DNA here is from genome assembly GCF_963855985.1 of Ostrinia nubilalis. Taxonomy (NCBI): domain Eukaryota; kingdom Metazoa; phylum Arthropoda; class Insecta; order Lepidoptera; family Crambidae; genus Ostrinia; species Ostrinia nubilalis. The sequence continues at coordinate 4,317,622 of NC_087115.1, read as the reverse complement.
TTAGCGATTAATTGCAACTTAACAGTTTTATAGCCATAAAAGTTGGCTCAAGTTAGTGTAACTACCTATTTTTTGATTAGGTGACTCTGGATCCTTCTAAAGACACTTTTTTGGGGCAAAAACCTTTCCTTTAATGAAATGAAGTTTAGAACTAGGCTTTTAAATGGTGCCAATATTGGTGGGATGTAGGGATGCATACCTACGTTTGAAAGTGCTTGTCGCGGGAGGTGCGATTTATTTGATGTCGAGTGTATATTTAACTAATTTAATATTTTCAATTATTTACAGATCATGCCTTGCCGAAGGTACTCCTGTTGGGTCTGATGGTCACATTATTTATAATATTATTGCCCTGAAAACTTGGAACGAGTGTGCTGTTGGAAAAAATGTAATCAACACGAATACACAAATTGGCAACTATTGTACTATAGGGAATAACGTGATTCTTACAAATTCAGTGATTGGGAACGGTGGTGCCATTGGAAACAACGTCATTGTCGTAGGGAGTCGTATCAGGAATCACGTTATTATTAGGGATAACAGCAAGGTTATTAACTCTGTAATTGGTGATAACGTTGTCATTCCAGAAAATTCTATAGTGGTCAACAGACGTGATGGGTGAAACATTTGTATTTTAGTCAGTATACAGTAACACATTTTAGTAACAACTATAAGTCTGGTCTGTGAGCACGTAGAATTTTGTCCAATGACCCCAAGCTGGAAAAGTTCGTAATAATACTGCTTTTCATGAACTTTCAAGGAAAACTATAACGGTTTAAGATACATAGTTAGTTTAAGAGAAATTTCTTAAAATATAGTAAAAATTCATTAGAAGAAAATATTAAAAGTGACTTTAGATGAAGTAATTTGCTTGCTTCTGAAATAATATTGTGTTAACGACGGACAACTACGGAACCCTACACTGCGCGTGGCACAACACGCATTTGGCCAATTTTTATTGGATTACAATCTAGGTTAAAAGTTTATTTATTGTTGGTCATAAATTATTCTATGATTGTACATGTATTTTAATAAATAAAATAAAAATTAGTAACTAAATCAACTGTATTTTATATTAAACATTTAATAAAACTCTCATTATAGGCCTCATAAAGAAGCATAAAGCTATTGGCGCCTAGTACACTATGCGGGAAATTGATCAAGACCCATAATGTAAACATGCACTTGGTTACTTTCGCCGTGGGTCGCCCATACTTCGGTGTACGATATAGCGCTTCGTCTTGGTCAATTTCCTTCATAGTGTAGGAATAGTCTATTCTGCTTTGATCACCTGGCTTTGATCACCCAAGTGATCAAAGTGGTCCTTTCCTTATACATAACATAAATTTTGTTTTGTAACATTTTTGATATTTTCTAAAAACTGCAACAAACAAATTTGACATTGTCTATGCCGCCATAATGGAAAGGCTATCAATGAGCATAATATTATGTAGGCACATGCTGGGTGTTTCTTTACGAGATCGAATCAGAAATGAGGAGATCCGTAAACGACGAACTAAAGTCGCTGACATAGCCCGACAGATTAGCAAGCAGAAGTCCCCACGTTTTTTATATTTGTAGAAATAGGTACTAAAATCTTTTTGCTTCGTTACCAATTTATCAAATACTATTAAGTCACTATGAAATAACAGAGCATTTTTAGTTTCATTTTTTGACACCTAACCCGAGGTTCTGACGCACACGACGCGATGGCGGCTTTCAACACAACCCAACGCACCTTAATTTCATGTAAACAAAACACTCGTTACAAAAACAATAACAAAGGAAAAATTTATGACTAACCAATGACTAACTTATTGCCGCCGTTATGGCGCAGGTACACTATGCGACGAAGTGTTCGGAAAGATAACATAATTTCGAAATGCGTGTTTACACGCTCGCGTTATCTCGGCGAGGGAGGACAACCTCGAGTCGGGTTGACTGTGGTTTTGACCGATGTAAACGGTCTATATCAGTTTTAAGTAGTTGTTTCCAGTCAAAAGTGTTTTTTTTTTACCAAGAGCGTTGGTCAACACCATTTTTGACACAGTTAACAAGCAGTCAAAAGTATTTATGGGTTAAGGTAAGCGATCATAGGTTTTTGATTGTATTGTAATATTGCCACTCTTCTTGCCACGCATGTTATCTAGTGTGCAGCAGCCCTCAAGCCGGAGTTCCTCGCGGAGTTGCACGAGTGTGAGGATACGGTCCGAAGCACCGAAGCGAGTAGTGTAGCGGAGGCTTAAGGAGAGATATAGTATCACATAAAATGTTAGTACTAGAGGTGTACCTACTGAGCAAATTATCTTTTTTTTTCCATGAAACACCATCGGTTAGTTAAAAAGAGATAACAGCTGTTTGTCATTAATGTGTCGATTATTTTGATATAAAGCAACTTTTTTATACAGATCAATATCAATACGGCGCGGCGCCTTCACTAATTTGGTGCATTAGCATCGAAGTCCTATAATTGAATTTTGAAAATAATAATGTTTTCATTTAGGTAAAAACTGCCAAAAAAGTATAATTTGTATTGTTACGTAAAAAAACTGTGGTTAGGGGTGCGGCCGGTCGAGTATTTTTAAACTTATTATTATTTGTTCCAGCACTGCTGTAAACAGCTTGGGTCAGAGTGGGCCACCTTGTCTGACCCCCCTCTCTATCAGGAAAGCATCTCCCGTAAATTCCAGCCGGTTACAAGTTTTACTTTGGCCGTATATATTTTTGATTGTGTTTACGTAAGTATTTTGGATCCCCTGCTCTATAAGACTACCATACGAATTTGTGTTAAGGCTATCAAAAGCCTTTGACCTATGGCATACCATTATTATTATGCTAACCCCTGAGTCATACACACCATAATACACATCGCGAAAACCCGAAAATTCGCGCTATCGCGATGTGTGTAGCCAGGCCTGGCTCACTCCACGCGGTACATCCGATAATTACCTACAGAGAAGCGCCCCGCCGGCGGGTATTATTATATCAGTCGAGTGTCACGCGCGCGCCCGTCAGGACGCTGGCGTGCGTTGTAGTACCTAATTCTATGATCGAAGTATTATTTAAAAATGGACATAAAGAGAAAGAAATATTGTGCGGCGTTCGGGTGTTTAAATTCGAAAAGAAATCTACCGGATTTTATTTATCTTTTTTTTCGCTTCCCAAAGATGCTGAAAAGTATGTTGGCCATGTAGGTAATCAATAATTCTTAGGATAGTATAGGAATTAGGAACCTAACCTACCATGACTACTGCTCAGAATCAGAATGCGTTCGTTCGTTTCAGCCAAATGACGTCCACTGCTGGACAAAGGCCTCTCCCACTTTTTCCATAATAAATGCGTACTTACCTACATACGTACCTCATGACATATAAGTAGATTAATTATTTTTTCACTAGACAGCAACCCTAACAGCGTAAGAAGAGTTCAGAGGCACGCGATGGAAAGAGACAAAACTTGTAGGTGAATAAAATTGTAGGTACGTAGTGCTGTGCGAGCTGAATTCCACTGTATCGCGTCGTAGCAAGACTCGCATTTATTTAAATCGTCTTGCGGAGTAATCCTTCTGTACCTGTACTATTACTTATTCTGTGGTGTAGCCCACCAATTCGCGTATTTCGGTGCTTTCTTGCATAGTCGCACGCAACTACGCAAGACAAGACTTCGCTCCGCTGTCAGCTGTCAAATCAATGTCGCCCGAATGATATTGCGATGTGTGTGGCCCAGGGGTAAGAATATATTTTTTAGGTTACTAACAGAGAAGGTATTTTTTATTACTGATTATTCTACTTACTAACACTTTTCAATGATTTACAGATCATGCCGCCTCGTCGAAAGTGCTGGGTCTGGTACTCACATTGGTAGTAATAACATTATTAGCCCAGACTCACATATTGGGAACGATTGTAATATTGGAAGCAACAATATAATTAACAAAAAATCGTATATTGGGAACGATTGTACTATTGGGAACAATGTAGTTATAGAAAATTCGCATATTGGAGACGGTTGTAAAATTGCGAATAACGAAGTTATCACAAATTCGCATATTGGGAGCGCTTGTAATATTGCTAACAACGAGGCCATCACAAATTCGTATATTGGGAACGGTTGTAATATTGAAAACAATGTGATTATCTCAAATTCAAATATTGGGAACTATTGTAGTATTGGAAACAATGTAAATGTCGTGGGAAGCCGAATTTTGAATAATGTTAATATTATGGTCAATAGCAAGGTTATTAACTCCTTTGTTGGCGATAACGTTGTCATTCCTGTAAATTCTATAGTGGTAAATCGCTCGCAATAATGCTGTGAGATTAAATCTTGAATTTGTGAGGCCCTGGGCTAATCATAATTTAAGTTAAATAGTTATTAAACAGTACTGTACCGTTATTCGAAGCCTTTATAATGAGAGTAGTGTCTGTCTTTTCCTGTTTGAGTACTAGTTTTGACGTATAATCTGCCCACGTGACTTCCGCTCCGGTCCCCCACCGCCTAAGCACGCCTCAATTAACGACACTAGCGCCACCAACGGTAGCTCGAAACTAGGTTTCGATATTCTCGCCATTGGTGTTTTAGTTCCCGTTCGAGACGGTCGTAGAATTAGCTCCGCTAGTTCGCGACCCATCTCACAGGTACTAGTCGTGACGTGATTCAGGTAATATTACCATCATAATGTAAGTACTTCTAAATTATTATGTACTGGCTGAAAACTTATAAAAATTACTGTGATTACTTATTTCGCAGTGTAATTTATTTTTACAACGGTGTTACCGTTCGGGGGTAGATTGCATTCAATCTAACTCTGTGTAATTTTAAATAATTATCTTTCTTCTCTAGTAATACTTGTACCTAACGGTATTCCGTTAGACGTGTTTTAAAAGTAACATTACTTTTTAGCAATGTTTGTTTCTAACGGTTTTTCGTTAGATATGTTTTTAAGCTAACTTTTCTTCTTAGCAATGTTCGTACCTGACGGCGTGTTCCGTTAGATGTGTTTTAAAACTAACATTCCTTTTTAGCAATGTTTGTGCCTAACGGTTTTCGTTAGATGTGTTTTAAAACTAATATTCCTTTTTAGCAATGTTCATTCCTAACGGTATAACACTCCTTTTTAGCTGTGTTTGTTCCTAAGGGTTTTCCGTTAGATGTCTTTATTTTCAAAAGGAAAGAGGAAATATGTCCACGTGCAGAAGAGGAGCAAGAGTTGGCGTAGAGGTCAAATCAAAGGATGGTGTGGTGTAATGTGATAGTCGCAAGATGTGATTGCTTGCTACATTAAGCTGTAAGTACCAACTTACCAATACCATTTCAGACATACGAATTCCATCGGACGGATTGTGTTGATTTATAAATCAACAAAATAAATAAACGGTAAACTACCTTTGTCAATATGCATCCGGGGAAAGTATGAAAACTTCCACTAGGTAGGGTAGCGTACCGACGTACCTATTCTACCGCCATTATGGAAGTCTAACGCATGGCTTGTAACCCAAGAGTGAAGTGTGCAGTTTGTCCTATTAGGATACGGTACGTAGGTATGATAATACCTTTGTGGTTTTCTTAAACTATGATTTCAGGAAAACGCTATGCTGTTACTGTGTAGATAAACAGACAGTGAGTCTGTGTAATAAACGGTGAAGGATGAACGTCGTCTATTCAGCCTGATACGCAGTTTATTTGATGCTAGCGGCGTCTGGAAAAATTTTCGGCAGCAATACGATCGCAACTCTGCTCCGCAGATCGATCTGAGATTTCGCCTTATGCTAAATACCTACAGTGGAAAACTCAAACTGGCTACTCGGCAAGCTAGATGGCAGTGTAACCAAAACGCAGCAGCATAATCCTGTAGCGAGGGTAAGTTCTCTTGGAGCAAACAGGGAAAAACCAGGAGCCAGAACCTTTTCTCCCTCATCCCACCGGGATAGGAGAAAACTCAAACACTCAAGGAGCCTCATATTGAGCCAGGCAACGCCGCTCATTTTTATTCACGTCGAGAGGTCTTAATAAGGCATTGGTCCAAACCCTCTTGTTATCCCTCATCCCACTGGGATAGGAGATTACCCAAAGAGAACCGGACTCAAATCATTACATTTCGAGCCGAGCAACCTCGCTCATTTTTATTTACGTCGAGAGGTCTTAGGGCATCGCTCTAAACCCTCATGTTATCCCTCATCCCACTGGGATAGGAGATTACCCAAAGAGAACCGGACTCAAATCACTACATTTCGAGCCGAGCAACCTCGCTCATTTTTATTTACGTCGAGAGATCTTAGGGCATCGCTCTAAACTCTCATGTTATCCCTCATCCCTCTGGGATAGGAGATTACCCAAGGAGAATCGGACTCAGATCATTACATTTCGAGCCAAGCAACCTCGCTCGTTTGTATTTGCGGTTCAAAGACATGAGGGCATCGTCCTAAACTAAATCCTCATAATTTTGAAGAGTTATAGAACCCAAACGCCTTATTCCACGGCAAACGAAAATAAGTAAAGTTGCCGGGTAGACATGAGGGCTTCGCCCTAAATCCGCATAACTATAAAAGGTTCTGAAATTCTATTTTGCACGGCAAAATTAAAGTGATGTTGCCGGGAGGACATGAGGGCATGGCCCCAAATCCTCATAATTTTCAAGGGTTATGGAACCCTAATTAAAATGCTTTATTTCATGACAAAAGTAAGCTATTTAAGACCTGCCATGGGTAAAAGGTGGAGACAGAGATCATGAGATTATGCAAAAATGACTCGATTCGTGTCAGTTTGGCTTATTTCATTACTGCCGAGATGATACGAGGGCATCGCCCTAAACCTTCAGAATCTTGAAGGATGTTAATTAATCGGGGCCGCAGCTATGCGCTCTGAATTTTTGGTACCGAACAGTTAACGCCTGGAGAAATTAAATAAACTTAAGCCTTTATGCAGCCTCTGCACAGTAAAGTTACAACTATTGACCTGATAGTCTTTTAAATAAGGTTATACATCCATAGACGCTTGGCGGGTACCACAAAGTACTGAATACTAAAATAAGTATTTTTCTGCCTATACATACCTATAGTACACCGACAGACTCATGCAAATGTTCTGACGGCAATTGATTCGCACAGAAAGAGTCGCGACATTCGCGCCCTTACCTATTGGACGACTTCATTCTGGGGTAACTCAGGACCCATCCTTGCTTCGGGGTCAGATATAACCCATGCCCCTATTGTAATAAAAGCACACAAGTCTGGATAATAAACACAATGAAGTCGGTCCTTACCTATATAAAATAAATAAACAAAATAATAACAGTCTTACAAACTAGTAAGAGTAAAAGGTGAACTCCATAAATACAAAATGGCCTAACCGAGTCTCGGTTACCAAAAACATACAGATCAAGTCACGTAACGTTACAAATCCTAAAGCATTGGCTCTTCTCATGTTATAACACTACAATTCATGATTTGCGTGAGGCAAAGAGCATTTTAACCGCCAACTTGAGGCGCTCATGGCACCCAATACCAAATACTTATGATCCACAATAACCAAAAGTATAAAGCTTATAATCTGAGCTTAAAACAAATTGGGCACGCTGCATGGTAACGCATTTCACTGTACAACGAAAACAGTGACTTTAGTAAACCGTACTTACTAAATATATATTAAACCGCGTAGGTTTACATACTACAATTTGTTATTTTCTCATTTATACAAGCCATTACATTCGTTGGAGAAAAGATTGCATACCAAAAGTCACACAAGTCTTCAGTCTCTTAACTGAACTTTCCGTGTGCCCTATTATAGTGTCAATGACTACGTCTTGTCTACTTAATTTAAGTAAATAAATATAATTTATTATTAATGTCATTTATGACACCATGTCATATTGTTAATTCGACCTTTTGTGCACCTCTGTGGTTCAATAAAAATTGTCGTATGAATATGAATGACTTTTACGAGGAGTTAAAGGGAATAAATCAAAACCTTCAGTCCAAGAAAGTAATTTAACTCTGATTTTTCCAATTATCACTGTGACCTTAGGGTCACACAGAAGTACATAAACATGGTTGGAATTAATTTTGGATAATGTGCCGCACTCTTAAGCTCTTTGCTTGGGGCCGAAAGTCCTTCGCCTACCTACATAGTACAATTTACAAAATTCGTATTTGATGTGATTTAAATCCATCAATTATTATACTGTAACGAAGGTAGTCACAAGCAAAATGTTGTGGCACACACAACTGTTTACGAGTTAACTTGTTTTAAGTACAACAGCCTCGTGAAATATTCTAATACCTACCCGACTCGCTAGGTCAATAAAGTAATTTGTCTCTGCTGACTATTGTCACAAAAATTAGTACTTACCTACTGGCAACTTAGGTATGTACACTTCAATGAATCATGAGTGATATTGGCGATGATATAAAACTTAGTGTTACACAAACATCATTACATAAATATTTTTACATAAATATTATTACATCGTGCAAATGAGCGATCGTCCAACGGCATTCAGGGTGATGAAAATAAATCATTCGAAATTAAATCCGATGCCCACCCTAAGGGCCTTGATGAAACCTGATAAGGTTTAGATCGGCTACGAAACTATCATTTAATTCTAGCTGTGCTTGCGACTTCGTTTGCATAACTTTTCCCGCTTTCGCAACATTCTTATTGATGCTCCGCTACTATTGGTGGTAGAATGATGTTATTATGATTTTATAGAATTCGTGGTTAAAGGACTCCAACACAAAGATAGTTTTTGTGTTGATGCAAACAAACTCTTGTTCAGCCCTATAACATTATTATCATAATTGTAATTACAATAATACATAATTACATATTAAGATTGCTCTGAATTAAGCTGGTTGACTAACCGTCAATAAGCTGATCTAGCTGACAAGTTATCACCGTTAGCCCTAAAGATAATGGTCGCACAGTCTTACCACAGCACCGACAGTTGTAAACCGCAAAGTTTACTAAGTTTGTACTAGGAAAGTCTGTATTATTATAAATTTTATCAATTCCGACTCAAACTTCGCTATCCCTAGCGAACAGCGATAACGCGGAATACTCAGGCAATACAAAAGTATCGTACCTATACATAGCCGGCTAGCTATTGTCACCTATTCATTACACCGTCCACCTAGGCTACGGTCCTGTAAAGGTTTATAAATATTAAAATCTGAGCTGATACCTAAATGTGGGAAATGTTGGAGATCATCAAACGCCCGCTATCGGCAAGCGACTTTAACTGTACCAGTGAATATTCTTATCCATACCTAATAATTATTCACTCCTACCGAAGCTTATTAAATTCATCCAACGGTCTGATACTGTGAGTGAGGGTGGACGTAGCTTTTGCGCCTTTTACATGACGTAAAGTAACCGATAGTTCATTATTACATAGTTGTTAATAAACGATGCATTAGACGTGAATTTACGGAGATGCAGATGCAGATTGCGTTCTGTAAAATATTATAATGTACCTACACACAGTACATTACCACTCAGTAGACAGATAAGCTAAAGTTCTAACTAATTCATAACATTTCTCACTGATCAATGTCTTATTCTTCAATTGATCACATTGGCGATTACACAGCGCCACCAGGAGATAATAGACACGTCTCTCATTATAAAGGCTTCGAATAACGGTACAGTACTGTTTAATAGCGACGTTTTACCTGAAAATAAAACGTTTATTAAACATACTTACCTTATTCGAAGCCTACTTTTTAAATCTACCTGGTGTCATAAAACACAATGGCGAGAATATCGAAACCTAGTTTCGAGCTACCGTTGGTGGCGCTAGTGTCGTTAATTGAGGCGTGCTTAGGCGGTGGGGGACCGGAGCGGAAGTCACGTGGGCAGATTATACGTCAAAACTAGTACTCAAACAGGAAAAGACAGACACTAAACCTTAATTCTTTAGAAATTTCCATCGATGTAAACAAACACTTGTGCACACAATTACACTATAATACTCACGTTTTCTTAATATCATACACATTATTTCACAAGCTCATGAAACCAACTTTATACTCATGATGAAACAAATATGAAATCTAACATTGAAAACAAAATATTTTAACAAAATATTTGGATGGTGAAAATTTGTGCTTCATGTTAAAATGTCAAAGCGACATTTGACGTTGAAATTTTGGTCCTATCTCTGGAAAATCTGTAAGTCATAGACAATATTCATAGACAATAATCTGTAAATTTTATCGATTTTATTTCAAGTATTCAATTATTTCAATTACCAATTACTTTGATAATATTCATTCAAAATAAAATATAAACGAGGTTATATTCAACAATGTATTTTTTCTTCATTGAATGCAACAACACACTTTGCGAAGAAGTCTTTGAATTCAGCTTTATTATACAGGAGTGTCACATAAAAAAGGCCTTTCGACCACATTTCGACTGGTTTACGATTTTTGTGCACTTTGTCTAGACCCACAGTATAATTTAAATTATATTTCCTAAACAAATAAAAAAGGGAAAATTAAATTTTCTTTGATTAAGAAGATCCTATTTTGACGATCACATTACTGATCACAACATCAATCAGAAGAGGGATTGATCTTAATAAACAAACGATCTTTAAAAATCTAATAATCGTCTGTTGCAGTCCGTAAATGACATTTACAGAATTGCGATTAACGAGAGATTTTGTCGCATCACTAGTAGATCAACTGACATAGACTAAAAATTCGTCAATGTCAGTTGGCCATATTTGTTTACATTTAGGGAAATTTCTAAAGAACTAAGGTATACTCTCATTATAAATTCTTCGAATAAGGTAAGTATGTTTAATAAACGTTTTATTTTCAGGTAAAACGTCGCTATTTGATCCCTGTTCCATTAGTTTGGTTGTGGTGTTACATAAAAAGACAATTGCCGTTAAGTTTTTGTAGGAGTTAAGATGTGTCAGTTTGGTGTAATATTAATAAATGTAAATGCTGTGTGCAACATTCATAGGAAAAACGTGAAACCTAGTTATGTTATCATTGTAATTTTATTGATTTGTATTCTGTGGTTGTGCCTTTATATAATTAAGTAATAAAATTGCTGGCCATCTTCAAGACAACACTGCACACTGTATAGCCTGACCAGGAACATAAAAACCCTGGCATAGAGGCGCGTCAATTGCATTTGACAGTGCAACACTGAGTACAGTCGTACCTGTGTTAAATTAATAGGCTAACTTTATGTATCAGGATTCAGGATTACGGGCTAATTTGATATTTTCATAAATTAACGAAAAAATATTATAGGTAGCCGGGTTTAAATAAATTAAATGAAACCATCAATCGAGCTAGTAGGATTTATTTTATTATTCATCAATAATCAAATTCAGAACTTGAATATTCAACTTAAATGTCTGCTCATGAACGCTTCAAACTCGGTAACTTACTTCTTTCCCAATTCCATAAAATTCAACACTTACAAAGTGACAAAAAACTTTAAAATAGGTGGTTGAAACAAACCACAGCTAATTTTCATAGTAGACTGTACTATACGACAAACATGTCAGTCAATTTGACAACCTTTGTCGGAAACAGGGATTTTCCGGTTTGGGTTAATAACATAAATATATCTGTTATTAACCCTATAGAAAATGGGTTAATCGTACAGGAATATACCGTATAATTTCGGTTTTCTTATCAATCGGTTAATGTTAACATTGATCACAAAATTAAATATGTTAACAGAAAAAATATGTTACAGTTTTACATGCGGTTAACCCTAACCGAATTATAAAGGTAGGTACCTTCATTTGCCTTTTCACCGCGCGAAATGTACTATGCGCTCTACGGCCATACAAGTTACAACCTGTCGCCGCGCGGGCGGCGCGTCTCGTTTGATCATTGCACGTGTCTCTTTCACTTCTATGAGGCGTAATGAAACAAATATACTTTTTACATTTGCCGCTTATTTTATTATTTGTTTGTTTACTCATGCCACAATCATCATTGTGCTCGCCTCGGCGCTTCCGCGTGGATTGATTGAAGTGTGAAAAAAACATACCGAAAAGAAACTGTGAATGTGAAATAGTTAACTAATAAATTATTATACTGGAACATTAGTGTTACATTGTATAATTATGCCGCGTAAGGCAACAAATGGTGTCCACAGACATTTTGAGTTTTCAAGTATTACGTAACGCAATTTGGGGGGGGGAGGGGGGTCTCGTAAAACGTTACGATGCGTTACAGTGGCGGGAGGGGGACTTTCTTACAAGATATTACGTAACATTGTTTCTTTTTTTAAACAACAATTTATTGAATTAAAACACTCAAATTGGCAACCCTTTTCGTTTACGTTTTACGGGGAATTAAAAAAAAAAAAAAATCTTTGGACAATTTCACACAGCGCCAGCTAACCCCAAAGTAAGCAACTCAATGCTTGTGTTATGGGTGCTAGCTTAACGGATATACTACTTATACATATACTTTTTTTTTTATTAAATACATACATATTATACATATTTACACCCAGACCCGTCACAGAAATTAAAATTCATCATTTCAATTTCTGCCCGGCCGGGAATCGAACCCGGGACCTCTCGGCATAGTAGTCCGTTCTGAACCACTACACCAAACGGCCGACTGAACTGAACAATCCTTCGTTTGTAAATTCTCCTTCGAATGTTCGTTTGTTTGTATTATAGTCTGGTCGTCATTTTTCATTTGTTTTGCTCGACGAAGACGAAGTTGATGCAAGTGGCTTGACAACGAGGATCATTTCGATTTTTAGCTGTGAATGCAGATTTATAGGGCTAAGAAATCCTTAATATACAGTCCAAAAATTTTTGTTCTACGACTAAAATTGACGAAGTTATGGCTAAATTACTAAAAAAGTTCACTGACCACCCGGCGCGGAAACGATGACGTCACTATATCCGATCCGAACGCTGCCGGCGTACTGCGTGGATAGAAAATATTTTTTTAGCCAAACTATCAGTTTTAGAGAAAAACTTGTAATGACATTTATTCATCAGAATAAAGTAAGCTACTCGTATCGATAGGTAATTTTTAAAAATAGAAATTGTGAAAAATTTCGCAAAAAATCCATACGCTCATACGATTCAATGGAACGCGGAGACGCGATTGGGGTTTCCGCGGTGGTATATTTGGCGATTTATTCAAATAAAGTGTTCATAAGTGTTGTTAGTCATATCTTCTTCCAAGTAAAATATAAAAATGCATAAGTATTAATTTATTTACTTCTAACAATAAGGTATAGCTGAGGCAGATACACTCTGCCTAGGCTACAAGCAAGACATTGCTATGAAGATCATTTCGATGTACACGCAATACCTACCTGTTATCAGGCCTGGCTCACTCCGCGCGGTACATCCGATAATTACCTACAGCAAAGCGCCCCGCCGGCGGGTATTATATCAGTCGAGTGTCACGCACGCGCGCGCCCGTCAGGACGCTGGCGTAGTATGATTATAATTCTATGATCGAAGTATTATTTAAAAATGGACATAAAGAGAAAGAAATATTGTGCGGCGTTCGGGTGTTTAAATTCGAAAAGAAATCTACCGGATTTATCTTTTTTTTTCGCTTCCCAAAGATGCTGAAAGGTATGTTGGCCATGTAGGTAATCAATAATTCTTAGGATAGTATAGGAACCTAACCTACTATGACTACTGCTCAGAATGCGTTCGTTCGTTTCAGCCAAATGACGTCCACTGCTGGACAAAGGCCTCTCCCAAGGTTTTCCATAATGAATGCATACTTACCTACATACGTACCTCATTACAAATAAGTAGATTCATTATTTTTTCACTAGACAGCAACCCTAACAGCGTAAAAAGAGTTCAGAGGCACGCGATAGAAAGAGACAAAACTTGTAGGTGAATAAAATTGTAGGTACGTAGTGCTGTGCGAGCTGAATTCCACTGTATCGCGTCGTAGCAAGACTCGCATTTATTTAAATCGTCTTGCGGAGTAATCCTTCTGTACCTGTACTATTACTTATTCTGTGCTGTTATTTAGTTTTTCTGAGTTAAACCAGTGGGTAGACACTTCTCATTCAAAAACTAGTCTCTATATGTAGCAATTGATATACAACCTTATCCCTTAAGCAATAAAGTGCATTTTGGATTGATTTCACTACAGCAGGGGAACCCGCGGATCAATACCACCATACTAAAAATAATTGTTAGTGTCCTTATGTTGGTAGTATTGTTAGTTTGACAAATGAAAAAAAATGTCTGTCAATTGAGTTTGAGTTTTTAACCGGCGAATTGATTCGTGTGAAGTTATTTTCTCAGATTTGGTGCAATATTACTGTAAATAAACTTTTCTGTCGTTTACGTTGAGTTGATTAAGTTCCTCCGTATCGGGCGTGATAAAGTTTGCTGTTCAGTGTTATGTTTTTTGTGAGATAGAGACTCTTTTAAATAAGCTGTGTTTCAACTTCTACAGAAGTTTAAACTCTTATTTACTTTTCTGTTTAATGGGTATGTTATCTACTTACTTGAAATATTAGATCTATTACAAATCTATTATTCATTAAAAACAACCCTATGTGATGAAAATGTAAATGTACTTTCAAAACTGGTAAATGCATGAACCAGGGCATTGACACTGGTTGGAGAGAAATTATAGGCTTTGTTTAATTAATACCTATTTCATTTTAGGCTTCTACTGATAATGGAGAGTAGAAACAACAAGAAGTGCGTTATTTGTAATAAGAGGCGAAGTCGTGGTGGATCACCCTTACTTTTGAGTAGGTTTCCTCTGGATTCTGACCGGTAAGTTTCTAATAACACTCATTTATTACAAGATAATTTTACTGATTGTGTAAACTTAAAGGCTGGGATTAATATTTTTAATCATACAGTAAATAACCATAACCAATTTTTAATTTCAGTATTTTGTTTCGTACTCTGTAAATGAATTGCATAACAATACTAAAAGAAATTAGTTGATGAATAAATTTCAGTTTGTTATTCTTTTTCTTTTCTAATAGGTATTTCTTATTTCAGTTGTCGAATGTGGGTTAAAAATGCTGGCATAGAAGACTTAGCAT
Source organism: Ostrinia nubilalis (assembly GCF_963855985.1). Taxonomy (NCBI): domain Eukaryota; kingdom Metazoa; phylum Arthropoda; class Insecta; order Lepidoptera; family Crambidae; genus Ostrinia; species Ostrinia nubilalis. The sequence continues at coordinate 4,302,583 of NC_087115.1, read as the reverse complement.
ATGTACCTATTGAAAAGTTACACCAACTGAAGTTTGTTTGTGGTGGGCACTTCACTCCTGAATCCTTCAATGCCAAAGGAACTCGGCTGAAGAACTCAGCTATTCCAACACTGGAATTGAGCAATCCCATCTTGCCAGATGAAGTTTTGACAGAGTTTCCTCTTCATGTAAAAGACTCCAATAAAGAAAACCTCAAGACAGGTATGATGATGACTTCAATTATTTTTTTTAAATTTAATTTACTATCTATCAATTTTTCTGAATTATTTAGATGTCTTAATTAATTTTCTTTGGTTTCCAAAACAAACCAACCGAATGCAATTTAACAAGGTTCTTTCTTTGTAACCACAAACATGTGTTGTATGCTTATCAATAAATAATATATAATTTCAATTATTAATTATATCTATACTTTGTTACAGTTCTTTATGATCATTCATATTGCATTCCAAAGAAGTCAAATCCAGTTGAACGAGGTATGTTTATCTAAAATTATACTAATAATATAAAAGGAAATATTTAATTGTTTGTTTGTATTTGATCGGCTCCGTAACTCGAAGCCAAGATAGCCTAAAGTGCGGGTTAGAACCCCACAGCTTGAATATTGTAGTAAACCCACTCGTAACACAATTTAGCTTAGAATGTGTGTTGAGTTAGAGGGACTTTAGTAATTTGTGTAATACAAATTCTTCAAAAAAAGTACCGGACCAATTTGAAAAATTTTAGGCAATCTACATTAATTAGCCAGGTCAGCTAGTTTAATAATATTTATAAGCTAGTAATTTTTAATGTGAGCAAGACATGTACTAGACTGATTGTACCCTAAAGTTGGGTAAGAACATGACATTTTATTACCCAATTCACATTTCATTATCTGCTTTCAGTTCCCCTTACAACTACAACCAAACAACTAAATTCAACATGTTTGGGAGCTGTGGATATACCAGATTCTGGTATTTCTGCGAAAACAACTTTTGAACCTCTTCCTTCTACTTCCAATGCACCAGAACATATGACCTATAAACCCATTACTCATGGTAAGTGTACAAACTAATTATTTACCTTCTAAAATATGCCTTCCCTCAAACTAAAGAATGCCACCCTGGATGCGTTCTGCAGTCTGCAGTCAGGTCAAAATGAACTTATATGTACAACATTCTAGGTTTCTGTACATTTTATATTAATGCTATTTGACCGTGCGGATACGAACAAAGAACGCAAAGCACACGTGACTGATTGCCTTATCACGACCACTTACAGATTGTCTTGACATACCCGCAGACCGCATCCAGAATGCAGAACATTAAAACCTCTAAATGCCTTTAATTTAATATTATGTCATTGTTATTGAAGGTGGGCCCACGCTTCATATTTTATGAGAAGAGCTATCATTATCCTGTCTTTGCATTTTTTTAAAACTTGATAATGATTGATTGATTTGGAAATAATATGTTTCATAAAACAACAAAATAAATTTTAAACTAATTTGCATATTTATAATATTTCAGATGATAAAAACATTTGCCATCAAGATGCACAGGCAGAAATATTAGTCCACAGTTATAAAAGACCTAAGAAAAACATTGAAATGAAAGGTAAGATAAAACATCCTAATTTAAAAAACTAAGTAAAATTGCTGATTAATTAACCAATATTCAATTCAATTTGCTTTAATGTTGTTTTTTTTACTAATGGAAATGTTTTTATTACAGACACTTCATCAACATTTACAATTAAAGAGAAGAGGCTTTGGCGACAGTTACAAAATGCAAAAAAAACAATAAGGAATATAGCGAAGTCAAGAGTGAATTTAGACAAGTTAGATTCGGAAGTGCTGACATCGTTAGTAAAGGATGTAGTGCAGAATAACAAAAAAAAGTCACAAGGAAAAAGGTGGACTTTAGCCAACAAAATATATGCTTTGGCTATATTTAAACGGTCCCCTAAAGCATACCGCTATATGCAAAAGCTGTTTACGCTACCAAGCACTAAAACGCTCCAAAGGATTTTAAAAAATATACCAATGGAGCCTGGTATAAATAAAAATATAATTGATATGTTAGAGGCAAAAGCATCAAGTATGCCAAAGGAAAATAAATATTGCTCGTTAATATTTGACGAGATGGCGTTAAAGAAACGGATAATTTATAACGAAATTGCTGATAAAGTGGATGGCTACGTGGATTATGGAGAGGGCGAGAACATGGGACGAGAAAAGAAAATTGCAGACCATGCGTTAGTGTTTATGATACAGGGTGCTAAACATAAATACAAACAATATATTGCGCACTATTTTGTGGAAGGCACAATATCAACAGCAAAACTGGCAAAAATTATATCGGACATCATCAAAAAATTAAAAGAAATCGGATTTATGGTTCTAACAACAGTTTGTGATCAGGGATCTACAAATATAGGAGCTCTTAACATGTTAAAAAGAAACTGTGGACAAGGCATAGATAGCAACTTTTTCTCTGTAAATAATGACAAAATTTTTATAATCTATGACATCCCTCACTTGTTCAAATCATTACGAAACAATTTCTTTAAAAGTGGAAATATGTCTTTCGATGGAAAAATTGCACAATGGAGGCATTTGGTAGTTGCAGAAGAACACAACAGAAATTTTTTAAATTTTAAAAAACTGAATAGTACCATTGTAAATCCAACATTCAAAACTAAGATGAGGGTGAAGTATGCTGCGCATGCTCTGAGTAATGTCTCCGTGGCAGCTATTTTAAAAATGATGGCATGGAAAGAAGTTTCTGATTGCAATGATACAGCATTTGTGATTGAACAGTTAGATAAACTATTTGATTGTACAAATGGTCCATCATCTTTAAATGACGTAAAGAAAGGGATCCGGGAAAATGTTTCCACATCAAGTAATCACATTGAGTCTTGGACCTTTTATACTGATAAGTTAAAAACCATAAAATTTATAACAGCAGAAAACACGATACTAAAAAATGTTAAATGCGTAAAGGGATATCAAATATCTATCAAATCCTTAAACGATATTTGGGAAAAGTTAAAGAATGAAGGGTTTAAATATATGAACCTTAGACAGTTTAACCAAGACTCTCTGGAAAACTTATTTGGAATCATTAGGCAACACAGTGTAACCAATAGAAATCCCACTATCACGCACTTTACTGCAGCGCTTAAAACAAGCATGGTTACTGGGCTGAAAGTGCCTCATAGCAGAAGTGCTAATTGTGAAGCAGACAACAATAAACATATGCTGGAATATAAAGACATTTTAAAAACTAATTTAAAAACAACAGAAATAAAAATTAATGTTCAAGATTCCACAGACACTGAATTTTATCCTGTGTTGTCTATCCCGGACCCTGAAAACTTAGAACAGCCCATTGAAAATTTGTGTAGCCTTGAAAACCAACCAGTAGTATATGTAAGCGGGTATTTAGCTGCCAAACTATTACAGAACAGTTCTTGTTTAATTTGTGAAGAGTGTTTGAGCGTGAAAACTCCTGTTGACAATGATTTGTATGCATATATATCTCTTCGCGAATGGTGGCATGATAAAAAAAGTCTCGTTTATCCAACAATTCAATTATGTACCACCGTAAATGAAGCTAAACAATTTTATCATGACCATATTGCCGACCAGATATATATGGAAAATGTTGGAAAATTCATTTTCTTAATGTTGAGTACAAATTGTAATTTTAGTTGGTTTAAATGTCAACAACATAATAAAGAAATTTATGATAAGATGTTTAAAATATTAAGTTACCTTTTTCTAAGAAAAAGTTGTAAAATCATTAATGACAGCTTCATAAAAAGTGAAAACAATTTTGCTGACAAAAGTAAAAAAGCACAGCAACAAAGCATTGAAAAGTAATCTTGAGGCTGAGGTTCGATCAGCTGATAAGAAAATTAAAGATGTTTATAAATAAAAATCCTATTTTTTCTTAGAAAAAGTTGTGAAAATAAAAGTTTACAAAATTATCATTTCTGTACTTTGTTATAATTTTCAATAATTCCTCATGCCTACAACTGCTATGTCATGTTCAATACTTATTGTAATATACCTATTTTATTTCGAAATAAATAATTTACGTTACAAAACTTCGTTTTACTTACACATAGTATAAAATAAAAATAGTAATCATTAAAATATTGAAGGTTCCTATACTAGATATCGATATGCAATTACAACCCTAGCAAAGTATCGATAATCGATAAGTTATTACGAACGTCACTAATACTGTCAGAAAATAAGGCATTATGTTGGTAGCTCCGCCTGTAGTTTGTGCGGTTGGTAAAGATTTGCGGGTCGTTCTCTAAAATGCATATGTGTGCGTGAGCTCAAAAAATATCTATGGAGTGCCGTCTCTTACTCTTTTATGCTCTTTGAGTTAAACCTACGTAAGTACGTACCTACCTATCTATTCACCGTTCCCATGGGCGGGCCAGCTGCTGCAGGAAAGGACAGCTGCTCCCTCCTGGAAATCTATTTAATCTTAGCCTTAGAAGCTGGGGATGACACCCCCCCCCCCCCCATGCCAAAGAATCTGAGTGGCTAGCAAACTCGTGGACAGAGGAGCGTTAATTTCAATCGAATTGTTTTTATAGACCTACTTAGGTACTAGTTGATTATTTTGTAATTTTGTTAAGAATACGATTTTATTTCGAGTAAAATGTTTAATTTCAGTTGGGTTTCTGTTTATAATTGCATTCCGAAAGGTTAAAATAAACGGGAGCGGGGCGGGCAACGCAGACCCGTTCTCGAAACAAGCGGGCAGCTCGCGCGGCGCTTTAGCGGCGAAGTGTGTTGTGTTCGGGGTTGTGTTGTCGAGATATTTGTTTTTATTCGCAAACGAAATGTCTGAACAATAGCGACAATTTTATTTCGATTCAAATTTATTCCTAACGCTCGATTTATTGTGGGCAAAAGAAGGAGTGCGCTGCCCGCTCGTTGCCCGCTCTCGCGCCGCTGCCCGCTCGTTGCCCGCTCCCGCGCCGCTGTTTTCGAGAACCGGTCTATTTGATTTTACGCATAAGCTCCTGCCGCTCCCGCGCCGCTACCGCCGCCGCCCCGCTGCCCGCTAAATTCGAGGCTGAGGCCTTACGGTTTAGAGTTCAAAGAGTAAAATAATATCTAGACTTATTAAAAGGCTCCATTGTGTCAACATTGTGTAGGGCAAAATACGCGCTGGAGGAAATGAAACCCGGATATACGATTTATTCTTTCCGAGTTAATATGTGTGTTATAACCTTTACGCGGAAAGCGGTTTTTGTAGTTTGCCTGCTCTTCGTATTTGTTCAATTGTTCATGACATAATCTGTATACAGCTGTCAAATTATTTTAATGGCGGCTGGTCTGTTGATTGTTTCGTAATTTTATTTTGATTTTGGTCGTAATTATGTTTTACGCTAGCCAATGTTGTAAATTAAGTAAATAACGTATAACTGTGACTGTAAAGTTGACTATTACACTGATAAGTCGGAGATTGTATGATAACAACCGCAAAAATGACGACACACGAAGTAATGCACCAAGCTCAACAACAACATATTCATGAAGTTCCTGTGTTGAATTTGTTAGTGCCGATGCAACAACAACAGCCTGTTATGACGCAATTGGTGCCAGTGCAGCAACCGGTACAGCCGAATCCAGAGCCTGCCCCGCCGGCAAGCGAGGTCAAAAGACTGAAGTCGTCCGATAAGAAGAAGAAAGAGGCGATCGACGGTCAAGCGAAGGAAATAATATTCAAAGTTATTAAGTTTTTTGAGAGCGAAAAACAGAATAGAGGCTACGCTTTTCCCGTGGAGAATGTTGTCAAGCGAGCGTGCGCCGCGACAGGCTTATCAGAAAGCACAATCAAAAGAATCAAAAGGGACGGCTTGCGAGCGGAGGCGACTCAAACAAAAATGACTGGTCCAAAAAAGAAACGGGTTAGAAAAACTAAAGTGCAATTAGACTACTTCCAACTGTGTGCGTTAAGGGGCATAGTGAACAGTTATTCCCTACGTAAAGAAGTCCCAACGTTAGGTAAAATATTGGCATCAGCCAAAAACGAACTCAATTTTAAGGGTGGCAAGGAGTCTTTAAGGTTAATATTATTGAATAAGCTCGGCATTAAGTTCAAGAAGTGCGAGAAGAAAAATAAAAAGCCTCCGGAGCAAACGCCTCCGCCTCCGCAGCAAGTTCCAAACGTAATGCCTCATCCGCCGATGCCTCAAATGAAACCGATGGAAAATCATTGCGTTTACACGAATATGATGCAGCATGTTCCTTCAGTGTCATACTAATACTAGATTAGGTTTTTAGCGGTAATAAATGTAAAAAGTATGATTAAGATGCAAAATTGTCGAATAATATTTTTGGTCTGTGTTATGAAATGAGACTTAAAAGTAGGTTACATCCAAGTCTGCAATTTGGTTTAATTAAATTAACATTATTTACACCACCAGAGTAATATTCTGCGTCTATACAGTGTGAGTCACGTTAAAGTGTACATATGAAAATAGATGAAACTAGACCTATTTTTATCGACAAAAAAGAGGTCAAAAAATTTTTGAGATTTTTTTTTAATTTTTTATAGAATTTTTTTTCTTGCAATTACTTATTGTAAAGAAAACGTAATAACTTTTAAACTAAGCGGTATATCCTGATAAAATAAAAACAGTAATAATGCTAAATAACAGGCAATACTAAAAAATACACAAAAAAGGCCAACAAATAATAAAAAATGATAGTTTTTGAAAAAAATCTGCTTTAAAATTCGTGTTTTTTTGGTTATTTGATAAATTTCTCCAAAAAATGCCCCTATAACCGGTGGTTTTTATTACTTTGTATTATTCTCTATCGTATTACCTTCGTAAAACCAAAAATCGCATGTCTCTATCCCTATCACAACGTTTGCAATGATCGTTTGAACTAAGCCTCTCCGGGCGCGCCATTCAACGCTTCGTTAATAACAAAACTGAAAATGGCTCTAGATTTGTAATTTTGATAAAGACAAGTTAGATTTCAAATAAAAACAAAAGATTTCGAAGTAAAATATGCATTTTAGTTAAAATTAAAATTGTCTCTACCTGTAGCGGAGAATAATGTTGTGGCAGGCCTTTGTTCAAACGATCATAGCAAATGTTGTGATAGGGATAGAGACATGCGATTTTTGGTTTTACAAAGATAATACGGTAGAGAACAATAAAAAATAATAAAAACTACCAGTTATAGGGGCATTTTTTGGAGAAATTTATCAAATAACCAAAAAAACACGAATTTTTAAGCAGTTTTTTTTCAAAAACTATCATTTTTTATTATTTGTTGGCCTTTTTTGTGTATTTTATGTATTTTTTTAGTATCGCCTGTTATTTAGCATTATTACTGTTTTTATTTTATCAGGATCTACCGCTTAGTTTAAAAGTTGTTACGTTTTCTTTACAATAAGTAATCGGAAGAAAAAAAATTCTATAAAAAATTTAAAAAAAATCTCAAAAAAATTTTGACCTCTTTTATGTCGATAAAAACAGGTCTAGTTTCATCTATTTTCATATGTACACTTTAACGTGACTCACACTGTATTCTTACATAAGTGTCATTTTATAATACAAACTACGTTGACAGTTTTTGTGTGATGACTGTATAAAAATCAGATCCACTGAATATCAGACGGAGTATCTATAAATTTAACTTTTTCACGGTCAATGCATTCTTTAATTCCCAGTTAAAAAACTTTAGGTGAGCATTTTTTAAACCTAAAAAGTAAGTAGTGCGAGTTTGTATTAAACGTCGCTAGCGTGTGCTTTAATAAAATCCATGAAGATTATAATTCTTGAAAGTATCCGCTAGGGATGCTGTACAATCTGTTATTTATTTTATTATTTATTTATTTATAATCTGCTTGAAGGCTCACAGAAAGTCCAACGCGCCAACAAGTTATACAATACAGATAATTTATAATATCAATGTCAATATGTAAAACTGTTATACATTTTTATTGTAATTTTTTTAAACAGTCGCTAGCAACGACATTCAATGCTAACTCGCGCTTATCACACTGCACTGGACCGTAAAGCAAAGGGTTGCTTAGAAAATCTTCAATCTTCAAAAGTACCTGACCTAGTTTTATGAAACAAAATATATTGGAAATATGCAATTTATTTTACACTAGCTTTTGCCAGCGGCTTAGCGGCTAATGGCTGAATTCTAGCTTATTATGATATTCTGAGTTATTAACAATAACACTGCAGTTTCATCAAAATCCGTTCAGTAGTTTTACGTGAAACGTCCATACAAACTTGCATTTATAAATCTTCTATATAAATAAAAATGAATTGATGTTCGTTAGTCTGATTAAAACTCGAGAACGGCTGGGCCGATTGAGCTGATTTTGGTTTTAAAATGTTTGTCGTAGTCCAGGGTAGGTCTAAACGGTGAGCAAATACGCGCGCGATATTGTTTTTCTGTGACAGCCAAATTTCCACGCGGGCGAAGCCGCGGGCGGAAAGCTAGTTTATATTAAATAAATTAATCGCAAAATGTGTTGGTAAGCACATAACTCAACAATGTCTTGACCAATTTTACTAATTCTTTTTTTTTAATGTTCGTTGAAGTCCAAGGATAGTTTTTACGGCGATAAAATTTTTAATATTTTCCGGAAAAACCCTGGGCGAAGCCGCGGGCGCAGAGCTAGTAGTAGGATAAAAAGCTTGAATTAATTTTGTCTTTATAGGTCAGGTACTATCCGTTCGCGATAAGTTTGCCGCTGGCGATATGACGTCACTCGAAGAAAAGCGTCTATAACTTTAACAAACTATATTTAAAATATTTTTTATTTATTATTATTGATAAAAATTGTGTATTTGCGTAAAATAAGACACATTAATTGCGTTTAATTACTAAATAATTACGTTTAATCGCGGTTGGGGGAGGGGAGGGGACGCGCATTCCACGGACCGGCAAACTTAGCGCGAACGGGTAGTACTTTTGGAGAAATTGAAGATTTAATGGCAACTTATAAAATGGTTAAAGTGGATAAATAAATAAATATGTCCCTGACCATCTCTTTATTTTAATCAAGTTATTTGTTTTGCGGTTTTCACCTTTGGGCGAATTTAAAAGCCATAAGTCATTTTCTTTCAATCAATGTATAAGAGTAGGCGCACACCGTTGATTTTTAGTTGGCCGATAGTTGTGCCCGATTTCAAATTGTATGAAGAATCGGCCAAATCGAATCGGCGTAGTGTGCGCACTCCCATACATGCCCATACTGATCAGCTGCCCGACTAAACTATCGGCCGACGAAAAATCAACGGTGTGCGCCTACTCTAAAGAAGCAGAAATTGCTAAATAAGAAATAAAATTATGTGAATATTATTTTTATTTATAATAAGGCTGGGTTTCACCATCTTACTTTAACTTTGACAAACATCAAAAGTCTCATACTCCAAACAAAAAGCACCGGTTATCGTTATAGTTACGGTCAAAGTTAGGTGGTGCAATTCAGCCTTAATGATACTTAGTGATAATAATGGAGGCAAAATTATTTATTTATTTGAAGAGCCAAACGCAATTAATTCCATTTGAATCTCGCAACTAGAAGATGTATATGACTCATAAACCCTGTAACTTTGTTGAAGTTATTTACGTGACATTGGCAAAATCGTGGTACTACTGCTTTTTCCGACGGTTTTTAATCCTAAGCTTAGACTTTCAGTTGGCCAGTAGTTGGGCCCGATTTTAATTTGTATGAAGAATCGGCCGATACCAAATCAGTGTATCGCGTACCTACCTAAATGTTTGTGCATTTACTTCTAGTGATGCTTGCTGAAAACAGTATTTTGTATACTTTATTTTTGTTCAACAGTAAAAAAGTATAATTTAGTGAAAAACAGTATAATACTGTTCAAAACAGTAGGTACCCTAGGCCCGAAACTTCTCCGCTCCGCCTTGGTGGGTCTGAATGTACACATTATGCGATTAATTTTATTATGAAATGTAATGAAACCACTGATTGTGTACATTTGTTTGAATTATTACAGAGAACGTATTACGAGTATACATTATTTCATTATATTAATGATAGAGTATATGGATAAGGCTGAATATTATTGTGTACAACGCGTTGTGAGACGTCAGCGACACGATGCGGTGAGGGTAGTTCATCATGCTGCTACGAGATGTGAGCCAAAGGATCTTGGACACCACGTTTTGATCGCGCTGCTAGACAAGATTCGGCCAAACCAACGCGATCAACCTGCGAGCGCGATGGCGAAGGCGATCAATCTGATCGCCATCGCTATTGTGCACTCTGGCTGCACGCGTTGATTTGGCCGAACCTTTAAAAAAACTACGATTGCTTTGCTGCGTACATAGGTTTGTTTTCTTTTTAACATTCATTTACTATTATTTAACATACATTTAATAGTCCCGTTAGCCCCTCGTACTAAGCTAAATATGCTTGTATCACACACAAATGAGCTCACCACGATAGTCGAGCGGCGGCGGGGACCGAATCCGCGTTCCCCGGATCACGAGTCGGCCAGTCCGACCCCTTCACCATTCGGCTATCGTGGCTTTAAATATTCGTCGCGACGCGTCGCGTCGTGGCGAACGGTCGTCTCGTCGTGGCAAATGACGCCTCTGTCGCTTCGCGTGTCTGACGTAGAACACCGCGTAATAGATATTTTTAATCATATTAAATTGATTAAGTTACGATAATGTTTTATTTAATTCATTCCTTACATTAGTAATCGTAAGGCAATTAAAAATTTTTGCTAGCAGCACAGGGAAAAATTAGGATGGGTGCACTATAATAGGGTAGCTAGATGACAAAATTATAAATTATTTGCCCGTCAGAACTATAGATGACCCACGCTGAACTGTCCCACTAAACTCAATGACAGGGGGGCGCTACCATCGTTCAACTATTATGGTTTCCAACATGGAAAAAATCGGAACCAGCGATCCGGTATTGACGGTGGCGCCCCACTGTCAATGTCATGCATAGGACAGTTCAGTATTTTGGAACTATAAGAAAATATTTTTTTTTTTTTTTTTTTTTTCTTCTGTGCTTCATCTGCAATCAGTCTTCCGACTATGAGCGGATGAGTTGTAGTGCCCTTTGCATGATAAGTGTCTTCTCCACTGAGAAGACTACTTCTTTATGTATTTCTACACTCTCCAGTGCAGACTCAGGATGTCATGCCTCTTGAGGCGTTTACTATAGCTTTTTTGGAGCAGTTCCGAGGCCAGCTCATTGGGGTGCAGGGCCAGCCGTTCTTGGTAGTTTTCTGCAGTGGATCGTATTTCCTCCAACACTGTGTTCATCTGCAGGGCCTCGTGGATTTCGGTGTTTGTGACTAACCATGGGGCACATGATATGGTACGCAGAATTATATTCTGAAGCCTCTGTATCATGGAGAGGTTTGAGTTGCATGCACTACCCCACAGCTGTATTCCGTACATCCAGATGGGTTTCAGTATGGATTTGTAGATTAGCAACTTGTTGTCTGTGGAGAGTTTACTGTTGCGTCCGAGAAGCCAGAGCAGCGACTTATATTTAATATTGAGTTCTTCTCTCTTTGCCTTAATGTGGTATTTCCATGTCAATCTGCGATCGAGGTGCATACCGAGATATTTTACTCGGTCGGTGTGAGGTAGAGTATTATCCCCAAGATAAACCGGTGGACAATCCCCTCTTTTGAGGGTGAATGTTATGTGCATGGATTTAGCTGCACTTGCCTTTATTTGCCATTTGTTTAGCCAGGTGTTGATCTCATTCAGTCCCCTCTGTAAGTCCCGTGATGCAGCCGTTTGATCTTTATTGCAGGCGATTATCGCAGTATCATCTGCGTATGTAGCTATGGTAACCCCCTCCACATCCGGTAGATCCGCAGTGAATAGCGTATACAGTACTGGACCTAGCACAGACCCTTGCGGGACACCTGCTTTGATGTCATGGAAGTCAGATGTTTCTCCCGATTCTTTAACCTGGAACAATCTCTCTGTTAGGTAGGAGTGAAGAACTTCATAGTAGCTGTGAGGGAGACTGTTTTTTATTTTGCTAAGCAGGCCCTTGTGCCACACTTTATCAAAGGCCTGTTGGATGTCCAAAAAGGCTGCAGAACAGTACTCTTTCCTTTCTAGAGCCCCTCTGATTTTATCTGTTACGCGGTGTACCTGCTCTATGGTTGAGTGCCGCTGTCTGAATCCAAATTGGTGATTGGGGATTACTTTGCGTTCATCCAGCAGGGGAAGAATTCTGTGGAGAATGATCTTCTCGCAGATCTTCGAAAGAATTGGCAGTAGGCTAATCGGTCTATATGAACCAACATCTGTGGGAGGTTTTCCAGCTTTGTGAATCAGTATTATTTGGGATATCTTCCACATGGCCGGAAAGTACTGGACCCTGAGTATACCATTGTACAGTGTGGTTAAAAATACAATGGCCTTTTTGGGAAGTTTCAGCAGTATTTCCTTTGTGATTAGATCATATCCGGGAGCTTTTTTAGATTTCAGGCTCCTAATCATTCTCATCACCTCTTTTACCGTCACAGGTGCTGGGGGCAATGACATCTGGTATGGCTGGTCCAAAACACTTCTGACGTCTTCATCTGAGTCAGGATCACTTGTGTCATTTTGAAGAAAGACTGTTGCTAGATGGTCCGCAAATAAATTTGCCTTTTCTTGTGCAGTTCTGGCCCACCCGCCATTTTTATTTCTCAAAGGTGGTTTAGCAGCCTGGGGTCGATCATATGACTTTGTGAACTTCCATAGTGAGTAGTTAGTAGCCGCGGTTGCTGTTAGAGACTCCAATTTGTTTGCAAGTGTTGTATTTCGCCATTCTTCCAAAACAACCCTCAACTCATGGATAGCTTTATTGAATGCTTGTCTGTCTTCTCTACATCTACTCTGGTGCCAGACGCGACGGAGTTTTCTTTTCTCATTTATTTTCTGTCTTATGTCCAGTGGAAGATTAGTAGTCTGTGGTTTAAGTTCCAGGGTTGGCGTTGATTTCCAGCAGGCTTCCTGGATAAGTGTCGTCAAGGTTTTGGTTGCCTCGTCGATGTCATCAGGGCATTTCAGAGCTACCTTTAGATTTAGGTTTCCCGAGATATGTTCCCGAAAGCATTCCCAATCGGTGTGTTTGTTAGTAAGCACAATTGGTCTATCACACTCTATTATCATTGTGCTAACAGTCAGCAGAACCGGAGTATGGTCGGATGATCCGTCCAGGCAGGATTCAGGTTTTAGGTAGTGCCTTGATAGTCCCTTGATGATAAAGAAGTCCAACAGATCAGGTGTCTTGTTTGGGTCAGTTGGCCAGTATGTTGGTTCCAGGCCAGATATCGAGATCAGTTTGTTTTCTGTGATACTGGCTTGCAGTTGTCTACCTCTAGTTAAGGTTATACGAGAGCCCCAATTAGTATGCTTAGAGTTCCAGTCTCCTCCAGCTATGAAACGACAACCCAACGTACTGAAGAATTGCGTGAACATAGCGTCGGTAATTTTATGCTTTGGCGGGCAGTACACTGCTGATACGTTGAAACTGCCGGAGTTGTCCTCTATGGCCACTGTGGTTGCTTGGATGGGCGCTGTTGCATACTCTTCTAGAAGACAGTGTTTGACGCTATTGCGAACTACAACGGCAGTTCCCGCATGTCCCGTTCCATCCGGGTGGTTTGTGCTGTACGTGCAATATCCCCTAATTCTCACTTTTGAGGAGCTTGTACAGTGAGCTTCAGAGCACAGTAAGACGTCAATTTTGTGTAGATTCAGGAATATTTCTACGTCATCTTTGTTGGGAGCTAGGCCGTTTATGTTCCATGTAGCCATTCTAAGTGTAGCCATTAGGCTAGCTTACTGACAAGTGTTGTTATGAGACTCAGCAAAGTACTCATTTGTTGTAGGATTGCTTCAAATTTTTGTGTTTGGGCTGCAAGTATTTTTTCTATTGTATAATTTTCAGAGTCCGACTCTGATTTTTTTCCTGTGTTCTGATTGTCATTACTGTGTGGTTTATGTGTGTTTTCTCTATTTTCCAATTTACAGTTTTGTCGCGGGAGTAGTTTCGGCCATGCCTCCGTTTTTGCTGGATTAACTATAGCTGCGTCCTTGTTAACAGAGTTCACCTCGTTTTTCCTCCGTATCATGTGAGAGGGGGCTGACTTCCTTGAAAGAATTTCTTGGTACACTTCGCAGCCCTTATAGTTTGCTGGATGTGCGCCATGACACAGTGCGCATTTAGCCGGAGTGTTTCTGTCATGTTTAGGGCATTCGGATGTTTTATGTGGTTTGGCACATTTGACACAGCGGTATGGTCGCATACAGAAGTTTTTTGTGTGCCCATATTGTTGGCATCTTTGGCACTGTACCACGGTTTTTTTTCTTTTTGGGTCCTCTATTATGACTGTTTGGTGATATATGTATTTAATATCTTTTACGGCTTTGTTGTTCGGTCCAGGTTCAATATTCACAAAGAAGGTTGAAGTTGGTTTTTTATCAGGTCCATACCTTACATTTATTATTTCGCCTGCTACTTTATTTCCAGTATCCTCTACAGCTTCTGAAATTGCTGTGTGCGGAGTTGAGTGGTGTAGATTGCGAATAACAATTCTGTAGAGTTTTTGGTCGAATTGTATTAAGAGAGAACTGTGACTCAACTTGTGCGCATATAGCCGAATGACGTGTAATATAGCCAACATCTCTTTCATGTTGCAATGGAGATTTTGTTCCTCGGGTAACCAAGAGCCTGTCAGAGGTACATTGTCCAGTTGTGCACCCCACGCGAGATCCGACGCGTCCATCGTGAGGAAATGCGACGGGGGAGGGAAATGTAGTAATGACGAGTTGTGGCAATTTTGAATCCACCACTTTAACTCGGTTTGGACTTCTAGGGGTAATGCAAATCTGGCCTTTGGTTGTTTTATTAAGGCATTCATGAATCTCAGGAGATGACGATGATGAAGTCGGCCTCGTGGCACTGCAAAGCTGGCAAAGTTTAAAAGTCCTACGAGACTTTGTATTTCGCTCAGTACTACATGTCCCTGATTTAGAATTTGACGAACCTTTTCTATGATTGTGATGATCTTTTCTATTGGCAACGACTTGAGGTTGTCCCAAGTTCTCCACAATACGCCTAGGTAAGTTATGCTCTTTTGAGGAGTTGTTATTGACTTCTCGAAGTTGACACACCAACCGAGAGTCTTTAGAAGTGCTAGGGTTATTTTTACATGTTTCTGGAGCATAACAGGACTTTGATGAGCGATAAGGAAGTCGTCTAGATAGACTAATATTCGTACTCCCTTTTGACGCAACGTCTGGGCTATCCAGTTGGTGAGTATGGAGAAGGTCTTTGGAGCCGTACTCAAGCCGAACGGTAGGCAGGTCATTTCTAGTAGTTGACCGTTGTAAATTAGCCTCAGAAAGCGCCGATGCGTTTCCGTGACCTTCAGGTGAAAATATGCTTGGCTCAGGTCTATTTTGCAAAGCCAGTCGCTTGGCTGGAGGAACTCTGGAATCCGGTACATGTTTATGAGTCGAAATGGCTCTGCTTTTACATATTCGTTGAGTTTCTTTAAATTGAAAATCGGATAAAAGAAAATATTTGGCACGTATTTTTTAATATTTTTTTCACAATTAAAATAATAAGGTTGTATCTATCATCTTACTTTAATTTTGACAAACGTCAAAAATCTGTCAAACTCCATACAAAAAACACCGGTTAACGATAAAGTTATCGTATAGTTAGGTGGTGGTGCAACTGAGCCTAACAGTGCTACATCGAGTTGAAAAGGCGCGTTCTTTTTCCTAGCCCCTTTTCCCATTATTTGGGATCGGCTCTTGTTCTGAGCGTTCTGGTGGCACTTACTTAAACTGAAACGCAGACTTCTTGGCGGGAATCTGAAGCGTCATGTTAGCGATTATGTTTTATTTCCTCAAATTCGTGTTTGGGCGACTATTAATATGTAATAATGGTGTATTATTAACCATTGAGTGTTCGTGAACGTGCATGAGTGTGGGCAAGTGAAGCAAAACAGTGCATCGTGATTCTTCTGGTTCTCTTAAGTTGTCCATAGGACTTCATAGGAGGTCTCAGTAAAGCACCACAACTTTACTGAGACTCAAAGGGTGCCCCTCCCACCCTATCATCTATCATCCTTCATTACTTACTTGACAATACTTGATCTCATTTTGTAACTCGTATCACATAAATAGGTACTTGAAAATGGCACAAAATATCAAGTCGACCTCGACGTGTATTGCCAACATCATCAAAAAAGAAGAAGAAGAAGTGAAACGCAAGCCGTTTCAGTTAAATGTCCGTACTCATGCATGACCAACTGCGACCATGGATGCCTAATTAAATCCTAATAAATAAAGTAATGTAATAATTTTTTTTAGTGCAGGTTTTTTGGAATCGGTTTTAATTTTTTCGGTTCAGTGTAGGTGTGTCATCTTTACAACCCGGTCTAGTTAAATCCTGGAGGCCGTGACGTCACGTCGCCGCTCTGGTACGGATGGGGAAAACGTGGGGAGGTGTGCGGGTGAGTGCGAGGGAGTCGCATTCCAGCGAGATGCGCAGTAAGCTCGATCGGGTTGCAAAGGGACACCTGTATATCGGATCGTCAATATCAATGAGAATAACACTTGTGTTTGAACAATTTTAATAATAAGTAGACACATTAAAGTTCACTTAGTTTAAAGTGTTAATTTTGACGTCGTTTTATCGTTGCCGCTAGGTGGCGCGCTTGTGTTTCAGTTTAATGTCCGTACTCATGACCAACTGCGACATTATAGCCTGACCAGGAACATAAAAACCCTGGCATAGAGGCGCGTCAATTGCATTTGATAGTGCAACACTGAGTACAGTCGTACCTGTGTTAAATTAATAGGCTAACTTTATGTATCACGATTCAGGATTACGGGCTAATTTGATATTTTCATAAATTAACGAAAAAATATTATTATAGGTAACCTGGTTTAAATAAATTAAATGAAACCATCAATCGAGTTAGTAGGATTTATTTTATTATTCATCAATAATCAAATTCAGAACTTGAATATTCAACTGCAATGTCTGCTCATGAACGCTTCAAACTCGGTACTTCTTTCCCAATTCCATAAAATTCAACACTTAGAAAGTGACAAAAAACTTTAAAATAGGTAGTTGAAACAAACCACAGCTAATTTTCATAGTGGACTGTCTATACGATAAACATGTCTGTCAATTTGACAACCTTTTTCGAAAACATTATTCAATGAAAATATTGTCCGAACCCTTAGTATTTCTCTTCGACAAATACTTTAACACATTGTGAACCACTTTTCTTTCACGACTATAAAAAGATTTTAGCAATTTAATTCACAAAATCAATTATTATTGCGCACATTTAAAATAAAGTTTGTTTATACTTTGACAGCAATAGACTGACATGCAAGGTGACATGTCAATGAAGTTTTCAGTTACTGTTGCCATTAAAAGAAATTAGTACCATTAGTTTTCCGCAACATGGCGAGGGTTTTTATGTTCCTGGTCAGGCTATAATAATATTTATTTTCTAACTTTTTAGCCCAAAGTTATCATTATTACTGCTGATTTATCACTACAGAATTAACTGGAATGACTGAGTTATCGTCAATGAACGAGTTCACAACCTTGCCATTATCTTCAATAACGACGTTGTTCAAAATACGACTGCCCACGATGTTTACATTATTAGCGATAGTACAAGCGTTCCCAATATTTGAATTTGATATAACGAAATTTTCTCGAATATTACAACCATTGCCAATTTGTGAATTTCTGATAACCGTGTTGCTTGCAATGGTACAACCGTCACCAATTCGTGAATTCGTTATAATGGCATTGTCGCCAATATTACAATTTTTCCCAATATGGGAATCTGGACTAATCAAACTATTGCTACCAATGTGAGTTCCAGCGCCAACAGACGCACCCTCGACTAGGCAGCATGATCTGAAATCATTGAAAATGTTTTAAGTTATTTATTTATGTAGGTAGCTATAGTCTGGTCTGCGAGCACGTAGAATTTTGTCCAATGACCCCAAGCTACCCATCCTTATCGCTTACGCGTAATTATATTGCTGTCGCGACTGTGGGACGGGGCGCCCGCAGTGAGTGTGCGAGCAACAGCAACACCAGGACCAGACTATAGCATAGATTACTCAAAGGCTTTCGATATCCTCAAACATTAATTTGTATGGTAAAGTAAAAAGAGCATGGGATCAAAAATACTTACGTAAACACAATCAGAAATATATACAGCCAAAGAGCCGCTCGTGTGAGGCTGGAAACGGGAGATGCTTTCCTGATAGAGAGGGGGGTCAGACAAGGTGGCCCACTCTGACCCAAGCTGTTCACGGCAGTACTAGAACAAATAACAATTTAAACTACTACACTAGCGCGTTTACCATGTACATTCAGCGTCAAATACAGGGTGGCCCAGAAGAAAGTTCACTTTTGAAAATTCAAGGAAACGAAAACTGTACATTTTTGTAGAACTTTAACTATTACAATTTAAAGGAAATTTAGTGCAATTTATTTTAAAATTTACTTTCTTTCATAAATTTTATCGTACATGTGATTCCCTTGACGTTTACAACATTCGGTCAACATACATCAAATAGTCCAGTCAATAAAGCATTATAGATGGAAATCCGTGGAACACAATTTTTGACTTCGGGACTTTATTTAGACTAGTTAGGAGGTGAACATAGCAAAAGTCCCCGCCCTTAGCCCTTGGGCCGCCGGAGAGAGGGGGGTTTAAAGGTACCACTTTTCGGTTTTTCGCTTAATTCTCGGAAACTATGCGTCCTAGTGACATAACTACTATGAACCAAAAAAAGCTTATTCAATTTGCTACAGGTGAGATAGTCAAGTTTTTCTATATCTTGTATAGTTTCCGCGGCATCTGCTCTAGAAGGTCTGTAATATTGGAAATTTTATTTTTGTCTTACATGTTCCCATCAGGAGAAAATCGACTAAATCAACATTGAGCTAATATTCTAGACATGCGGGAGCATGTGAAGCCTAGTTCCAGGGAGGGGACTGCACCGTGCGTATATTTAGACGAACCACTTGGAGCCACTTTTGACTCCTCATCACTCAAAAAGTACTGTGCATTAACACTTCAAATTTGGCTCATATGTTGAGACTTGCAAGATAAACATCAGCTTCAAATTTCATAAACATACCTCAAACGGTTCTTTAGGTATTAAAGTCCAAAAATCTACATGGCTGACCTATAAGACCAAATTCTTACCACTTCCAGATGACCTTGAAGGTTCAAATTTGGCATCCAGATAGGCAGTTGTGTAAATACAAAGGAACAAATAAAAAATCAGTAAATTTTAACATTTCACAGGTGATGGATAGATTTTAGTGCCCTAAATGTCGATTTTTGAACGTGAATACCTAAAGAACCGTTTGAGATATATTTATGAAATTTGAAGCTTATGTTTATCTTGCAAGTCTCAACACATGAGCCAAATTTGAAGTGTTAATGCACAGTACTTTTTGAGTGATGAGGAGTCAAAAGTGGCTCCAAGTGGTTCGTCTAAATATACGCACGGTGCTGTCCCCTCCCTGGAACTAGGCTTAACATGCTCCTGCATGTCTAGAATATTAGCTCAATGTTGATTTAGTAGATTTTCTCCTGATGGGAACATGTAATACAAAAATAAAATTTCCAATATTACAGACCTTCTAGAGCAGATGCCGCGAAAACTATACAAGATATAGAAAAACTTGACTATCTCACCTGTGGCAAATTGAATAAGCTTTTTTTGGTTCATAGTAGTCATGTCACTAGGACGCATAGTTTCCGAGGATTAAGCAAAAAACCGAAAAGTGGTACCTTTAAACCCCCCTCTCCCCGCCGGCTTAAGGGCTAAGGGCGGGGACTTTTGCTATGTTCACCTCCTAACTAGTCTAAATAAAGTCCCGAGGTCAGAAATTGTGTTCCACGGATTTCTCTCTACACCGTCGTTAAAGCATTCATTGACTGGACTAAAAATTTTGTAAAATTTTCGTTAGAGTTACCTCGGAATTGATTCAGGATGAATGAATGCTGCAGAGTTTTTGGATTATAAGAGTTTACTCTGCTCATAAGGTAACCCCACAAAAAGAAGTCTGCTGGAATGAGATTAGCGCTTCTTAGAGGCAGTGAAATTTCACCCCTGCAAAATTGGTTTGTTGCATTGAAAAGATGATTAATTTTTGAGAGCGCTATACTGGTAGGCTGAAAAGCTTTTTGATTTCAAAGCTGCAAGATTCGCAAGGCTATGACCGGAGCACTTGGTTTCATCAAGATGGGGCTACGTGTCACACTTCAAATAAGAGCATTTAGATGGTAAGAGACATGTTCCCACAAAAAAATAATATCAGGCAGGGGTGACATCTCCTGGCCACCAGGAAGCCCTGATCTCACTCCAGAAAATTCTTTTTTGTGGTGTTACATTAAGAATAGAGTATACTTTTATAATCCAACAACCATTCAGCAACTGAAGCTGAGCATTCGGCAAAAAATTGAAAATAGGTTTCGAGGTAATTCTAACGAACGCATTTCAAGATTTTGATGTATGTTGGTCGAATGTTGTAAGCGTCAAGGAAATCTCCTGGGCGACGTAATTTAATAAAGGTAAATTTATAAATAAATTGCATTAAATTTCCTTTAAATTGCAATAGTTAAAGTTCTATAAAAATTTACAGTTTTCGTTTCCTTGAATTTTCAAAAGTGAACTTTCTTCTGGGCCACCCTGTATACTGGTCATCACAAAAATCGGCCTAGGGCCCGGTCCCTACGTTTTACAGGAAAACTCGTTTCTACTGACACAATCATGGTGCCCCAACAATATTGGTGTTATTGAAAGCCCAATAAATATCCATAAAGAAAAACACATTTAATTTCTTAATAAACGATTAACATATTATACCATAAATGTGACTTGAAAAAAGACCTAACTTTGGGCTCACCTCTGGGATCAATTAGACCAATTTTTATGGTTATAAAACCAAATAATGATCTCACGTGTCCTCTTTAACAGATGGATAGCGAATAATCTCAACTTAACAGTATTAAAACCATAAAAGTTGGCTCAAGCGTATCTACCTATTTTTTGAAGAAGTGACTCTGGCTGGATCCTTCTAAAGACACATTTTTGGGGTAAAAACCTTTCCTTTAATGAAATTAATGAACTTTAGAAATAGGTTTTCAAATGGTGCCAACATTTGTGGGAAGTGGGAATGCATACGTTTGAAAGTGCTTGTCGCGGGAGGGTCGATTTTTGTGATGACCAGTGTAGTTCGGGTCACCCTAATTAATCAAAAAGTTCGTCTGTTAGAATTGGAATATGGTTGTCAACTTTTTGGCCTCTTTGGGTGTCGCGAATTAGTTGACGCTGAGTGTACCTGCCATCAGGAATAATCAGGATCAGAGGCTCGTATATAACACAGTATACAGGGTGGAATTGTGTAATGCCACCTGGAGGGAAAGTACTCTTAATACTGTAGATGGATAGAAAAGCTCAAAGAAAACATTCCTTTATTTTTCAAAAGAACTATAACTGCATTGCTCTACCTTTGGGCTTCGGCTTGACACTACTTTTTGGGACACCCTGTATGAGCTTATTTACGAGCCTCCGAAGGTACCTGCATGGTAAAAACGCTAGTATTCTAATAATACACGCAATTATCTTTACAGAAATCAACTGAATCACCCATCTTTTACCGGTTGTCACCATTGAGGATTGGAAAAATAATCCCGATTGCCATTAGTGGCGACGCGTATTTATCACATACTTTCCCAGTTGTAGACCTTACTAAGCTATTGCTTTGCAAAATGGGAAGTCGAACCTTAACTTCGATCTTTTTCTTTCTACTAGCTTTCCGCCCGCGTGGAATTTTGTCTGTCACAGAAAAACTTTATCGCGCGCGTCCCTGTTTCAAAAACCGGGATGAAAACTATCCTATGTCCTTTCTCGGGACTCTAACTATCTCTATGCCAATTGGCGGTCTGTAGATCCTGGCTACACAGGAGTTGCAGCGGTAGGAACGAGAGGTGGGAATAGTCCCGTTCACTAGCTAATTTATTATGATAATCACACAGTAGGTAGGTACAGGTAGCGACTTACCAAAATGAAAACATTATTAAATTAAAAAAAACAATGGACTTCGATGTTAATAGGTTCGATTCTAATGTTATACTAAATAACTAGAGCCGTACTGAGGTAAATAAAAAATTGCTTTAAATATATATTAAATTACACCAAATGGACATTAATGACAAACAACTGTTTATCTCTTTTTAACTTACCGATGGTGGCGTATGAAAAAGGGATAGATAACGTTTGCTCAGTATCTGGTGATTTAGCAAAATGTTCACGTCTAGCGTCTTTATCTCGCTTTAAGCCTCAACTAAACAACTAGCTTCGACTGCCATCGACGAAGTTAGCTGAAGTCCGAACGCGTATCCACACCAGCTCGTGTACGCAATTTTGTATATCTGCATAGCTGGGCATTAACTCGTTAATCCGTTAATCGTTAATTAACGAAGTTAACATTTCTATTAACGGATTAACTTTTAAGTTAACTTTAAAAAATGTTAACGGACTCGTTAACTTCCGTTAAATTATCCTAAGTCCGTTAATCCAGTACCTACTATTTACCAAAAGCACGCTGAAAAACGCGTTCTGACAAGTACGTTCGGGCTTCCAGAACTTCCAGAACCCAAAACAACAGTTTTTGTAACCAGATCACTAACGACACTCAACTGTAAGTATGTGTGGGACAACTCTTGCAACTGAATTTAAGACCAGTTTTCCATAAATTTGGTGTACTTATGTAAGTACGATGACAATGCAATGTTATGGTACCATTGAGCTGGTCTGATGATGGAGTCATGAGGTGGCCATAGGAACTCCTAAATGAAACGGCGGCATCGCATCGAATTTGGGTTCGTTGGATTTGTCTTTTCGAGCACTTTAGTACTAGATGATGTTCAGGGTCCTGATGATGGAGTCAGGAGGTGGCCATAGGAATTCCTAAACGAAACGGTGGAAACTTATCGAGTTTGGGTTTGCTGGATTTGTCTTTTCGAGCACTTTGGTGCTAAATTGTATTGTAATTGAACCAAGGCTCTGAGATTGAGATACTACTAAAAAGTGTAAAATAAAATTATAATAATTAAAAAACTTTTTTAAAAACAAGCTTTTATTCTGAAATGCAGTTGTACCTACTAAAACGAAAAAAAATAATTGTACTTAAGCAAGGTTCAAATAATTTCGAAAGCTTGTAGCGCAAACAAAAAAGCCGGCCAAGTGCGTGTCGGATTTTTTTTTTTTTAAATTTAAGTTATTTGTATGAAAGATTACGCGGTAATAAGCGGTTTACGATTTACAAGGTATTAAAAAAAACTACTTACTAGATCTCGTTCAAAACAATTTTCGTTGGTAGTTTTTACATTAATGTACATCATGCTTTTTTTAGATTTTTCATTTTCTTATTTTAGAAGTTAGAGAGGGGGGGAAACCACCTTTTTTCCACTTTGGAAGCGTCTGTCATGCAAACTATTCGATTTTGAAAAAAAAATATTTTAGAAACCTCGATATCATTTTTGGAAACCTATCCATAGATACCCCACACGTATGTTTGATGAAAAAAAAATTTTTGAGTGTCAGTTCTAAGTATGGGGAGGCCCCAAATTTTTTTTTATTTTTTATTTTTGCATCAAAATCTTAATGCGGTTCACAGAATACATCTATCTACCAAGTTTCAACAGTATAGCTCTTATAGTTTCGGAAAAAAATGGCTGTGACATACGAACGGACAGACAGTCATGACCAATCTATAAGGGTTCCGTTTTTTGCCATTTGGCTACGGAACCCTAAAAAAGAGGAATAAATTCCATGCGCGATACAAGCTTTCGAAATTATTTGAACCTTGCATACAATGATTTTTTTCGTTTTATTATCATGTGTTAACGGATTAACGATTAACGTTAACTTGCGTTAAATCTTGTGAAATGTAACGTTTTAACGTTTAACGAAGTTAATTTTTTTATTAACGGTTTAACGATTAACGAAGTTAACTATTTGATTAACGGTGCCCAGCTATGTATATCTGTTACGGTTAATGTGATAAATTGAAAATTATGAATAATTACCGACAGGTGAGGTAAAAGTGATAAATTAAACACATTTATATCAGTGATTATTTCAAAATGTAACCTTATTATGAACAATACTTATCATAAAAGAGAACAATGGCTCGTGTACCTATAGTGCTTGCTTGTGTACAGCCACACATTTTGAACGTTTTGATATCTTTCAGTTCCTTTCGGATTATTTTTTTGATAAAACATGCTTAGGAAAACTAAAACTAGAGAAAATTTCCTATATTTGAAGTGGTCTTAGTAACCCAAGAGTTCAGGAAAATGAAAAAGAGCACTTTGTTTAGCACAAAAAGTTGCTTGAAGTGAAGTGAAGTGTGTACTCACACTATCTACGAGTACTTCGATCAATTTCGCGAGTAGTGTAGTGGCGACGTTATAGTAATCAAGAGTTAGTCATAAATTTTTCCTCTGTTGTTGTTTTTGCAATGAGTTTGGAAGGTAGGTACCTACCTAGGTAACATGAAATAAGTGATACGTTGTGTTGAAATACATAATTATCATCGTATAAGGTCGAACCTGGGTAAGCGAGAATCCAAGGGACCTGAATGTTATTCTCACTTATACATAGTTATAGAGGTTTGTCACTAAAGCAGTGTCACTCACGAAGGTTTTTGAGTAGTTACTCTCATATACAGAATGTCCCAGAATGGGTGAATCAAACTGATAGGGGGTGGATCCGCCGATTTGATTCCACGAGATTTATTTTACGTTTTTTGAAAAACTTTACAGGAATGCGTGCAAACTAGCTTAAACTGAAAGGTTAAGCAATGAGCTTTTTAGATCAGTGTGAGGCCCTTAGATTCAATCGTTATTTTAGAAGTAACAAGCGTCCAAATATTTTTTCACAAAATGGTAATGACGTTTTCCCAATGGTAATGATTTTATTAAAATGGTAATGATCTTATGTTAATGGTGATGACGAAATATAATTTTATAGTAATACATTAAATTAAAATAACTTGAAAACTAAAATTTAGATATAATTGTTCAGCTAAACACCAACTTTATCTATGTTATTTTCCTAGCTAAGCACGTACCTATTAAAGAATGGGTTGGAAATAAAAGTAAATGTATTCAATAATTTAATGAATTTATTGAATTTGGAACAATACGGACATTAGTTAAAATTTTTTTACGTTCCTAATATTATTCAGAATCAGAAAAAATATATATTTACACCAATGAGGATTTTGATTGAAAAATATGCCAAGCTACTCTTACTTAGACTTACACAATAGTCAACATACAAGAAATGAATAAAAAAACGTCTTTTCGTAAACTAATAAAAAACTTTCTCATTTAAAAACAAAGCTTAAAGAACAATGGGACAAAACGTCCCCAGAACTGTAGCACTTTAATACCTACCTTATATGATAGACCATGCTAATACCCGACCGATCTCTCTAGCTACAATCACGGCAAAGGTCCTTGACAGTGTGCTTGACTCTCTACTAGATAAATATTTAAAATCACATGATGCTCAATTCGGGTTTAAGCCTGGACTGTCGACCGAGAGCGCCATCCTTAGTCTTAAGCACACTGTCAGGTACTACTCGGATCAGGGGACTCTCATTTACGCATGCTTCCTCGACCTCTCCAAGGCGTTCGATCTTGTGTCTTATGACATCCTTTGGGATAAGATGAGGAGGCAGGGCATCCCGTCAGAAGTATCACAAATATTCCATTATTGGTATGCTAACCAGATTAACAGCGTAAGATGGGCTAACGTTTTTTCTGAGGAGTATGGGTTGCAGTGCGGGGTGAGACAGGGTGGGCTGACGTCTCCCAGGCTTTTCAACCTATACGTAAATGACCTCATTGTTGCCCTTAGCAGTATGCGTATCGGATGCTGGGTAGATGGTGTTTGTATCAACAACATAAGCTACGCTGATGATATGGTACTGCTGGCGCCAACAATGGGGGCTCTCAGAAAGATGGTGGGTGTGTGTGAAGCGTATGCTAAATGCCATGGCTTATTGTATATTGTGAAGAAGAGCGAATACATGGTATTTAAGGCCGCCAGTAAATGTCCAAACGTGGTACCCGACCTCTTGCTTAATGGGGTAAAGTTAAACAGAGCCACTAAATTTAAATATCTCGGACACTACGTTACTGATGACCTTAAAGATCATGTTGATATCGAGAGGGAACGAAGGGCGCTGGCAGTAAGGTGTAATATGTTGGCTCGCAGGTTTGCCCGATGTAATGACCATGTCAAGATCACTCTGTTTAAAGCATACTGTCAGAATCTATACACGGGAAGCCTGTGGACCACGTACTCGCAGAAATCGCTTAGCGTCCTTCGGGTCCAATATAACAACGGTTTCAGGATGCTGTTGGGCTTGCCTCGCTTCAAATGTTTGCTCAGTCGCACACTGACGGCTTCTTTGCTGTCCTATGCAAGAAGACTGCCTCGTTGCTCAGTAGGATACGGGCGAGCCCCAACAGTATCCTGAAGACCGTGGCGGAGAGGTACGACTCTCCTATTATCCGACATTTCCTTCGGCTACTTCTTACCGAACGGGTTGGATAATTAGTGGTATGTTATAATAAGTAAATTACTAACATAGTTGTATAAGGCACCCATTTACTAACCATGTGGATCATTGTTATCTTTAAATGAATTACACATACATCACAGAGTAATAACTAGTATAGAGGCGACAGCGTGCTGTTGCTACCATGGACAACCTTAACATCACCTTCTGCCAAAAGGATCAGTCAGACGATAGTGAGGGTCCGCTCAGATCTGGTGACATGAGCGTGGACGAAAACCATGATACGGTGCCACCTCCATCATTTGTGACACTTCGTAAAACAGCCTCAAGTACCATAGATCCAGACTTCAGGAATGAACTTCAATCTTTCCAAAATAAAATTCTCAGCATGATGGAGGGTTACTTTTCACGACAGGACGAAAAGATCTCCAAACTGGTAAAGGATACTGAGGATGTCAAGACCTCAATAGGAGTTATGAGTGACATATTTGATGAGTTGAAAAGGAAAGTTGAGGATGTTGACCATCGATTGAGCGAGCTGGAGAAAAAGACAAGTACTATATCATCAGAGACAGATCATAAGGAAATTGGTGAGCTACAGGCAAGGCTGGATTACATGGAACAAATATCGAGAAGTTGTAATGCCGAAATCAGTAATGTTCCGGAAAGGCGTGGCGAGAACTTGCTAAATGTAGTACATAATATAGCCAGTATTATAAAACAGCCAGTGACTTCACAAGACATTGTCGCAGTTCATCGAGTACAACAAATGAATCCGACCAGCTCACGACCGAAGAATATAATTATTAGATTCTCAAGTCAAATATCGCGTGACAACTTTATATCGGCAGCACGCCTGAAGAAAAATATTACTTCTGAACAACTCAAAATAGAGGGAACGTCTCATAAGATCTACATCAACGAGCATCTAACGTTAAATAACAAAAAGTTATTTCGTCGAGCAAGAGATGCAGTCAGACAACATGGATGGAGATTCATCTGGGTCAAACATGGAAACATCTTTGTTCGTGCAAAGGACACTTCTCCTGCGTTTACTATACGTTCTGAAAAAGATATACTTAAAATTAAACCACTTGATGTTGCTGAAACATAGTCTAGAATTTCATATTTATTTTTTGTTTGGTTTGGTTCTGAGCGGTTTTATCGGAGAAGCTGATATTTGTCAACTTTCTGTACGTGATTGTGAGATTATGAGCATAATGTTTACTATTTGTGATTGTTGGCAGTGCGCGTTCTCAAGCGTGCATTACTCTGTGTCCTCGCTTGGATACTTACGTGCCGTGTATCCCGGCGCAGTAATGTTTGCTACCTGCATTCGGAAACTATTTATAAAATATCATAATATTAATAGTCCTTCGAAAAATCGCTTACAACGGTATACGCGGAAACTTATTGCGATGGTTTTCATCCTACGTCACAAACAGGACACAAAGGGTGGTCATTAATGGATTCTCATCCGATGAAATAAATGTGTCATCCGGTGTGCCGCAAGGCTCAATTATGGGTCCTCTTCTGTTTTTAATCTTTATTAATGACATAACGACATGTTTTAAAAATTCACATTTCTTGCTCTATGCTGATGACCTTAAAATTTTCCGTATTATAAAAACATTTAATGACTGTGTTCTACTTCAAGATGATTTGGATCGTTTAACTTCCTATTGTCAAGAAAATAAACTAATTCTTAGCCTGCCTAAATGTAAATTCATCACCTTCACTAAAAAAAGTAATATAATTAGATTCACATATTCTCTTTGTAATACCCCTCTTGAAAACGTTTCACTTATTAAAGACCTTGGCGTGTTTTTTGACTCTAAGCTTCATTTTGACATCCACATTGACCATATTATAAACAAGGCCTTTCAACTTTATGGTTTTGTCATGAGAACTTGTTGTCGCAGGGGTCGAGTTGTCACAGGAGTCGAATTGTCCCGGGGTTAAGCTGTCGTGATACCCATTGAAGTTGGTCAAAAGTGATTTTGTATGTATTTTTTCAGGGTTGCTTATGTATTTTTATTTTAGATATAACTTTTTTCTGAGACACGCATGTCACACTTGAGCTGTCATATAATAAAATTATAGTATTATAAGGTAGGTATTAAAGTGCTACAGTTCTGGGGACGTTTTGTTACATTGTTCTTTTAGGAAACCATTCATAGTCATCATTACCATATACAAAGTGTCATCACCATAAGCCTAAATGATATGGTAATGATGTTAATGGTAATGACGAAAACGATTTTAAAATTATATAAAAATAATTGTCACCACTATTGGGACACCTCAATATCGCCATTTTTTTTATTGTAATCACAGGCTACAAAGTGCTAATTATTAGAAAAATATCGATATATTAAACTTACTAAATCGCACAAAATGGGAATGACGCGAGCCGATGACAAACTGCGAGTGTCTCTCGTTTTCGGAGTTTAAAAAGTCTCGGAGCTGCGTAAATTTTACGTGCATTCTGTTCTGTTACGAGCAACGAATTGAAGAGTGGGACGCGCGGACACAAGCGGGGATAAGTCGCGTCGCAGCCGCATTAAAGAACCTTTGATGCTGCCGCGATGGCTATGACGATTTCTCGTGACAATATTTCAATTCATGATTCCATTTTATTGGCTAATACGATTTCAATATAATTTTGTTATTTTGTCACGGTAAATATGTACATTTTAAATTTATAATCAAAATCTGGTCTGTGTATAGGTAAAGTAAAAAAAATTAAAAGACAACGGCTAAGGTCAGTACTTTTACTGTGATGGTAATGACGTTTAGTGCGTGTTTTCTTGATTATCGAAATAACTTGAAGTATTTAATCAATATGGATCATGGCGCCTTATAAGGAAACTTGTATGAATCGTTATTCAGAAGTTTAATTTACCAGAACTACAACAGTTTTTTTTTATCGATCGGAACATAAGTTTTTTACTGTTTCGCGGATTTACCCTAGGGGAGGTTAGCTCTACTATAGTCTTTTTCACGTAAGATGATCCGTATGACACTTCAAGGTTATCCATATTACGCATACTACATATGCAGAATATTTTTAAAAAAATATTTGTATTTTATTAGCAATATAATTAAAAAAAAATTAGCTACTTGTCTTGAAATATATAGTAAAATCTGAGTCTATTGATTATATTTTAATTAAATACGATGTAAAAATATTTTTTATTTAATGTACGCAATGTGTGAAACGGAATAGATTTAGTGCTGGGGTATTTCTTGTATAATAAAATCGATAATTTCCGCGGTTCATTAATCGATTGCAGTGAATACTTAGTTATTAAAAACATCACAAAAATCAACTATATTTTTCGATTATTGACTTTAATAAACGCATTGAAAATTAATTAATAGTTTTTAATTTAAAGTTTAAAGAAACAGAACCAGTACTTTTTAGGAATCGTTTTTTTGAACACGAACCATGAAATTTGAATATTATCAATAAAAAATTGTTACAATAATATTTGTAATAAAAAAAACATGTTTTTTTGTTAAATAACACCTATACAAAATATTTCTCTAAAAGTAGGTTTTACTAACTTCGAAAAAAATCGATAGATAAATCGCTATGGTTTAGTTATGTGACATCTCTAAATCTTTCAAACTCGAAACGTCATACGGATCATCTTAGGTGAAAAAGACTATAATGTACTATCCCAAAAAAAAAAAGAAAAAAAAAAAAAAAAAGCGCATAAGGAAACAAAAAAATTTTTTTTTTATAAGTGAAAATTATTTGTACTTTTTTTCTTACTAGGTAATATTAATTGCACATGATCGCTTCGTTTATCTGTAATCAAACTGTCTATTGAAATGTTACTACATACCTATAATAATCTCGCTTACAGAGGTTTAAAGTAAAAAACTGTTACTTACAGATAGGGTTGCCAGGTCCAAAAACACAAAAGCCGGACTCTGTGCTTCATTTGGCCGGACATTTTTACAATAAAAGCCGAGCCTCGGAGTTTACTTCGACATTACGTTACTCCGACATTTCTGAATATCGACATGACTTTACTTCGACACTACACTACTCCGACAAAGGATATTCGCCTTTGTCTAAGTAGTGTAGTGTCGAAGTAAAGTCATGTCGATATTCAGTAGTGTCGGAGTAACGTAATGTCGAAGTAACGTTTGTCGAAGTTCAGTTTTTGAGCCGGCGCGGCAGCCACATGAAAAGCCTAACAAAAGCCAAGCCAATATTTGGCCGGACAAGACCGTAAAAAGCCAAACATGTCCGGCTTAAGCCGGACACCTGGCAGCCCTACTTACAGAGGTCTAAATGTGAAAAATTACTCTCTCTAAAAGAGGTTTCTACACTGTCACTCATAGAGGTATTCGGAATGACGGGACCTGACTATTATTGTCGCTTAGAGAGTTTTCTTACTTATCCAGGTTTGACTTTGTAACGAAAGCAAAAAGATTTTGTAGGCCTAACTAGTTCTACAAAATACAAGTAAGTACGTAGGTACCTACATACTTACTTAGACTTACCTACCTATAAATGTATTTTCGATGCTCCCTTGTTTTTGTAAAGGTCTCCACTTTTCCAGCGCGTGTATTGCCCTACACAACAAAAACATTCAAATGTTGAGAAGTTTTTGTTGATTGTGTAGGGTTACGGATATCCATAACATCCCTGATAGTAACCAGAGTAAATACAAATGAGTAGGTCATCTTCATAGAAACGCCCGAGCGCGGTTTGTATGTGAGCGCGCCAATACGTATGCGGCGCGCACGCACACACTGGCAAAATTTAGCGTTGATTATTAGCGGACGTGCGCTGAATTTTGTCAGTGTGTGCGTACTGCGTGCGCGCCGCATGCGTATTGGCGCGCGTAGGGTTGCCAGGTCCAAAAACACAAAAGCCGGACTCTGTGCTTCATTTGGCCGGACATTTTACCCTAAAAGCCGGACATTTCACTGGGGGTCGTCATAGCTCTCGAGTGAGTACTATCATTATCGGTTGCCCAATATCCTGATGCGTGCGCTTGTAGCTCGACTTTCGTCTGGTGCGGCAGCCACATAAAAAGCCGGACAAGCCATAATTTGGCCGGACAAGACCGTAAAAAGCCAAACCTGGCAACCCTAGGCGCGCGCTCACATACAATCCGCGCTCGGTGCGTTTCTATGAAAATGACCTACCTACTCATTTGTATTTACTATGTTATGTAGTAACGTAGTAGGTACTGTTGTGGTTTTCAGACGTTGGCGTCGCAGGCGACGTTCAGAAGTCAACAGGAACTTTGATGCCGACGTCGGACGCCGCTTATAGCGTCTAACTGCTGTAAGCTTAATTTGGTTCGTCGTCGTCGTCGTTTCAGCCGAAAGATGTCCACTGCTGGACAAAGATCTCCCCCAAGGTTTTCCACAAAGACCGGTCCTGCGCCGCCAGAATCCAGGCACCTCACGCGGCCTTCATCAGATCGTTAAGACCTTTAAGTTAAGACCTTATGACTGTACCATATTTTAAGAAATAAATCATTTGAATTTGAATTTGAATTTGAATTTGAATTTGAATCGTCGGTCCACCTGGAAGGTCTCTCGACGTCACTCGAGAACTTTTCTCTAATTAGGATACCTACAGTCAGTAAAGTTGAGGCTACAAACCGCGCTCGGGCGTTTCTATGAAGATGACCTACTCATTTGTATTTGGGTATTTCTCATCGCCACGGTTCTCATCGTCACCTTCGTGGCAAATTTTATTTTTAACTTATTACAACTTTTTGTAAACAAAAATTGTAGCGCTTGATGTGAAGAGTGTATTCTAATTAAATCAGTCAAATAGTGAGTCTGGTTTGGAAGCTTTAACGTTTTGAATTTTTTGATGCCACGAAAGTGATTCTGTACTTCACAGCAATAATTTTTTCAAACTTTACTACTGTAAATTACTCTTAAGTATTTATAAAACATATATTTTGTCTTATTTTCATCGATAAATGGCAATAATAAATAGGTAGGTACTTAAATACAAGATAAAATTTTACCGATAACGTCACCTACTAAGTTACAAGATTCTATGCAATTGGTTTTAAGGGTGATACTGGTGGCATTCTGAAATGCTAAAGAAGCAAAAAAATTATTATCAGTACCTCAATAAAAAAGAACTCTTAACTTATCAGTCCCTCAACAAAAAATATGTTTATTTATTGAGGCCAGATGGCCTCGTTTTTTTATTGTACAACTTTTAACTCAAACTTCAGATTAAATTTATCTTACAAACAGATACACAGTCACATATACAGACATACATACAGACATACATACAGTCATACAGACAAAAAAAATACGAGGCCCTTATTTTTTTATTGATGTACTGAACTCACTTAACACGTATAATTTATTCGTTATTAAAATATTGTAAAAACTTAAACACCAGTCATTATATTTAAAAAAAACCAAAGCAAGAAATCACTTTTGTGGCCTAAAATCACCTTCGTGTATAAAACACCACGAAGGTGATGCCACGAAGGTGACGAAAATTTTAGTTTTTTATTCATTATCCCTAAATTTGAGTTTAACGGTTCAAGTCGAATACTACACAAATAAGTCTAACATGTTAAGTTTTCAATGGCCTAAGTTTCAATTAAATTGTTTAAATTTTAGAGGTAGAAAATGTCTCGGAATGTCTATGGATAATCACAAAAAGTTACGTATTTTTTTCGCGGAGCGACGATCGACTTATCTCACCTCCGCAATGGCAGGAGCGCGACTGACGTTAACCGAATAGAACACAGTGATTGGTTGATGGTGTTCGGTTTAACGGCAATCTTGTATGATTACTCAAAATTTTAGGTACCTAAAATCGTGTGACCGACGTATTTTCCTTCCTCAATTCGAAATAATTATAAGAAGATATTTTTTTGACTATTGTGTGGAAAGTATATTTAATTACGATGATTTTAGTATATGCTACACACAAATTGAATGAAAATTGTGAATGCAGTAACCAAATGTTTCATTGCAACCGAAAGGTGTGACACGATGAGAACTCGAAAAATGACCCCGTTTTGTATCGTTTCATGTGATGTTTTCGTATTATTTTTGCTTCTATTACGATAAAATTTATTTTGTATGTAGCTAAATAGATATGTTATCACCTGAATTCAAAGTTATTGTTCTAACTTATACCGTTTATGAACTATTATTGTGTGACCATCAAATTTGAGTGTAAATGAGAAGTACCCATTTACTCTGGTTTGGTGTAGTGGTTCGAAACGGACAACTATTCCGGAGGTAGCGGGTTCGATTCCCGCACAGTACAAACATTTGTGTGCATGAACATATTTGTTTGTATTGGACTGGGTGTTTTCTATGTATAATAAGTATGTATTTACAAAAAAAAGTATTTAAGTATTTTTATATTCGTTGTCTAGTACCCATAGTACAAGCTTTGCTTAGTTTGGGACTAGAAGCGCAGTGTTAAATTTCCAAGGAAAAGTGAGCACGTTAAAAAATAAATGAAGTTTTTAGTTCTTGAAAGTTTCCGCTAGGGGCGCTGTACCATCCGTCATAGTTACATTTAATGTCACTTTTTACTTCCACAGTATTTCCATTTGTGTGCTAACAGTTTGTAATAATAATACTAATTAACAAAAATAGTTTTTATTTATTTTATTGATAAAGGTACAACACCAACAGCAAAATACATAGACATTCGCAATAGTGTTTTAGTTAAATATAGGTACCTATTTAGTGTAAGCGCACACCGTTGATTTTTCGTCGGCCGATAGTTTAGTCGGGCAGTTGATCAGTATGGGCATGTATGGGAGTGCGCACACTACGCCCGATTCGATTTGGCCGATTCTTCATACAAATTAAAATCGGGCACAACTATCGGCCAACTAAAAATCAACGGTGTGCGCCTACTCTTAATTCCACATTTGACATCCTTGTGTTAGTAATTACGGCTTAAAAACTATTTTACCTAGTATTTTTAAACATTTTTTTCGAAGCTTTCATACTTAGGTATCGTTTACAAAATGTTTAAGCGATAAAATCAAGGTTTATTTATTTTTGTAATTTTTGTTGCCTAAGAGGTTAAGACTAAGAGCGATTTTTATTTGACCGATAGTTGGGCTCGATTCTGTTTTGTTTGAAGAATTTCTAATATATTTTTATAAATCATAAAAATAATTGAACCTCCGACAATGCTAAGCGCTGCGCTGGTAGGGCAAAAAAAGAATGAGACATGTATTATATAGACTCCTTAAGAGCATTTGACGATTTGTAAGTACTAATTTAATTAGTATTTAATTTCCTTGCATTATTTACTTAGCCTCGGCGGAGGCGGATTTATAATTATCACCGAACTTATTATTATTATTATGTTGTAATTATTATAATTAGGCGACTTGCACAATGTTTTGTAACATAAACAATCGGTAAAGAATACAGTAGAATATGTTAAAGGACGTAGCACACTTATCAACCCGGAAAGGGATCGAAGGGAAGGGAAGGGAACTCGAGGCAGTCAGTACGGCTAGCACGAAAAACTTTCGAGTTCAAATCGTTTGCGTACTCGAATCGCCATCAAAAGATTTAGTACGAAAACTACAACAGAACCCTTGAGAACGTGTCGTAAAGTGAACTTACCTACTATGAGAAATGGTTGCACGAAACTTATTTTGAGAATCAAAATTGTCACGTTATCGTTTAATTCGAAGGTTGAGTATCGAATTTTATCGAGTACGAAAACGATTCGAAGATGAAAGTTGTTCATGCTAGAGGTACTGTTCTTTGTATGAAACTCCATACTGCAACGCACACTGTCCGCACAGTAGCGTAAACGCCTCGCCTCGCGGTTGACAGCGCGCGAAAGGTGATACGGTGTTGATCCCTTTCAGAGTTGATAAGTGTGTCTGTAACCCTTAGAGCGCTTTAATATTTTAGGGCGTTAGAAGCGCGACAGCAGCGCGGCAGCGGCGTTTTTATAATGTGAAGGCATCCCCTGTCACATACACTCAACATCAAATAAACGCACCTTCCGCGACGCGAACTTTAAAGATTTTCTTGTGACACAATCATGGCACCCCAACAATATTGGTGTTATTTGAAAGCCCAATAAATATCCTTAAAGAAAAATACATTTCATTTCTAAATAAATGATTAACATTTATACCATAAATGTGACTTGAAAATAGACCTCGCTTTGGGCTCACCTCTGGGATCAATTAGACCAATTTTTATGGTTATAAAACCAAATAAAGATCTCACGTGTCCTCTTTAACAGATGGATAGCGATTAATCCCAACTTAACAGTTTTATAGTAATAAAAAATGGCTATAGCGCAACTACCTATTTTTTGAAGAAGTGTCTCTGGATCCTTGTAAAGACACATTTTTGGGGTAAAAACCTTTCCTTTAATGAAATGAAGTTTAGAACTAGGCTTTCAAATGGTACTAATGTTGGTGGGAAGTGGGGATGCATACGTTTGATAAGTGCTTGTCGCGGGAGGTGCGATTTATTTGATGCCGAGTGTAGTATGAAATTTTCGAGTCGCGCTGCTAAATCGCCTCAATGTGAAAGCGCTCTTAGTCTGCAAGACTAAGAGCTGCGTCAGCAACCTTTTCGCAAGCAGCACTTCCAGCTGTGCCAACAAGAATGCCACCTCCGATAGCGCCAATCACCGCGCCAATCGGAGCGCCGACTACTGTGCCCACAGGTCCGAAAGCAGTCCCCACCAGAGCCCCGGCCTTCGCCCCCCCCCAGGCCCCGGCAGTTCCTCCCAACGCCCCACCTCCCCAACTCCCTCCAACCGATGAAACAGTCTTGATATATTTCACTGGAACCTTCTTAGTCCGTCTCACATCAATCACAAGTTTCTCAAGATATTCTATCGTCGTCCTTATTTCACTAATTCTTGATGATTTAGTTTCAGTCTTAAGTGATTTTTTCAACTCGCTAATGGCTTCCTCTAGCTCTTTAATAATCTCATAGGCGTGGTCCCTAGTGTAAATATCATCTTTCAAAGCGGACCCAATCCGCCAGGCATCCATCGCTACGGCGGCCACTGTTAAAGTAATGCCTGCATATTTAATAGTCTTATTAATGACTTGGGCAGAATCCACTACTCCTTTGGGTACGTCAATATGAGGGTTGGTTTTTTTGGGAACTCCTTTAGGGTCAATATTGATGTGGGGAATATCCTTTCTTTTTAGGGCTTTCTCAGTAATTCCAGTGTCGAAACGTATCGTTGGAGCTCCTGCAATAGTTTCATTACGATGTACTTAAGTATACAGGGTTACTGTTAACTCGACGTCCTGTCAAGAATAGATAGAGAGCTCGAATGCAACTGAGAGTTGCCAGTAACCCTGTATGCAGGGTGGAATTTTGTAATGCCACCTGGAGGGAAAGTACCCTTAATACTGTAGATAGAAAATTTTACTCAAAGAAAACATTCCTTTATTTTTGAAAAGAAAGACAACTGCATTCAAAGACTTTCGATTTTTTTTAAAAAATTTACCACCGTACGTTACAATTTTCTGTAAATAATTACAATAATTTAAGATTTCATGCTTTTCCTTTCATTTGATTTATCAACTTTGTTTGAGAGATTTCATCCTTATACTTAACCCTAACTATCGATGCAATAAAAATTCAGGTTGTAATTTTTAACAGATTTTAGTTGGTTCGATTCCCGAGTGTAGCAAGCAAATTTTTGGAAATCGTTGAATGCAGTTCTATTTCTTTTCAAAAATAAAGGAATGTTTTCTTTGAGTAAAATTTTCTATCTACAGTATTAAGAGTAGGTACTTTCCCTTCAGGCGGCATTACAAAATTCCACCCTGTATAACGATCTGTTTCATCATTAGCTATTATTATTGCAGTTATAGTGTCATTAATATTACCTACCAACGGGTTTTCCATTTTTAACTTTGCCTAAATGCATATCTCGAATACCAGCTACAGTTTCTGGATTCAAATGTCCATCAGGAATTCTGGTGAATCTGGTTTGCATGAATTCTCCGGCTCGACCTGCCCCCAAAACCTTTCCAGCCGTATCTTTACAATCATCTTTCTCAGGGATTTTGGGCATTTTGATATTTTATAGCCCAATTTCAGGTCTGTAATAGAAATTGAAAAAGAATAAGAATAATATTTATTATTAAATATCGTAAAATGACAGATTAAGACTACTAGCGCTGCAACATGCATTACCAAATCTCTCCAAAGCTTAAGTAAACTCCAAAGAAGTTATGACGCTCATCAATAGATGGCGGTAGGGTGAAGCTGCATCGCGGTGCTAAAGTATTTTTTGTTTAATAACCCGTTGAAATCTACATGTAGGCAAAGCAAGCTAGTTCGAGGAGTAATTCCTCAGAGCCGAGGTTGCATGATGCATCCGACCGCGACGTCCATAATTGGAATTGCATGTTGAATGCTTGAGACTTCCGAAAGCACAATACAATTTTTGCCAGCGACTTCTCTGCGTCTGTCTCTAACGTACTTCCTGGAATTAGCCTCCGTCCGTCAGCTAATTCCATGTATGGTGGTTGTACGCCACGCTTGTACAAAATACACCAACCACACCAACGCGTGCAGATCGCCATCGCCGGCGCAATCACAGCGCGAGCATAACGATACCTCTGGGCTCAAAGGTCGTAAAGGACAAAATACCGAAAATGAGTTATTTATACAGTTTTACTCAGAATTTAATTCTCTATCGATCTGTATATTTAGTTTGTCGAAATTCCCAAAAAAAGTGCCTTTACGACCCATCATATTTGATAAGCTAAACAGAATTCATCGTGAAAATTGGGATGTAAATACCATTTGATTTTTTAGTACAGTTACCATGGTAGTAAAGAACAAGTAAACACAAATTTTTGGGCGTATAATGTACATGTAGTATATCTATTGTCCTATACAACCTTACATTTTCATACCCAAGTCTAAATAATTTGTCCTTTACGCCCTTCGATTTTCTAAACAAATATTTTAAAAATCTACACAGTGAGGATATTAAAATAACTGTGAAGGTAAATTTTATAGACGTTTCTTATAGTATTTAAGTATGTGCGTTTGGAACAAATGAAAGAACCTAAAAAAATCATCAAAAATATATAATAAAACTATTTTAGAATGTAACATTTATGTGATGTATACATATAAAATGATGACATCTACCCACATCGGTTAAAGTAATGTTGCTTTTTATTATTTCTCATATTTGAAGAAACTAGGTATTTGTCAGGTATAAGATTATTATTAAAAGATGATTTAAGAAAATAAAAATATGCTATAAAATAACGTATTAATTACCTAATTAAGTTAGGATAGTCAAATTCGAATTCAAATTCATTTATTTGCACAGGAACATGGTACAATACAGATGTTAGATCAGTCATCATAAAAAGTGAAAAAATGAAAAAGCTAGATTTGTTAAAAATATTATGAAAAAAAAAGTCACCTTACTGTAGTATTTTGTGTCATTATTTTGTTTGCACAAATCACACAAATACTACACTTTACAATTATTTTTAATGATTTCCTAGTAATTTTGACTAACGCCCTTGGTCAAAATGACTTTTGAGTTTTGACTGTTACAATTATAATAAATTAGTTTAGTTTCTAAAGTTATTTGGATCAGCTAATAAAGAATAACTAGTAGGAAAAATATTTACACAACATGGGAAAATATATGTTGAGACTTAATCTACTAAAAAGCGTGAATGCAGTTTTTTTTCGAAGTTATATTTTTATATTAAAAATAATTGGCTTTTAAAAACGGTATTATGTTATGTAGGAGTAAAGTAAGTGGATGTACTTTACTGGAATGAAAATCTTCCTACTTGTAATCTTACTAACCTAACTTTTCTACTTTTATACCAAGTACAATGACATAATTTTAAGCTACTATGAATTAATAATGTTTAATTAATTTAGAATAATAATTATTCTAAATTCTTATTAAATAATATAATAAAGAATTAATATAGTTTGGTTTTCGTTTATCCTTAATAATTCTATTCTATCTGCATTATCATAAGGTCAACTGGTGGACAGACTGCCCTATGGAATTAAATCAGCTATTTTTAGTTTTTTGAAACAATAATAATGATTAAATAAATAAATAAATAAAATTAAATTGGTTTCGGTTTTTCCTATAAAGTAGACATTTATGAAGTTTTATTTAAAAGCATCATAATATTTATTTTCTCAATTAGCTTTTATATCGGAAATAGTTTCTTCTAGTTCGAAGATATCAAAACTTCTACTTAAATAGTTTCATAAATTGTGTGCATTAAATTATGAAGCTACGGAAAATCATTTTATTTCATTTAAAAGACCATAATTCATTAAAAATATGTGAAGAAATGGTATATTACATATGAAATACCATAAAATATTAAATATTTAAGCTAAATCGTCAATTTACCCTTTCATAAAACCTTACCTGGGTGTCCCGTTACGACCCATGAAAACCTACAAAACTATGTAAATTGTCATTTATTACCTTAGTTTTGTAGTTTTGTGAAATAAAAATAGACTTACGTCCTGAGTAACTTGCCTAGGACGAATATTTGAGGGGCGTAAAGGTCTTTTTATTGTAATTTTGAGGGCGTAAAGGAAATCTATCTCAGTAAATACAGCTCTAGTCCAGTTTTTCAATACCTCTTCGGAAAATGCTGTGAATTCTAAGCACTTTCTTCATAAGTCATAATTTAATAGCTCAAAAAACAAAAAAGTTATCGTCGAATAAAAAAATAAAAAAACGTTTTTTGATAGATAGATAGATAGATAGATAAAACGTTTATTTGCATAACAGAAACACACATTACAAACAGAAAGTACCAAAAGTAGGACAAAATAGTACCCTCAGGACAATATGACATGGTATGGTAAGACAGAAATAAAAAGAAAAAAAAAAATCATTATGACATACTATACAGTGTGAGTCACGTTAAAGTGTACATATGAAAATAGATGAAACTAAACCCATTTTTATCGACAAAAAAGAGGTCTAAAATTTTTTGAGATTTTTTTTTATTTTTTTATAGAATTTTTTTTCTTCCAATTACTTATTGTAAAGAAAACGTAATAACTTTTAAACTAAGCGGTATATCCTGATAAAATAAAAACAGTAATAATGCTAAATAACAGGCGATACTAAAAAAATACATAAAATACACAAAAAAGGCCAACAAATAATAAAAAATGATACTTTTTGAAAAAAATCTGCTTAAAAATTCGTGTTTTTTTGGTTATCTGATAAATTTCTCCAAAAAATGCCCCTATAACCGGTAGTTTTTATTACTTTGTATTATTCTCTATCGTATTACCTTCGTAAAACCAAAAATCGCATGTCTCTATCCCTATCACAACGTTTGCAATGATCGTTTGAACTAAGCCTCTCCGGGCGCGCCATTCAACGCTTCGTTAACAACAAAACTGAAAATGGCTCTAGATTGGTAATTTTGATAAAGACAAGTTAGATTTCAAATAAAAACAAAAGATTTCGAAGTAAAATAAGCATTTTAGTTAAAATTAAAATTGTCTCTACCTGTAGTGGAGAATAATGTTGTGGCAGGCCTTTGTTCAAACGTTCATAGCAAATGTTGTGATAGGGATAGAGACATGCGATTTTTGGTTTTACAAAGATAATACGATAGAGAATAATAGAAAGTAATAAAAACTACCGGTTATAGGGGCATTTTTTGGAGAAATTTATCAAATAACCAAAAAAACACGAATTTTTAAGCAGATTTTTTTCAAAAAGTATCATTTTTTATTATTTGTTGGCATTTTTTGTGTATTTTATGTATTATTTTAGTATCGCCTGTTATTTTGCATTATTACTGTTTTTATTTTATCAGGATATACCGCTTAGTTTAAAAGTTATTACGTTTTCTTTACAACAAGTAATTGGAAGAAAAAAAATTCAATAAAAAATTAAAAAAAAAATTCAAAAAATTTTTGACCTCTTTTTTGTCGATAAAAATAGGTCTAGTTTCATCTATTTTCATATGTACACTTTAACGTGACTCACACTGTATAGGTACACACTTTATACAGAAATGTGTGTCGCAGCAATGCAAAACGGCAATAGCTCAGTAATTGGTTTACTTAAAAGCAAACCACTGATTTTCAGCTATAGCCTAAGGACGAAAGAACGCGCGTAACACGTCAACGTGACGGTTGGGGTGTGGTGAGTTTAAGTACATAAATATAACTAAATAGATTAAGATATTTATGATAAAGAGGAAAGGAGAAAATACACTGATAAAAATAATATAAAAATAAAAATTATGCAAATTATGCCAGGCTTCAACAAAACAACCACGCATGAAACCACTGGACCAGATCAGAAAGATTTTGCTTCTCCTGAAAAGTCGTACTTTGTCCTTTACGACCTTTGAGCCCAGAGGTATCGATAAACCAATGACCGGTCGCGCGACCCATGATAGTCCGCGCGACCCATGATAGTCCGCGCGACCCATGACAGTCCGCGCGACCCATGACAGTCCGCGCCTATGACAGTCCGCGCGATCCATGACAGTACTTGTATCCAAGGGGGGGGGGGGGGGGGGGACGGTCCACCCCGGGTGCCAAGCCTCAGGGGGTGACACAAGTCGCGCAGATTAGTACTGATTAACAAGTTTGCGGTCTATCTCATGATACGGGGGGGTGCGATTGTCTTTCAATCTTCGAATCTTAAAAATCCTGGGGGTAGGGGGTGCCATAGGACTTATGACGGGGGGGGATCGCCCCGGGTGCCAGTCCACAGGTAGTTCCCAAACTTAGCGCATTCAAACAAAATTAAACTCATCAGTAAATAATTTAGTAGATAAGTATAGAGTAATAGAAGATTTCAATAAATGACAGGTCGGTGAATGTTTACGGTAATTACGAATTATGAGCTGGTAAAAAAGCAAACATAAATAAATATTCAATTATTGTTTTAATACAATTTATTGTAGGTACTACATTTGCATAAACTATCTAAATAAAACAAAACACGATTATCGTCGACACGGTAATAATTGTCGTCGATGATGTGACAATACCTCCTAAAGCCTTGATCACACGTACCGAGTAATCGGGCGAGACAGTGCTCTCGGCCGAGTACTCGGTGCGTATGAACATAGCGCCGAGTGATCGACCGAGTGCTCGGCCGAGCAAAGCGGCGAGACAGTAGCTCGTCTCCCGTTCTACTTACTAGGCCGAGTGTCCACCCTCCCGCTTCCCCGCACTGTCTCGCTCGCTCGCTCGGCAGGTCTGAACGTGCACTGTCTCGCCACTCGCCACTCGGCCAAATGATTGACGTCACGTCCACAGATTAGAGAAAAAGAAAAGTCTCAATAGAACTGAACTGACTGTGCTAATTTCAAAACACGTGTGAACAGCTACTCGCTTACATCATTGTCATCATCATTTGTCGGCCGTTTGGTGTAGTGGTTCAGAACGGACTACTATGCCGAGAGGTCCCGGGTTCGATTCCCGGCCGGGCAGAAATTGAAATGATGAATTTTAATTTCTGTGACGGGTCTGGGTGTGACTATGTATAATATTTATGTATTTAAAAAAAAAAAAAAAAAGTATATAAGTAGTATATCCGTTAAGCTAGCACCCATAACACAAGCATTAAGTTGCTTACTTTGGGGCTAGCTGGCGCTGTGTGAAATTGTCCAAAAGATTTATTATTATTATTTATTATTTATTGTCTCGACCGAGTAAACATGTTACTGTCTCGCCCGTTTACTCGGTACATGTGATCAAGGCTTAAAGCTTCAACCACACCAACGCACGCAGATCGCCATCGCCGGCGCAATCAAAGGCCATTTTTGACAGATCGCGCGACCTATGACAGTTCACGCGACCTGTCATTTCCCTATGATCTGCACGCGTTGGTGTGGTTGAAGTATACTGTAGTTAGACATAATACAGGAGAAAAAGAAGAATAAAATATACTTGAATTGCGGAATGCGCATGCGAATATACGCCAGTTTCCCATATTCAATCCTTGTCCAAATCCGGATTTCAACTGTCAAATTTAATTCAGTTTTAGATTAAATATCCACAATTTTAATATTGTTTAAATAGAATTATAAATCCTACTAATATAATTAACTTACTTATTTACGTTATAAATTACTGAACGGATTTTGATGAAATTTAACAGTATTATTGTTTATAACCTAGAATAACATATGGGCTATAATTTATGACGTCTGTGACAAACGAAATTTCACGCGGGTGAAGCCGCGGGCAAAAGCTAAATAATATATGAAAATGTAAAAACATCGAAAATCACAGATATTTTTTTGACCAAA
This sequence comes from Ostrinia nubilalis, assembly GCF_963855985.1. Lineage (NCBI taxonomy): Eukaryota > Metazoa > Arthropoda > Insecta > Lepidoptera > Crambidae > Ostrinia > Ostrinia nubilalis. The sequence continues at coordinate 4,258,608 of NC_087115.1, read as the reverse complement.
AACATATTGAAATTTGACGGATGACGGACGGATTTGGATTAGGATTGAATATTTCCAGAGTTTTATCAGAGTAAATAGAAATGAGTAGGTCATCTTCATAGAAACGCACGGGGCGCGGTTTGTATGTGAGCGCGCCAATATACGTATGCGGCGCGCACGCACACACTGACAAAATTTAGCGGGGATTAGCGGGGAGCCAGTCGTGGTTGCGCCGAATTTTGTCAGTGTGTGCGTGCGCGCCGCATACGTATATTGGCGCGCTCACATACAAACCGCGCTCGGTGCGTTTCTATGAAGATGACCTACTCATTTGTATTTACTCTGGTTTTATGGACGTAGCACACTTATCAACCCGGAAAGGGATCGTAACCAGGTCATATTCTTTGTATGAACTCCACTCCATACTGGAACCACTGGAACGCACACTCTGCACCGTTATGCCCCAACTACACTATGCGTGAAATTGGCCAAGTAGTGTGAACACCATCTCGGTTGCTTTCTCCTTCCCCCACCCGTGCGTGGCCCATACTTCGGTGTGCGGGCTAGCGCTTCGACTTGGACAATTTTTCGCATAGTCTATCTATAAGTCTACTTTAGCCTTATCGTAGACACCTCGCCTCGCGGTTGACAGCTTGCGAAAGGCGATACTGTGTTAATCCCTTTCCAAGTTGATAAGTCTGCTATATCTTTGCTATCAATTTTTAATGTTATCAGAAAATTATACAGAAATTATAATCACATTTTATACGCAAATTTTTCGGTAAGTATGTTTATATTGGGATTGAACCACAATATTTCGAGACCGTCATACATAGCTGGTGAAGCGACTGCCTCATGTTTTAAAAATGGCATTTCCCTGTACGCAGATGGAGTCAGTTTACGAACATCATCGATCACGTCTTCCTTACTCCGGCCAGTGTCGATCAGAAACCATAGATTTCCATAGAGGAATTCAGTGCTAGTTGCAAGATCTCCGGCCACTCCTATTGGCATCGCTTTCAGCAATGTAGCATGGTGTTTTATATTTGATTCCGGGTGTGGTGTAAATGACACGACTCCAGTTGCGTTGTTTTTTACATAATTTACATCAGGTGTGTCAACCTCGTCAGATATGAGGTCCTTTAATTGGTCTTCCTTAGACACTACGATCACATCTCGACCGCGAAGTATAGTGCCAACTATTCTCTTGTAATTGAATTGATTTTGATCCTCATCCAATGAGATAGTGGATTCGAATGAAACAATTATCGGATTCTGCTGTTCATCAGTTGATTTGTTTCTAATTGTAAAATCTATCGTTTCTGTGTTCTCGTGGCTGCCCATTTTTTTCTCGGTTGTGCTGAAAATAAATAAAAAAAACTTAACGTTGGCCATATATTATGTGAATAAATAATCAAAAAACAACTTCAGGCCTACCATCACGTAGTTTAAGTGGACAATTGTTCACCAATTCATGTAGGTATTTTTTTATATACGAGTATGTGTACCTACCTATACTACAGAAATCAAGTTTTTGTTGATTCCACGTTTGCAAATTGGGATTTTCTTACAAAAACACCATTGAAACAGCAGGCTTTTCCACTTTTCTTGATTATCCTTCATAAAAACCTTATGGCGCAAGTGCACTGCGGAATTTTGACCGAGATGAAGCGCTAGATCGCACACCGAAGTATGGGCGACGCACGGGTGGGTGAAGGAGAAAGTAACCGAGATGGTGTTCACACTATTGCGTCTCGGTCAATGTCCCGCATAGTGTACTTGCGCCATTACCTGTAAATACGGTGGAGTACAAAAACGAATCGACCAAAGTGGTCCAGTTGTTCCGCCCGGGCTTCGCACGAGTACCTGTAGATCGTTTCATCCACGAAGACCCACCATTCTTCCGCTAGTGTGCATTACCGCAGCAAAATTTTTATAAATCTTGTGCTTTAGAGAGTCGAGAGTATAGCAGATAATTAGTCCATCGTGAGCAGAAATTTGTCCACTAATAGCAAAATTCGTTCAAATTATAGTTTTAAAGTTATTAGGAAAAAACAGATTTTGCTGCCGTAACGTTTCAAACATTACCCTGGCAATTTTTAAAAAAAGTATAAATCATTGGTATTTTTTTCAAACTTCTGCGTTGAGCTATTTTTTACGAGGTCTGGGACATCACAAACCGAAAATACGTCCCTTTCGGGGGCCCCCACCACTTAACCCTACAGCGCATAGTGGGACACATATGGCACATACCAAATTATTGCCTATATTTCGTAACACGATGCTATTTAATGCCATCTATAAGAAAGTACCTTAACTACACACTATATCACATAACAAAATAGCTCACATTTGTCGCCACGGAAGCGCTGCACTCAGTAAACTGTTTTGCAGTCGAAAAAGTCGGTCAGTTCGTGAAAAAGTTTATTAGTAAAGTTTTACTCTTGGGGAAAAAAGTAAAAATTACAATGTTTTCTTTCGAAAAAATATAAAAGGGGTGTTATTGTTTCTAGTTTATTGTTAAATAAGTATTTTTTGATATCAGTTACTTACAACGCATATTTTGGATGTTATATGTATGTGCCTGATATGGGTCACTGTGCAATAAGGGTAATTATATTACTGATGATTGATTTTAGATGATGACCCGCAAAAAAAGTTACAGAAACTGAAATTGAGCATATTTCGAATCAGAAATGAAGAGATCAATAAATGAACTAAAGCTGCTGACATAGCCCAACGGATTAGCGAGCTGAAGTGGCAATGGGCAGAGCACATAGTACACAGAACTGACAGCCGATGGGTCAGGGAAGGGATGGGAGTACTGGAGTGGAGGCCATGTAAACGTAACGTGGGACGTCTACCCACAAGGTGGACCGACGACCTCATAAAGGTAGCAGGAATAAAGCGCTGGATGCAGGCCGCTACCAACCGGGCGATGTGAATATCATTGGGGGAGGCTTATGTTCAATAGTGGACGTCCTGTGGGTGAAATGATGATGATGATGATGATGATTGTCATTCGTTTCTGATATGCTGGAGTAAAGGATGAAAAAAAGCCAAAAGCTATCGTGCCACCTAAAGACGCCAGCAGAACTGATGGCATCGACAACTCTCCGTTATGGTTAACTACGAGAACACGTTGTACGTTTCCAGGTTGTAAGGGGAAGTCTTTCATAGTTTCAGTCCATGGTCTGGAAGATGTAGTGTGGGCAGGACCCTCACTAGGTGGACCGATGATCTTGTGCAGGTCACGTCAGTACCTGGATGCGGGCAGCGCGGGATCAGTCGTTAAGGAAATTCTCGGAGGAGGCTTTTGTCTAGTACTGGACGTCATTTGGCTGAAATGTTTTAAAGTTTGTGAAAAATGTAAGGTGACAGTGTGCCTAAATAAAAGTAAAAATTGTATTATGTCATTTCATAATGTAAATTTTATAATTAAATACTTATTAAACCATATAATTTTTTTTATTATTTTTCCCGAAACATAGATAACATTTAAAAGTAATATAATTTTTTTTGTTCAATTTGGAAAAATCGTGCACTGTAGGGTTAAGCACAACTCCGTCGAAGTCGAAAACCTAGGAGAGTCTTAATTGGCAACCAATAAAGCCATTAAAGCAATAAAATCTTTTGTAGGAATTATTTCCGATTTAAAATCTAATTCTACTGGCCTATGAAACGCGTTTGCGTTTTGACGCCGATGTACGCCGCGTATAGCATATTAGTATTAAGTTATCTTTGTAATCTTCTTTGTATAGCCATTAAAAGGCTGTAGCCTTAACAAAATGAATTCTCACGTACCTTTATAAGAAGTCAGATGAACTATCCTGGACAGCAACTATCGTCTAATGGTACAGCGTTGATGACAGCAGCACGGCCCGATACCCTGGAATAGTCGGCAAGTGATATTATGAAAAATGTATAATACACAAAATTTTCTAATCGATTATAATAAAAACCCAACTACGACAAAAAACGACGCTGAAAAAGTATAAAACAAGATTTTCAGAATACTGAACTGAACAAAGTTGCTAATGTAGTTGCATAGTAATTTTCATGTTTGGAAAACCGCAGTCACACGTTGTCAAAGTGCTACGGTAGGTAGGTATATATGTAACGTGTGACTACGCCTTTCCAAACATGAAAATTACTATGCAACTACATTAGCAACTTTGTTCAGTTCAGTATTCTGAAAATCTTGTTTTATACTTTTTCAGCGTCGTTTTTTGTCGTAGTTGGGTTTTAGTTTTTTTACTTTTTATTATTTGTACTATTTTGGTGTTAAAGTGTATGTGGCGCATAATATTAACAAAAGGTAAATTGATGAACTAATAAGTAGTAAAAAAGCTATGACCGAAAAGATGTGAATTATATGCAATCAGCCCATGAATACAGGTAAAGTCACAAGCAAATGCTAGTAATATATATATATTCAAAATGTACAAGTAAAGCGCTTTCAAATAATACCAAATACGGCATATTTATCTTAACTATATTTTCTTACTCTGTATGTTTTGTCCGCTAGAGGGCGCCACATTACATTTTGTGAAACCCCATATAGCCTATAATCAGCGGACAATTAAGACGCTTCTAATGATATGTCATTTGTTGAATTCTGATAATTATTTTAGAAGTTACGAGGAAACAGATGAACATACATACATACATAGCCTGTCAAAATCATAACCCTCCTTTTGCTTTGCCGTAGTCGGGTAAAAATGAATCATATAAGATTCAAATGTGTTGGTAAGCGCATACCTAACTCAACAACGCCTGGACCAATTTTACCAATTCTTTTTTTTAATGTTTGAAGTCCAAGGATGGTTCTTACGGCGAGAAAAAATCCAATAATTTCCGGGAAAACCCAAATAAAACTCGAAACTTCAGTAAAACTTCCGCTAGTTATTAATAATTTTCACTTTCGAAAAAAATTAATCCTTTAGATTCACGTTTTGACAGTTCACAGTATTAATTAATGACATAAGACTTTTACCTTACTCGAGTAGGCGCACACCGTTGATTTTTCGTTGGCCGATAGTTTAGTCGGGCCGTTGATCAGTATGGGCATGTATGGGAGGGCGCACACTACGCCGATTCGATTTGGCCGATTCTTCATACAATTTAAAATCGGGCACAACTATCGGCCAACTAAAAATCACCGGTGTGCGCATACTTTAAACGAAGCGCATACCTAATGTATGAAGTCTTAGATCCATTTATTATTTTATTAACCATGATAATACATGATACTTTTATCAGATCAGAGATAGTCCATATTATTATAGAAAGAAACATACTTCTAGACTGTTGATAATATTATTGTTATTAAGTAGGCACCTATAACACATTTACCTAAAACTTTAAACTTAAAAACTAAACTTTAAAAATTAATAAAAAACATCTACACGTCTAATACACACTTCGCGCTGAAATTAATGTAAAAATGTAAATATAATATTTACATAGTACAAACAGAGACAATGTTTTTCATTTTACAACAAAAAAATGTGTTTTACTTACGTTTTCAAGGTCTGAGGCGGATGAGTAGGTATGAAGATATAAAAAAAATAAAAATTTAACAAACTAAACAGGGATTCGAGTAGCTATAATTTGGCGCGTGTTTCTCATTGAGATGCCTGATTGAAGTGACTTGCTGTGCTGCGCGTGCGTCGTTTCGCTCGCACACACATATGTATGTAGTTAATTCTGATAGGTACAGTCGAACTCATACAGATGGGTTCCGTACGTAGTGGCGAAGGTCGATTTAGCGAAGTACGTTTTGGCGAAAAACATTCATTGTGGTACGCTGGAGCGAAAGGCCACTGAAGTGAAACACTCGTGGCCGAAAAAGTACTTTTGCTGACATAGGTAACAATGTACAAAATAACATGTATTTTGATGAAATTAAATTGTTACTAAATGTCATTGATCAAAAATAAAATCAAAACTAAGCTCTCCTAGGTCAGCAAAAGTAGGTACCTACTTTTTCGGCCGCGAGTGTTTCGCTTCAGTGGCCTTTCGCTCCAGCGTACGACAATGAATGTTTTTCGCCAAAACGTACTTCGCTAAATCGACCTTCGCCTCTACGTACGGGACCCCATACAGATACCACATTGAATTTGAGCACCCGCCCAAATAGCACCTGGCCTATTCCACCAATTAGCACCTATCAATAATTTTAGCAGGTGCTCTAAGTGGAATAAAATTTATTTTAAACGACGATTCATAATTTGAACAGTTCGCAAACGGTTCCCTAAATCGAAAAATAATCTTAAAAACCCTAAGTAATTTTTGAAGACATATCCAACGATACCCCACAGGATGGGGTAGGTGACGAAAAAAATTACCCCATTTTACATGTAGGGGAGATGATTGATGTTTTTTTTCAGTCGTTGAGGTTTTCAGGACTTAAAAAGGCGGGGTCTGATTAATAATTAAATCTGTATTTTTGTCAGTTATCGATTTTTCTCACTATCCAGATTTGGCTTAAACAGAATTTCCAGTTTCGACTGTATAATGTATTACACCAAAGTGCTTACACTATCATCTATTTTTAGCCGCCATGTTTATCGTTAGTAAGTATCGTTACCAACTACCAACTTCGCAATGCAGACGGCGAAAAATGGAACCGAAACCAAAAATCATTCTTTAATGAAACTGAGTTGAAAAATGCACATAATTTTTATACAGTTTCTCTTTAAAAGTAATATAATCAATATTATTAGTGAGACAGAGGAATTTCGGGTTCTCACTTCTAATTAAAATGGCTAAACAGTTTATTGAATCCTGCGCTAGCGACGCCATCTAACGAATTTGCAAGATGGCCGCTTTGTTTAATGTCAGACAGAAGTCAGTCTCAGTTTACCAGATGGGGAATCCCCGCGATAACATTCAGTATTGCACATCCGGCGTGACTAGGGTTGCCACTTTTTCCAGATCCAAAAATACAAAAGCCGGACTCGGTGTTTCATAAGAACTCGCTAATCTCAGGAACTTACAGGTCCGATTTGAAATACCTATCATTTTTGTGTTATATAGCCCATTTATCGAGGAACGCTTTAGGCTGTAAAACTCGACAACCAATAGGGGCGGAGCAATAAAGAAAAATGTTGCAAAAACGGGAAATATTATTGAAATTGTTTTCACGTTTACGAAGTCGCGCGCACAGCTAAGTAAACTGAACACAGTTTTTAATAAGTGACATTTTGGAAATGTCACTTTAATTAGAAACACTGTTTAACGAGAGTGTATTTTTTTATTATAAAGGTTATAGATAGATATTTCGTTGTTTATATAATTGATTTCTATAAACAACGAAAACCCAGACTGACTCAGTGTTATTTGCAGACTACTGTTTACATAATAAATATAATCTTGCTACTAAGTTTGCTACAACTTCTTGGAAACGGCAGCTATAATATGTCTAGCGTTTAACTGAGTCATTGCCTGTATGGGAGAGGCACGGGAGTTTTTGTGACGGTCAAATGTTAACGAGACTTATCGCCTTCAGATTTGTATGTTCATATTATAACGATCATTGCAAACGTCTTTGTTCATATAAAGATCATTGCAAATTTGTGATAGGGATAGACAGTCAGGAGATTTTTGGTTTGACAAAGGTAATACGATAGAGAATAACACAAAGTAATAAAAACTACCAGTTATTAGGAGAAATTTATCAAATAACCAAAGAAAGACGAATTTAAATGCAGATTTTTTTTTCAAAAAATGTTTTTTATTAATTATTTGTTGGCATTTTCTGGGTATTTTATGTATTTTTTTAGTATCGCCTGTTATTTAGCATTAATACTGTTTTTATTTTATCAGCATATGCCACTTAGTTTAATAGTTATTACGTTTTCTTTACAATAAGTAATTGAAAGAAAAAAAATCTCAGATATTTTTTGTCATTTTTTCCGTCGATAAAAATAGGTTTCTAAATTTTAATATAATATCTTTAGGGTGTTAGGCAATCGTAGAAATACGCACAAAATAAAACAGAGCATTGTATAAATATTTTTATTAAAAAATGTTGTGATTATAATATTGTCGTTTGTCTTAGAAGACCGTGGCGGTGAATAAAGGTTAAATATAGATATTTACCAGAATGTGACCTTATGATTCTTTTACAGATTCAATAAACATGCATTACTTAGGTACAAAAAAAAAGACCAGAGCCCCGATTACGGTAACTTTTAACGTCTACAATCCAGACACGCTTCTCGATTCTGCGATACAATTGGTCAAAACAGCTGACGTACGCTGTTGAACGACCAATCGTATCGCAGAATCGAGAAGCGTGTCTGGATTGTAGACGTTAAAAATGACCGTAATCGGGGCTCAGGCTTTAGAGATTACACTATCGTTGTGGGCATGTACACGTACACACACAAGTAAAGCTCACTCGCCTTCGTGAGTTGCAAGAACTATACTCAACATCAAATAAACCGCACCATCCGTGACGCGAACTTTAACGATTTTCTTCTGACACAATCATGGTGCGCCTCAACAATATTGGTGTTATTTGAAAGCCCAATAAATATCCTTAAAGAAAAACATATTTAATTTCTTAATAAATGATTTACATATACCATAAATGTGACATGAAAAAATACCTCACTTTGGGCCCACCTATGGGATCAATTAGACCAATTTTTATGGTTATAAAACCAAATAATGATCTCACGTGTCCTCTATAACAGATAGATAGCGATTAATCTCAACAGTTTTATAGCCATAAAAGTTGGCTCTAGCGTAACGTAAGTGCGCCTATTAACGACCCCCCAAAATTTGTATTCTATTACCGCCCTATTTTTCTTTCTTTCATAAAAGACATAATAACAGGTTCCAGAAAACACGTTACCTAAAAAATATCTAGATATGTTTATTGACTATCAAAACGATTAAAGTTTGTGTTCGTAAATAATTCGTAAACGGAGTTATTTGACATTAAATGGGACGCGCCCGCAACGGACGCACTTTTCATACTGACGCGCTCCCAGCTACTTAAGGTGCACCTTGTTATTAATTAGCGATTTTAACACATTTAAAATGAGTATACCAACATGTTTTTGCATAACAATATTAATTCGTACTTTACTTTCCTTAATAAACCCTCAATATAGCCCTCTCGCTGTATTTTTATGGATTAAATACAATTTTAAATAAGGGCGGTAATAGAAACACTTTAAATAATTTGGTTCCTAATAACGACCCATGGCGTTGTTAGAATTTTGATAATGTTTTTTATTTTGGTATTTAGGTATATCTTTAATTACGCATTTAACCTCCATTTTGTTATCTTGATCGTTTCATAAGAATATTTCACATAATTAAATCAATTAACGCCATACGTTAATTGCCACAGGTTTGGCATAAAACTGCAATGAACATGAAAGAATATCTCGACGGTCCCTACGTATAAAAACGTATCTGAAAACGGCCAATTTTACAGGAGAGCGGTTTGAAGGTTTAAACATGTGTAGCTCGCGTTCTATTTATCATACATTGATGAAATTTGGTATAATAGTTTTATATGAGGTATATTTTATAAAACATGAAGAATTATCAAAAAATAATCACAATAAGTGTATTATTTGTCATTTACTCACTTATACAACGGAAAGTTTCTAATTACAAATGACGTAAGTGGTACTTACTAACTTTTACGTCGGAGTAATATAGTTGATTAAATTATTAACTGCCACATAAGTAATTGTACATGGGAACAAAGTTCAGCTACTACTGACCGTAACTCTCACTCTAGGCCCATAGTCCTGCTCGACGAGGCATAACAGCGTCCCGCCTCGTTTCCCAGATAGTTGCATATTAGAGGCACTCAATACCTTAAGATTCTTCCTTATCTAAGGGGTCTTTTGACTGAAGAATACCTGTAGAACCGGTAAATTTTCTTTGTCAATAGTGCCGGCCAGGTTTGACAGCATGGCATCGAGTCCGAAGATCCACATGACTCTTTTTTGAGTTCGATCTTGTGGAACATTGAATACGACTGGGTACTAAATGGAATCCTTTTCAAGGACATGGGTTTTTCAAGGTATCATCTGCCATGCAGATAGTTTCATCATTACAAGAATATCCTCATAAATAAATAAATAACTTTCACAGCGAGGCGGCTTGCCTGGGCACCACAGACGGCATTATGGTCGCCCTAGGCCAGGGACCACATATATTTAAAGGCATCCCTGACACCTTCACCTGACGCCCACACCACTGTCAAAACTAAGGCCCAGATCAAATATCTAAGAGTTATCCTGTTAATCACCAGTGGCTCCAAGTAGTGAGCGCAAATACGGTGACCTGAACTGTACTGTAAGCTCGAACTTTTTCCAATCCGTCGCCGTGCGAATGGAAGACAGCTTGTTTTTTCGTGGCTGCTTCCCTAATTTGGAGGTCCGAAAACTCTATGTCGGAAGGCTATGGAGAAAGGCCTCTATACTGGCACCCTCAAAAGCATGATTCTGTCCCATCTAAGGCATCACCCTTATAGAGGGAAGGGTAACGCTGCCCATCTTCTAAGACCTTAACAGGCCCAGAAAGTCTACAGGGCTACATCGTCAACTTTAACGCAGCGTGAAGAACGAGGTGAAAGCTCCACCATAGGAGGACAGAGAGGACGTTTGACGTGAGACTCGCTAGACTGTGCTGTATTTTAATAGTTGATAAACCACCTCGGCGTGGGCCGTGGCTAAGTTGGGTCGCCGAACCTTATTCGCACTCGTGCTGAAGTTTAAGGTTGCTCTAGCGATCGCACCATGACTGAGCACGGATCCTTCGAGCCCTACCTGTATTGCAGTAGCTAGGAGCATACGACACACCATATTCTTGCGGGATAGCATAGTCAAAGCTATGTGGACGGTAACAAAACCTGGGTGGTAATGAATCACCTCTATCTGAGAAGACAAGGTGCCGCAAGAAGCTGCGGTACGATAGCGCGACTACGAACCAAGTGCGGGTGCATTTGAATTCGCTCCAGGGAAAGTGACAGTATGATTGCCTCCTATCTTCCTTCCTCGGTAATGGCCAGCGTAACGGTGTCGTGAGGCCGCACGGGAGGCATTGCATACATAAGCCACCACCACCGTCTGCTGACGGTGAGTGTGTGTACGGGAAAGCTGTGTGCTTCCAATTGCTCTCGTCCCAACTGTCGCCGTGTAGGTGGGAGATCTTTGTCCGGAATCTCAAAGTTAGCATTTATAGCGAGTGAAGGGGCACCAGGGTATTTTTAGTGGGTATACCTCATCCTTCTGACGGGTATATGTTTGCAATATCATGTAAGCATTATCATGTAATAGTAGATTCTAAATGCAGTTACTTTAAACTTTTGTTTGTAAGTGTTACCTGCTTATCTTTATTTCTGAATGTCTTAATATGCTTAATAAATAAATAAAATAAATTTTACGATTTTTTACTTGTATCTTGTATTATAAAGTAGTATAGGAGAAGAACTTGATTGCGTTGAGTCTAATAAATGACCCTGGATACTTCAGTCGTGTTCTATATCATATTTTATATTGTTTTGTCTTCACTTTTATGTCCACCAGATATTGCTAAAATACAATTTCTCAGCGTAAAACACCGTTACTGGCACTAACTTATAGACATAAAACAAACTTTTCCAAAGTAAAACATTTATAGTGGCAGTTACGGCTAGAAGATGCTTGAATTTTCCGACGTAAAAATAAGTAAGTGCCACCTACTTATAATAGTAACTTTAATTTTCCCTAGTAAAACAACGCAACTACCTTATGCCTACAGTTAACTGATTAATTTGCCGTTGGTATAATGTTGAGTGAAATATATTAAGTCAGAAACCATAATAATACCTATTTCCTTCATAAATTACGTATCAATTTACTCGATCTGCGCGAATGAAAGTGGCAGTTGCGGGGCTGGGCGCGCGGAGTAAGGCGTGTGGTCCAACGTAAAATTTCTTAACTCCCACTAATGCAATTTTACTGCGGAAATCGTTCTAATTTTGTAGTTGCGGGATTTGTTTTTTGACGTTTTAAGGTTAAATTTGATTAAAAACTGTATGTTTTTTTAACTGAGCCGAAACTTTTGGGTGCTCTGAAGGTTTTGCAAACAAAAACGGCAAATCACGGAACTGGTAGATACTGAAGTATACGTAGGGACCGTCGATCTGTAATAATGTATGACAATAGATTTTATAAAAAACCTGTTAAATTCTAATTAGTTCCTATTTGATATAAAATAAAACCTAATAAAAATGATACTTCACTGATCACGTCTTCATTAAAGTAGATATTTTAGCTAGCTACTGTTTTTTTTTACGGTCGCTAATAGAATAAAGTGATATTCATACTTAATTCTATTACCGCCTCATAACTATAACGCCACCTGCGAAGACTTATAAGCCTGTATTTTGTATATAACTAACATTTATGACATGCCACCAAACCAATCATGCGTTATCACAACTATTAGGTAACTTTTTAAGATCTTTTGAATAATAAAAAAATAATTTAAAATAATTATACAGTGTCCATTTAATTTTGTTCATAGTTTAAATTAAAATACACAATTACACACAATTAAATTCAATAAAAAACTAATTAAAAATAATGGTCAAATTAAAAATAAAAAATTAAATGAATATTAAATTTTATTAAAACTCAAATACAATTTAATAATGACCCCCACTACTCACTAGAACACCAGCCCCCCTAGACAAAACGCACTTTTTGATCGAATCGAAAATCGAATCCGTCAAATTCCATACAAAAAAGGGGCTTTTCGACCACTTTTCGACTGGTTTGCGATTATAATTGCACTTTGTCTAGACCCACAGGTATCGCGTAATAAAGTATAATAGAGGAATTTATAATTCTACTATTTCTGCTTGATTATTTATTTATTTTCGAGAAGCGTGCCTTTTCTCTTTTAATAATAAAAAAAAAATGAACTTGAAAAAAAAAACAAAGGATGATGGGCATATTGGGCGTTAAACCAACAGAAACAAAAAGTATACTAAATTAAAGCTTAATACTAGTACTTCATTTCATAGTATGACATCAATCCTGAAATACGCGGGGATACGGAGATAGAGGTAGTTGAATATGCAAAGTTTCTATAGTATTTCACATCACATTAGAGTAATAAAAATAGTATTAGGTCAATTAGATTGCTTTTATCGATCATATTGAGAGTATTGTATCATATCTTACTATTGATTCTATCGATTTAGTAAGTATTATAATTACTCTTACTAAATCATAATCGATTATTCGATTAAAATAATCGATTATATTGCTAAAAATAAGGAATTGAATTAATAATCAAATGATAGTATTGATGGTAATCAATAAAATCGATTAATCGAATTGTTAATCGATAAATCGTTATTTGGCAATATCGATTAATAATCGATTCGTGATCGATTATGCGACAACACTAAAGCTTAACTGGTAGAAATCCCATTGAAACATGACTGTGTTCATTTCATTTCTCTAAATGGTACCTACGAGTAGGTGTGGTCCTACGCACGTAATGTAGAACATGGACTTATTTTATACAATTTGTTGACCCCACTTCTTAACTGTTGGACATAATAATTGATAAATAACTTAATGTATCAATGTAGGTATATTAATTGATTATATTTTTTGTTTGCGCAATAAAACACCTATGACTATTATACATTATGTCAATTTCCAGGCAAACCCGGAAGTTTTAGGTAGTTATTTATATGAAAATATGTTTCTGATACTAAGTCCTAACAAATAATAGTAGTTACATTTCTGTTGGTTTTACGCCCAGATTCCATAGAAAAGTGCCCATCATCCTTTAACTAAAACTAAAAGCAAAACAAATTTAACTTGAAAAAATCAAGTGGTTCCCGAGCCTCTGAGCGGAAATCGAACCCGTGCCTCTTGGAATATACCCAATTGAAGAGCAATATTCTTAGCGGTCGGTAATAGAAACAGAAAAAAACGTTAATAGAAACACACCTCGTCTATAGGTCGGTAATAGAAGCAACTGCTTTTTCAGATTAAATTGCTATTTATTAATTATTGTGTGATTGTATACTCATTGTTACTACTTAAATTCAAAGATTAATTCATCATTGTTATAAATAACTTAAAGTGTCTTTTCTATCACCACGTCTTATATCTAATTTTCTAACGTTTATCCGAAGTCAGCTTAAACTGGCGGTAATAGGCGCATTTACGTTAACTAAGTACCTGGGTCTATTTTTTGAAGAAGTGACTCTGGATCCCTCTAAAGATAAATTTTTGGGATAGAAACCTTTCCTTTAATGAAATGAAGGTTAAAACTAGGCTTTTAAATGGTGCTAATATGGATGGGAAGTGGGGATGCATACCTACGTTTGAAAATGCTTGTCGCGGGAGGTGCGATTTATTTGATGTCGAGGTGTAATAAGTCAATGCTTTGTTGTCTTGGGTGTTTTAACCATCATGTCTATTCACAATTTTGGTATTTTCAGGAATGTAAACATTATCACCAATATCTGAGTTAACAACCTCGCTGTTGGCCCTAGCAACAACATTATTTTTAATGCGACTATCAGCAATATTCACGTTATTCCCAATCGTGCCATCGTTGCCAATAGTAGACCTTGTGATTATCGAGTTATTTTCAATTTTACAACGAATTCCAATGTCTGAACTATTAATCTCATCGTTGTTGCCAATACGACAGCCGTTTCTAATACGCGAATCTTTGATGACATCGTTGTTACCAATGTAAGAACCGTCCTCAATATGCGAATTTGTTATAACCACGTTGTTCCCAATGGTACAATCATTGCCGATAACTGTGTTTGTGTTAATCACGTTGTCGTTACCGATATTACAATTGTTCCCTATTTGAGTCTCCGGGCTTATGACATTGTTTGCTCCAATGTGTGTACCAGACCCAGCGCCTTCGATTAGGCGGCATGATCTGCAATAATTGAAAATGTTCAATGTTATTTAATTATTTTTACATGTATTCATTTAGTAATAATAAAGTGGGGCAGCTAGGATCTGGGGTGGAGGCCACGTACCACCCACAAGATGGACCGACGACCTCGTAAAGGTAGGAAGGCGCTGGATGCATCGCCACCAACCGGTCATTGTGGAGAGGCCTACGTTCAGCAGTGGACGCCCTATGGCTGAAATGATGATGAAAGAAAGTTACTTTACTCGTAACACCCCAGGATGTTGGGCTTCGAAGATAAATTCACAAAAAAGTAACATCTCATTAGCTATGGCAAGGGGCAGCTGCCCCTAGGGCCCCCTGAAAAATTACCCTAGAACCTAGATGTATTTCGCACCAGCTGCAGGTCTTCATCAACCGCTGCCTTCGCCGAATTCTCGGCATATACTGGCCCGAGAAAATCTCCAAAGTCAAGCTATTGGAACGCTGCCACGAAATTCCGATCGACCAGCAGATCAAGCGCCGCAAGTGGAACTGGATTGACCACACTCTCCGAAGGGACTCCGATCAAATCCCTAAGCAGGCTCTGGATTGGAACCCCCAAGGAAAACGCAAACGTGGTCGCCCCAGGCAAACTTGGCGGCGCACTGTAGCAGACGAGGCGAAGAAGATCGGCAAGACCTGGAGTGAGATCAAGCGAGAAGCTCAAGACCGAACAAGATGGAGGACTGTTGTGGACGCCCTCTGCCCCATCTAGGGGACATATATGACCTTAAGTCAAGTAAGTCTAGATGTAGATAATGCCCAGGGGTTCATCATCATCATCATGCACCGCCACATCAAATTTTCTGTTTGGCCCAATGGTCAACTGGGAGAGAAAGCATTAAGGCATTAAGTTCGCCCTTTGTACGGCAATTCTTTTTTGTGTGCAATAAGCCTAGGCGCAAGCCACCGACTTTTAGAGTAGGCGCACACCGTTGATTTTTAGTTGGCCGATAGTTGTGCCCGATTTCAAATTGTATGAAGAATCGGCCAAACAGAATCGGCGTAGTGTGCGCAATCCCATACATGCCCATACTGATCAACTGCCCGACTAAACTATCGGCTGACGAAAAATCAACGGTGTGCGCCTACTCTTAGATTCGATAGTTGGGTATGAAAGTGCGCACATCACACCGATTTGGTATCGGCCGCTATTTCATAAAATAACTATCGGCCAACTAAAAGTTGGTGGTCTTTTTTAGCTTTTAATAATAATAATCATCATTATTTCAGCCGTACCAATGCTGAACATAGGACCTAGGGGCCCAAATTAACTTAGTAAAAATGGTGTCCATAGCTTGGTAGTACGAAACTTACCCAAAACTAGCACTGTCTGAATGGGCGGTGACTACCTGATACAGGTATACTTTTACTTACTAGGTATGTCACCACAATTTTTGTAAAAGTTGGTTTGTTAACGAATAAAACATTTTTGATTTTGATTTGATTTGACGATGGATATGACTTTTGATAGCTTCAAACACGAATTCGTATAAAATATAAGAAAAATAAAAAGAGCAACGGATCCGAAATACTTACGTAAACACAATCAAAAATATATACGGCCAAAGAGCCGCTCGTGGGATGCTGGAAACGGGAGATGCTTTCCTGATAGAGAGGGGGGTCAGACAAGGTGGCCCACTCTGACCCAAGCTGTTTACGGCAGTACTAGAACAAATAAATAATAATTGAAAAATGAATAGTTAAAAAAAACTAAAAAACACGCTTTTAATTGCTGCACTTAAAGTCCAGCAGACTCGATCATCAGGACCCTGACATCATCCAGCACTAAAGTGCTCGAAAAGATAAATCCAATAAACCCAAACTCGATGCGATTCCACCGTTTCGTTTAGGAGTTCCTATGGCCACCTTCCAGTCCCATCATCAGACCAGCTCGATGGTACCATAATACTGTATTGTCATCTAATCTACATAAAATTGCCTAGTTTCATGATGATACAAGAATTAGAAGTGCGTGTAATTCAGATTCTTAGATATCCATTACATAGTTTATAATAAAACCGCGTTAAAAATAATTCGGCCGGCCATTATATATTATAATTATATTGTGAAAGTTTGTATGGATGACTGTTTGTTACTCTTTCACGCAAAAACTACTGAACGGATTTTGATGAAACTTTACAGAATTATAAATACCCATCATAACTTCATACAAAAAAGGCCATTGACCATTTCTCGATTGGTATGCGATTATAATGTGCACTTTGTCTATTAGAACCACAATTTCACGCAGACGAAGCCGTGGGCAAAAGCTAGTTCACACCAGGGATGTTATGGATATCCGTAACCGTAACCGAAACTTTCGAATATCCGAAACCGTAACCGTAACCAATTCAATAGTTTCGGATGTAGGCAGTTTAAATTGTTTTTTGTATAGCATTTTAAGTAAAGGCATAAATAACAGCCCTTTACCTTTTGGCATCTAGCTAGTATCATTTATTTTAAATTTTTATTCGATGTAAAGAGTGCGGCCATGATTTATTCACCGTGTTGGACAACTATTGCAAATTGCATTCTAAAGCACAGATATCCGTAACCGTAACCGAAACTTTCGGATATCAGAAATAAAAAAATATGTGTAACCGTAACCGAAACCGGTATTAATCCTATATCCGTAACCGTATCCATAACCGAAACTACATATCCATAACATCCATAGTTCACACCATAATCACAAGTTTTTTCGTAATAACCACACATTTTAAAAATAAATCAATTCTTATCATTATAGTTACCTACCTAAATGAAGACATTTTAAATTCTAAAAAACAATTACACTTTATGTTTCTGAGGTGAAGTATCAACTGAGTAGTGCATGTACAAGACAAGTGATTGTGCCGTATATATATAAAAAAACGGTCAAGTGCGTATCGTGGTACGCGAAAGGTTCCGTAGTTACCCATAGTTACGACAATATCTATACTCTATAGTACATACAGTGTGAATCACGATAAAGTGCACATATGAAATTAGGTGAAACTAGACCTATTTTTATCGACAAAAAAGAGGTCAAAAAATTTTGTGATTTACTTTGTATCATTCTCTATTGTATTACCTTCGTAAAACCAAAAATCGCATGTCTCTATCCCTATCACAACGTTTGCAATGATCGTTTGAACTAAGCCTCTCCGGGCGCGCCATTCATCGCTTCGTTAACAACGAAACTGAAAGTGGCTCTAGATTTGTAATTTTGATAAAGATAAGTTAAATTTCAAATAAAAACAAAAGATTTCGAAGTAAAATAAGCATTAGCATTTAGTTAAAATTAAAATTGTCTCTACCTGTAGCGGATAATAATGTTGTGGCAAGCATTTGTTCAAACGATCATAGCAAATGTTGTGATAGGGATAGAGACATGCGATTTTTGGCTTTACAAAGGTAATACGATAGAGAATAATACAAAGTAATAAAAACCACCTGTTATAGGGGCATTTTTTGGAAAAATTTATCAAATAACCAAAAAAACACAAAACACAGCAGATTTTTTTCAAAAAGTATATTTTTTTATTATTTGTTGGCATTTTCTGAGTATTTTTTTAGTATTGTCTGTTATTTAGCATTATTACTGTTTCTATTTTATCAGGATATACCTCTTAGTTTAAAAGTTATTACGTTTTCTTTACAATAAATATTTGGAAGAAAAAAATTCTATATACAGTGTGAGTCACGTAAAAGTGTACATATGAAAATAGATGAAACTAGACCTATTTTTATCGATAAAAAAGAGGTCAAAAAATTTTTGAGATTTTTTTTTAATTTTTTATAGAATTTTTTTTCTTCCAATTACGTATTGTAAAGAAAACGTAATAACTTTTAAACTAAGCGGTATATCCTGATAGAATAAAACAGTGATAATGCTAAATAACAGGCAATACTAAAAAAATACATAAAATACACAAAAAATGCCAACAAATAATAAAAAATGATACTTTTTGAAAAAAAAAAACTGCTTAAAAATTCG
Source organism: Ostrinia nubilalis (assembly GCF_963855985.1). Classification (NCBI taxonomy): domain Eukaryota; kingdom Metazoa; phylum Arthropoda; class Insecta; order Lepidoptera; family Crambidae; genus Ostrinia; species Ostrinia nubilalis. The sequence goes on along the minus strand of NC_087115.1, from coordinate 4,239,683 downwards.
TGTTTTTTTGGTTATTTTATAAATTTCTCCAAAATATGCCCCTATAACAGGTGGTTTTTATTGTTTTGTATTATTCTCTATCGTATTACCTTTGTAAAACCAAAAATTGCATGTCTCTATCCCTATCACAACATTTGCTATGATAGTTTGAACAAAGGCCTACCACAACATTATTCTCCTCTACAGGTAGGGACAATTTTAATTTTAACTAAAATGCTTATTTTACTTCGAAATCTTTTGTTTTTACTTGAAATCTAACTTGTCTTTATCAAAATTACAAATCTAGAGCCATTTTCAGTTTCGTTGTTAGCGAAGCGTTGAATGGCGCGCCCGGAGAGGCTTAGTTCAAACGATCATAGCAAATGTTGTGATAGGGATAGAGACATGCGATTTTTGGTTTTACAAAGGTAATACGTTAGAGAATAATTCAAAGTAATAAAAACCACCTTTTATAGGAGCATTTTTTGGAGAAATTTATCAAATAACCAAAAAAACACGAATTTTTAAGCAGATTTTTTTCAAAAAGTATCATTTTTTATTATTTGTTGGCATTTTCTGAGTATTTTATGTATTTTTTTAGTATCGTCTGTTATTTAGCATTATTACTGTTTTTATTTTATCAGGATATACCTCTTAGTTTAAAAGTTATTACGTTTTCTTTACAATAAGTACTTGAAAGAAAAAAAATTCTATATAAAAATAAAAAAAAATCTCAAAAAAATTTTGACCACTTTTTTGTCGATAAAAATAGGTCTAGTTTCATCTATTTTGATATGTACACTTTAACGTGACTCACACTGTATAAAAAAAAAAAAACATTGACATCTTTTTTGTCGATAAAAATAGGTCTAGTTTCACCTAATTTCATTTGTGCACTTTATCGTGACTAACACTGTATAAATATTATAAATGCGAAAGTAACTCTGTCTGTCTGTCCGTCTGTCTGTCTGTCCGTCTGTCTGTCTGTCAGTCTGTCTTGCTTTCACGCCTAAACCACTGAACCGATTTTGATGAAATTTGGCATAGAGATAGTTTGAGTCCCGGGAAAGGACATAGGATAGTTTTTATCCCAGTTTTTTAAAGAGGAACGCGCGCGATATAGTTCTTTGATGTTTTCTTCTAAGGATTTTTTATAAGGCAAGTCTAATACAATAGTATTTTTTTGACGGTTTTAACATTTTGATGCCGATCGAAGAAGACCGCACCGGACGGGCATGATGAAATTATAAGGGTTCCTTGTCAGGACTACGGAACCCTAAAAAACTTTGTATATGTATATAAATCGCCACATTAATGACAAACAGCTGTCTATCTCTTTTTAACTAACGTATGAAAATGGACTAGACAATGTTTGCTCAGTGCCCAATTTTAGCCACATTTTGATGTGACTCATTACTTATCTTGTTATTCAAGCTTGAGGTGCATCGAGCGTTTATTTCCATGCAAAAACAACTATTAATAAATGCGGGGCATACAAACTAAAGGTTAGCGCTTAACTCTGTCGTTGACTGAGGTATGGGAGCGACTAGAAAGGGTGTTTTTGAACGTCTAATGACATCGAGACTTCAGATTTATAATGCTCTGTCACGTGATCTGTACTTCTAAACTATATTATTATAAATGCGAAAGTAACTCTGTCTGTCTCGCTTTCACGCCTAAACCACTGAACCGATTTTGTTGTTTGGCATAGAGATCCCGTTAAAGGACATAGGATAGTTTTTATCCCGGTTTTTGAAACAGGGACGCGCGCGATAAAGCTTTTCTGTGACAGACAAAATTCCACGCGGGCTAAGCCACGGGCGGAGAGCTAGTAATATTATAAATATGTAAATATCACCCATTCCGCGTTGCTCCCATACCTAAAGGCAATGAAGTAAACCCACACCCCCTTACCACGGTAATACTATCCATACTTACCCTTACTAATAAAAGTGAAACCCGGGATGAACACTGGATTAAAATGACATTTCCATACTAAATGACAATTTAAACCAGAGTTCAACAAGGTAGGGGACATGTTATGCACTGGCCGAGTTAAGCTAGACGGTCCTCCATGGGGTACGATGGTGAGGGACCTCCTCGTGGTGCACCCTGGGCAACGTCCGCGTGGTCTGTTCACGCGGGCGGCTAACCTCTCACCTGCGCAGCAGGTCTCGTCAACTCGGCGGGCTTGTCGGGAAACCCGGGGCCGGGGGCCGTCGAGGCATTTGCCCAGGCCACGATGCAGGGGACATCTTTAAAAACCTCCACAGGTGGGGGCTGGCGGGACGTTTGTCCGGGCCCATTCTTTGGAGGGCCGCTCTCGGTACTTCTCTGATCAGCAGAGCTGACTGAGCAGCGGCATGGAGCACACCTAAACCCGCTACGAGGGTCCTTTGTACCAGGGGCACGAGTAAAAACAACTGGAGGAGAGGATTGGGGGTTCCCTCGAAGTCGGAGGGTCTCGCTCGTACGAGCTTCTAGCCTGAGGAGGAGCTGCGGACGAATGTCCAACTACTTAGGTCTCGCGGTTCCGTTCTTTGGGCTCCGTTCATCATTTCAGCCATAGGACGTCCACTGCTGAACATAGACCTCCCCCAATGATTTCCACAATGGCCGGTTGGTGGCGGCCTGCATCCAGCGCCTTCCTACCTTTATGAGGTCGTCGGTCCATTTTGTGGGTGGACGTAAAAACAACTGGAGGAGGGGATTGGGGGTTCCCTCGAAGTCGGAGGGGCTCGCTCGTACGAGCCTCTAACCTGAGGAGGAGCTGCGGACGAATGTCCAACTACTTAGGTCTCGCGGTTCCGTTCTTTGGGCTCTGGTGGACACCGTCGGGTTTTAGTGTGTAGGTAGAGTCCCACATAGGGTTGCCAGGTGTCTTTAGCCGGACATGTTAGGCTGTTTACGGTCTTGTCCGGCCTGTCCGGCTTTTGTTAGGCTTTTTATTGGCTGTCGCGCCAGGCAAAAGTCGAGCCACAGAATAATATGAAGCGCACGTATCAGGATTGCCCCCCCCCGTCACACATGTCCGGCTTTTAGGGTAAAATGTCCGGCCAAATGAAGCACAGAGTCCGGCTTTTGTGTTTTTGGACCTGGCAACCCTTAGTCCCACATAATACATAACTCATGTCCTCACTAGTTTAGTTTAATTCTCTAAGTAACTATAGACAAGGTAAGTCACGAATTTTTCCAATGTTTTTTTTGTTGTTGAGCAATTCAATGAGTCTTGTTTACATTAAATACGTGATGCGTTTTTGTTTAGGCTAGCTGTTATCTGTGGTAGGGTAGCCAGGTGTCCGGCTTTAGTCGGACATAAATAAATAAAAAAATAAAATAAAAATTATTGATTTTCAGACAAAAACAATCCATATTTTGTTTTATCAATTTGATCTTAAAAAAACTACATAGCAAGCGCGCCGCCGCCAACTGTTCAAAATGTATCTTAAAATATCTACTTCTACCAATAGATAATTTTATTAGCTGTCGCATGATATAAAATATTTGCTTAATAGTGTTAAGATGCCCACGCTATCACTTGTTTTTGAAGGAAGAGGTGAATACTAAAAATTAAAACCTAAATCCTTGTAATTTTGTGAGAAATGGGTCAAACCCCAGATTTGAAGTATTTTTATCGATAAAATTGTCCATAGATCACGCCTTTAAAGTTTGATCACTACATGCACGGACACACTTTTATAAAGCCACTAGCGACCCGCCCCGGCTTCGCACGGGTGCTAAGTAGGTACACATGTACATACAGGGTGTCCCAGAATGGGTGAATCAAACTGCTAGGGGACGTAGCTCTACTAAGGTACCTACTATCCCTAAAAAATATGAAAATAATTTTTGTGTTCGGATTTTTTTTTTAAATAAAGTGCTCTAAACTCGAAATCTAGTCATTATTTTCAAAAGTTTGTTTACATAATATTTATAAACGAAGCGATCACGTACAATTAATAAGAAAAAAGTACAAATAAACTCCAAACGCAGCAATTATAGCCTTAGGCAAAAAAGCTGATTTATTTTCACTTTTTCAAATTTTTTTTTGTTTCCTTATGCGCTTAATTTTTTTTTTCATATTTTTTAGGGATAGTACATTAGTGTAGACCAACCTCCCCTAGGAGTTTGATGCACCCATTCTGGGACACCCTGTATAAATCTACCTCATGAATCACTCTATCTATTGAATAAAACCGCATCAAAATCCATTGCGTAGGTAGTTTTAAAGATCTAAGCATACATAGGGACAGACAGCGATGATAAAAAGGTAAGTCCGACTTTTACCTTGGACATGGCCACCCTAGTTGTGTTGTTGAAATATCAAGGCACAGTATTGACCCCGCCAAACGAGTCAGGCGAAACGCAAATGTACTAGGGTGAAAGTGGTTGACTGGCAGAGAATGCCACCCGGCATTAAGTTCGCCAGTGCACATCATCACTTTAATGTACAAAAGTTTAATAATTTAATATTGAAGTTAAATAAATAAATAAAATAAAAGTTAAGTTAAGATATAATGTTAGTAATGTCTGATGTTTAACTTTAATGTAGAGTGTCTGTTTAAGTCTATTTAAAGAGTATAATACTTATATTTTATTCCAACAAATTGTCATATTTTGTATTACATAAACAAGTCTTATGTTATTTGTCAAGTCTTTAATAATAATAAATAAAAGTTGTAATAGTAGTCAAGTCTGTAAAACTGTATCAATCTGTAAAATTAAAATATTTTACTTTTTTCTAATAAGGAGGATGTTATGAGAATAGTCACATCACTAGTGTTACGCACAACACTATCTCTTAAGATGGCGTCATGCTCCATTGTCTTTGGTCTTTGGTCATCGTCTTACATTGGTTGTACTGAATGTAATGTATTTCATAATACTGAATAAACTCAAGTCGCTTCACAATATAGTCTTTCACTCATACACCAAACACTACAATGAACAAAAGGTGGACCTTAAAAATTATTATGGGCAATACAGTTTATAACCGACTACACCAGAAATAGGGTTATGTGTGGAAGTGTGGAGTGGCCGACTCGAGATCCGAGGAACGCGGGTTCGAATCCCACCGGCGCCGCTCGACTATTGTGGTGAGCCCACTCGTAACACAAGCTCATAATGGGAATTGCTAATAAACTTTAAAAAAAATCATAATTGTCGATTTTAGGCGCCACTATGTTAGACAAATGGCCAAACTTTTGTAATTCTAATTTGTGTTTATTTCATTTTTATTTGAATGTATATTATGTTTTTTTTTTGCATTTTACAACAAATATGACAATTAATAAAAATAATAATTTGTTGCAAAACCAAACCTATTTTAGTATTTTTGTATGTGACGAAAGAAAAACAACAGCGATGAGCGCCATCTATTACATCATTTGTAACTAAATGCTACATCAAAAACGATTGTTTAAGACTTCAGTTTTTACTAAAGATAAAATTTTATTATTTGAAGAAATATTGTGTATTTGAATCATTCACTGTGTTTAAATGAACAAATTAATGTGTAAAACATTTTTTCATTATAGTTTACTGAGCATTAGTGACTTTTTACAAACGTCTTCAGAAATTCGATACTTATGTCGCCATAGGTCGCCATCTAGTGAGATTGATTTGGAATGATTCAAGATTTATAGGCATCGGGTTCCCGTGGTTATTATCCTTCAAGTAGCTCTACGCATTTGTATACTTCAACAGTACATCAGTCTAAACACAACATCTCGTGTAGTTGTTATATAGGAGAGTATGTATGTAAATGTAAAATCTTGATGTGCTATCGATTATATCAGCAACTACAATGGAAAACAATTATGAACGTTAATACATGCGATTAGATTTCATTATATACTATACAAAAACACTTAAAAATAGATGAGATACTAAGTTGATTTTTATATTACCTACCTAATTTCGACATTTGTGATTAAATTAAAACAATACACTTAATTTATTACAAGTCTGAAAACATTGCTACATTAATCAAAAGCTTTTTATTTTGTACCACAACATAATTAGTTTAATTAATTTACTTTAAGCATTAAACGATTAGCGACAATTTTAAGTCTATTTCGAACGTTATTGAACATTATAGCGTAATCTGAATTAGATTCTTTAGAATATTTTCTTAAAGTGGAAAACTTTACTTAAGCTTTTTAAAAAAAATCAAAATTAACAACTTTATAAAACTAAATAAACAAGTGTTATACATACATAGACTTATAGTTATCTCTTATTGGTAGGTAGTAGTGTAAGTATTTAGGGTGTCAAGTCCTTTAAAATTTTCAGTTCCTTATATTCGCCAAGCCAATAACGTCTTTAGATTATTTACGACTGTCACCACCACCAATCATAAAATAAGGGCTTAGTCCATTTCCTTGTCGTGGATTCGGGGGCATCATAACTATACTGACGAGCTAGGTAAGCGACCAGTACTCGCAGACCTTTTAATTGTGGAGGTAGGACTAAAAGATGTGGTTGTCGCAATTTGTGGTACATTTCGCGAAGTATCTAGAGCGCGGGAGCACACGTCCAGAATCCTTTGTGTATGTTGACGTTGTCTTACTTCAATACTCATCAAGCCAAATAGATTTAGGCTGAAGGGAATGTTAAGTATTATAACAATAATCATGACTAGCAATACTATCAGCATAATATTTATAGATATAATTAATATACAGTGTAATATTACATCCAGCGGGAACCAGAGTCCACCTGAAAAAAATACGGAAGGTATCAGTCAAATGCATACCTACTCAAATAATGTGTATGTTTGGAAAATTTTAATATTCAAAATATAACATTGATGATGTCACTACTTTATGTTTACAGTTTGATAAGTTTTCTCAGCTTGAGAGAACACTATAGTATAGTAGGTGCACACTGGGCGACAGTCGCGGCGACAAGACGCCCATTCTTGTGTAAGATAGGTGTCTAGTCTCCGCAACTGTCGCCTAATGTGCGCCACAGTCCTCAATTTTTTTTATATAAATGAAGTCTACAAGAGGCACCTGCCAAAAATAGTACATAAATGTATTTTTTATTCCTTGGTGGGTATCTAGGTAGGTAGGTAGGTGTGGGGTTATTGATAAATAAAATAAATATAGCTTCAGAAATAATTAAGTATCATAACTGTACCTGTGATTTCATTTATCATTGTGTTGACTGTACTACTCAGCACCAACATAGGTTCAGACAGAAATGTGCTGAACATTCTAATGCCAATTTTTAGTGGATTCATGTGCTTCATGAATATTATAGGATCAGGTGGAGGGACTTCACATGAATTCCAAAAATGCCAGCTGCATTTATTTCCAGCTGATAGAAATCTGTCCAATTCTTGTTTCTCTGCTTCCTGAAATAAGAACATTTAAAGCCTTTTATGAGACATGTAAAAACCAAACAATAATATGAGACATGTAAACATCTCAAGTAATAGACAGGGTCTACAACAGACTCTGTCTATTACATGAGATTTATTGTTTAATGTATGAATTTAGCATTTTTGGGATTAATGTTGTAAAATTCATAAAGATTTGATTATTTTTGTTGTTTTGATTAGAAAGTTTTTGTTTTGTCAAAGTAATCTTTACTAATATAAATACCTTATATGATATGACTACTTCATAAAGATACAATGCAGCAATGACTAGTATGATAACATGTTTATGAGACATGTGCATCCACAGCCAAAACAACACACCAAATGCTGCTAAACCTCCACAACATAGTGTGATATAAGTCTGAAAAAATAGAGGTAGATATTACACACTACACCACACAAGACAAGAAATAAAAGAGATGGCACAATTTAGGTTTTACTACAGCAGGGGTGGCCAACTTGATTAGACATAAGTTCTACTGTTTACTAACGAAACCCTGGGTGATCTACCACTTACATACTTCTTGAAATCTTAAATGAAACAGCATAGTTTAGTACCTACACAATCATGTAGTATTTTTTGCCTTGCCACGATCGACTGGACCAATAGTCGCGATCGACCACACCTGTACTACAGTAATTAATGTAAAGTTATTAATTTTACCTTGTATTCTATGAATAACGACTGAATATATTCACTCCATGCTATAGCAACTTTCTGTGCAAGAGAAGGTTTGTAAACAGCTTCTTCTACATAGGCAACTGCACGGCGAAACATATCTTCAGTCAGTGCAGTGTTTGATGTTGTGTAGTCCTTCAGGGTTTGCCAATGATCCTGGTCGAATTTTAACAGCAGGGATATATCGGTACTGCCATCTTCGTTTAACTGTAATTTATAAAATAATGTTAAGAAGATTTTTCAGGGTTTTTTATACATGTAGCAACATTTTCACATGAGCAAATCTACTATCAAAAGCTACACATAATGATGAAATGATAGTCTAATCAACATAATTTCACAGAAAACTGTGAAAAAGGGTTTTGCAGTAAAATACAAGCAAAATGCGAACAAAGGAAATACGTAAAATGTAGGTAGGTACTGCTATACCTTTGTTTGTCCAGCATTCAAAATGATTGCAAGAGTTCTCTTGAAAAACCACTCTCCGTTTGCCATGTTTCCATTGGTTTGTATTTTCCTTTTTGGTGGTAATCGAAGGTCTGGAGGAATCTTTCCATCATGAGTGTCTGTTGATGTTTCGTCTTGAATCAAATCCCACGGATCTGGCCCGACACGATTATTGTACTGGTTAAAATGAAAACATATTATTATGCTTAATAATAAGAAGCCTAGAATCACTTTACACATGATTGCTAAAATTATAAGATAAACAAATTTAATTCAACAGCCGGCACAATCGATTAGAGGCGAAGCGAAAACTAAAACTCGAACTGAAATTACGAAAAATTATCTTTCGCTAATCTATATCTAAGTATATGTATACAGGGTGGAATTTTGTAATGCCACCTGGAGGGAAAGTACTCTTAATATTGTAGATAGACATTTTTTCTCAAAGAAAACATTCCTTTATTTTTGAAAAGAAATAGAACTGCATTCAAAGATTTCCAAAAAATTACTTGCCAGACCCGGAATTCGAACCAACTAAAATCTGGTAAAAATTACACCCTGTATTTTTATTGCATCGATCGTTAGGGTTAAGTATAAGGATAAAATCTCTCTAACAAACTTGATAAATTAAATGAAAGGAAAACCATGAAATCTTAAATTATTTTAATTACCTATGTACAGGAAATTGTATGGTTTGGTAGGTAATATTCGAAAAATTTTCGAAAATATTTGAATGCAATTCTCTTTCTTTTAAAAAATAAAGGAATGTTTTCTTTCAGTAAAATTTTCTATCTACAGTATTAAGAGTACTTTCCCTCCAGGTGGCATTACAAAATTCCACCCTGTAGGTATACAGTGTGAGTCACGTTAAAGTGTACATATGAAAATAGATGAAACTAGACCTATTTTTATCGACAAAAAAGAGGTCAAAAAATTTTTGAGATTTATTTTAAATTTTTTATTGATTTTTTTTTCTTCCAATTACTTATTGTAAAGAAAACGTAATAAATTTTAAACTGAGCGGTATATCCTGATAAAATAAAAACAGTAATAATGCTAAATAACAGGCGATACTAAAAAAATACATAAAATACACAAAAAATGCCAATAAATAATAAAAAATGATACTTTTTGAAAAAAAACAGCTTTTAAATTCGTGTTTTTTTGGTTATTTGATAAATTTCTCCAAAAAATGCCCCTTTAACAGGTGGTTTTTATTACTTTTTATTATTCTCTATCGTATTATCTTTGTAAAACCAAAAATCGCATGTTTCTATCCCTATCACAACATTTGCTATGATAGTTTGAACAAAGGCCTACCACAACATTCTCCGCTACAGGTCGGGACAATTTTAATTTTAACTAAAATGCTTATTTTACTTCGAAATATTTTGTTTTTATTTGAAATCTAACTTGTCTTTATCAAAATTACAAATCTGGAGCCATTTTCAGTTTCGTTGTTAACGAAGCGTTGAATGGCGCGCCCGGAGAGGCTTAGTTCAAACGATCATAGCAAATGTTGTGATAGGGATAGAGACATGCGATTTTTGGTTTTACAAAGGTAAAACGATAGATAATAATTCAAAGTAATAAAAACCACCTTTTATATGGGCATTTTTTGGAGAAATTTATCAAATAACCAAAAAAACACGACTTTTTAAGCAGATTTTTTTCAAAAAGTATCATTTTTTATTATTTGTTGGCATTTTCTGAGTATTTTATGTATTTTTTTAGTATTGTCTGTTATTTAGCATTATTAGTGTTTTTATTTTATCAGGATATACCTCTTAGTTTAAAAGTTATTACGTTTTATTTACAATAAGTAATTGGAAGAAAAAAAATTCTATAAAAAATTTAAAAAAAATCTCAAAAAAATTTTGACCTCTTTTTTGTCGATAAAAATAGGTCTAGTTTCATCTATTTTCATATGTACACTTTAACGTGACTCACACTGTATAAAAGAAAGTCGTGTTAGTTACACCACTTATAACTCAAGAACGGCTGAACCGATTTAGCTGAAAATTGTCAGGGAGGTAGTTTAGAGCCAGGAGAAGGACATAGGATACTTTTTATCCCGTTCGAAATTAAAAAAAAAGTCTGCTTATTTATTGCCATTAAGGCGGAACAAAGTTCGCCGGGTCAGCTAGTTTTTTATATCACAATGTCTTCTATCGACTTCGATCCGTCTATAAAATTGTGTCTAAAATATTTGCATTCCAGTGCTCCTGATTCAACCGAGCAGTTAAGGTTAACTCTCGATGATATTATTAGGCAGACTTACGGCAATTCTAAGACCTTGGGCAATGTTTTGCCGAAGAAATATTTGGCTGATGAGAAGATGGGATCTCCTAGATCGAAGCATAAAAGTGATAAAGCTTCTAGTAGTAAGACAGTTCCCATTCCACAGCAAAGCCCTCAGCAAATACAGATCCCTGAGCGAGAGAATGATGACGGGTCTGTGATGGATGGCGAGCTGGCCTTCGACCTTTTAGAAGAAGATTTGACCTGTGCAGTGTGCAGGCAAATAGCTGTTCAGGCTGGCAACCGCTTAGTTGAGTGTGATGCCTGCCATGCTCTGTATCATCAGTATTTATCTAACTAATTATTAGTAACATAAATGAGTACAATGCTCAATGTTTGTTTACAGTTAAATTAATATATTTTATTTTCAGGACTGCCACAAGCCGGTAATAAAGTGACAACGATATGGGCACTGATTGGCAATGTGCATCGTGTCTTTCGTCTCAGGGGTTTTCTGCTGGATATCCAAGCAAGGTTACATCTGAGGCCAAGTCCCCTACTCGCATATCCGGATCAACCACACCGGTTAAGATTTCATCGAGCAGTTCCTCTTCTTCGTCCCCATCTAAAGTTGTTACCCCTAACATCAATATAATATCAGCTGATAAACGTCTCCAGAAAATGAAGAAGAAAGCAGCAAAGCAACGAAAAGAAGAAAAGCTCGAAATAAATTAGTCTCGCTGTCATGTTTTATGATTAATTAGGTATACATAGATTAGGAACAGATATCCAATCCTAATAATTGTAAATTCCAATTATTCCTCCTATAATCTTACTTCAATAAAGAACCATTAAGTGAATATCATGTTTTTTTAATATCCTGTTTTTAAGGTTTCACATAAGACTTTCTAGGATGCTTCATATAACTATTACTTTATTTATTCAGTGGAGCCCATTTTTCTTCCTGAAACATTTTATGTTTTTATGACAGAACTAGCTTTTTCCCGCGGCTTCACCCGCGTGAATTTTAGTGTCACAGATCGGCATAAATTATAGCCTATATGTTAATCTGGGTTAGAAACAATAATACTGCAAAGTTTCAACAAAACCCGTTCAGTTGTTTTTGCGTGAAAGAGTAACACAAATCCAGACATCCAAAGTGTTTCACATTTCGCCTATATTTCACATGTGGGAGTCATTGGTCAATTTTAAAACTAAATATAATACAGTGTGAGTCACGATAAAATGTACTTATGAAAATAGGTGAAACTAGACCTATTTTTATCAACAAAAACGAGGTCAAAAATGTTTTTGAGATTTTTTTTTTAAATTATAGATTTTTTTTCTTCCAATTACTTCTTGTAAAGAAAACGTAATAACTTTTAAACTAAGAGGTACAACCTGATAAAATAAAAACAGTAATAATGCTAAATAACAGGCAATACTAAAAAAATACATAAAATACCCATAAAATGCCAACAAATAATAAAAAAATTATACTTTTAGAAAAAAAATCTGCTTTTAAATTCGTGTTTTTTGGTTATTTGATATTTTTTTCCAAAAAATGCCCCTATAACAGGTGGTTTTTATTACTTTGTATTATTGTCTATCGTATTACTCTTGTAAAACTAAAAATCCCATGACTCTATCCCTATCACAACATTTGCTATGATCGTTTGAACAAAGGCCTGCCACCACATTATTCTTCGCTACAGGTAGAGACAATTTTAATTTTAACTAAAATGCTTATTTTACTTCGAAATCTTTTGTTTTTATTTGAAATGTAACTTGTCTTTATCAAAATTACAAATCTAGAGCCACTTTCAATTTCGTTGTTAATAACGAAGCATTGAATGGCGCGCCCGGAGAGGCTTAGTTCAAACAATCATTGCAAACGTTGTGATAGAGATAGAGACATGCGAGTTTTGGTTTTACAAAGGTAATACAATAAAGAATAACACAAAGTAATAAAAACTACCTGTTATGGGGGCATTATTTGGAGAAATTTATCAAATAACCAAAAAAACACGAATTAAAATGCAGATTTTTCTCAAAATTTATCATTTATTTATTATTTGTTGCCATTTTTTGAGTATTTTATGTATGTTTTAGTATCGCCTGTTATTTAGCATTATTACTGTTTTTATTTTATCTGGATATACCTCTTAGTTTAAAAGTATTTACGTTTTCTTTACAAGAAGTAATTGGAAGAAAAAAAATTAAAAAAAAAATTAAAAAAATATTTTGACCTCTTTTTTATCGATAAAAATAGGTCTTGTTTCACCTATTTTTTCATATGTGCACTTTAACGTGACTCACTGTATAAAGCTAGGCAATCAACATTGTTTTTAAAAGAGGAGAACTTTCAGGTAAGCAGTTAATGCCTCGATCGTAAAAGCTGCTGTTTTCGTCATCCTTGATTAGATCCGATTCTGTATTTAATATAATTAACGAATCTAACAGTTCTTGCCCCAGTAGAGAACGAAGTCTCGTTTTATATGCGCTTTAATGCTGAAAATCGTCTCTCACAAGTCACTTGCGTGAATGAAATTGTGAGAATTACAACAATTACAAATGCAACATATAAGGTGGTGTATGTGCTGATATGCATGTTATACTGTGATAAAAGTTTACATGCACATGGTATGCAACTTTGACAGACGTCCAAACCACTTCCGGAAAAACACATGGCGTCCTTTGCTGCCTGGTTTAGACCAGGCAGCAAAGGACGCCATGTGTTTTTAGACTTAGGTCTAAAACATCTTCGTCGTTTTCTTCGTCACTTTGTGAATATGAATCTTGCTTATGCCGTGTTAGCTAGATCCAGAAAACCGCGTAAATTGCGAATTTTACGCGCTTTTTCCGCGACCTTACCTCAGCAGATCCGTGGTTTGCATAGTCAGAATCAGATCCGTGGCGAGACAAATTAAAACATTTTTTTTTTCACTTCCTATTATATTTATGAGGGTGCCTCATCAACAAAATGCTTTATTTTTCAGCCCTCTTTTGCCACATAATTTTAGTTTTCTTCTATAATTAAAAAAAAATAATAGCCACGGATCTGACGTGAAGAACGTTTCTTCCAGGAATCAGCCGCGTATGCTTGGTGCCGTGTTAGCTAGATCCAGAAAACAGCTTAAATTGCGAATTTTACGCGTTTTTTCCGCGACCTTACCTCAGCAAAAAAGTCCCAGTGCTTCGAAATCATGACAGATTCCTGTAGGGTTTCTTGCTTTAGTTCATTTAATAAACGGCGGAATAAACCACTGTAATTTAATACATAAAAAAAGCAAAATAAAACTCCCATCATTTTCCAGCAATTTTCCGAGAATTGCATTTATTAGAGGATGCAATTTTATTTTTGGGACATGTGTGGGTCAATGTGGTCAATAGAAGCTTAACCTCAAGTTTTTGGGGTCGCCACCCTTGTCCCCCAACCGCCATCTTGAAAAAAGGGGTGAAAACACTTTTTTATGCGTCTTACAAAAAAATCGTTATGTCATAATTTGTAGCAAATTGTTTTGCCTACAAATATGTTTACATACCTAACTTTTTGTCCTAAATTAAAAATTAGAGAAGTTATACATAAGCAAAAAGGATTTTTTATTTTTTGCTTATAACTTCTTTAATCTTTAATTTAGGGCAAAAAGTTATATTGACATATTTGTAGACAAAGCAAATTTCTACAAATTAAGACTGTACAATTTTTTTGTACGACGCATAGTTTCCGAGACATGCACGCGGGCAACCGTAGCACAGGGGCCACGCTGCGCGGGCCCCCTGTACCACGCTTGCCGCATGCCCCGCAACCCAGGCCCGTGGGGGGCCCGCGCAGGCTGGGGCTTGGCTGGCAAATGCCACCTCGACTGTATGGCCAGTCCGACGCTGTCAGTCTGTCCGAGGTTTTGCGTGGAAACTATTGGCACCTAGTGCCAGGCACTAGAGCTGTAATTTTGAGGAAGTACTTAATGTATATCCCACCAAAAACATTCTGTAAAAAACTAGCCATGTCTCGATGGAGCTGCAAAGTCGTGCCAAGTCTATGGTTCCTTACTGCGATTTCTTTATTATTATAGTTAATGTTGTGTGACTATTAGCCCTTTATTCGCTTTCATCATCATCATAATCATTTTAGCCATAGGACGTCCACTGCTGAACATAGGCCTCCTCCAATGATTACCACTATGGCCAGTTGGTGACGGCCTGCATCCAGCGCCTTCCCGGTACTTTAATGAGGTCGTCGGTCCACCTTGTGGGTGGACTTATTGGGTCTTTAGGGTTCATTCGCTTTAGCAACCCTTAATAAAACCCTTAAGAGTGACACATGTAAAGCTCACTCGCCTTAGTGAATCAGGGCTATCGTTTTAGCGCTCACCAGTTAGCGCCACTGTAGAGTAAGGTCCTGTCACTTGCTAGTCGCGAAGACAGTGGCACCAACATGTGAGCGCTAAAGTGGTAGGAGGACTATCGCATTTGCACTCATCAAGATGGCGCCACTGTCGAGTAAGGTCCTGTCAATCGCCAGGGGTGCCAACTTTTAAGTAGCCCCCGCCGCAGGACTAAACTTCTCCTTCCAACCCCTAACTCTGAAATGTTTAGAAATAGCCCAGCATATCGTTGCATACAAATTTTCAATAAAGTTCCTGATAATATTAAAAATATAGATATAGATAAGAATCATATGTTTAAACAAAAGTTTAAAGCATTCCTAATAAGTAAATGTTTCTATAGTGTCAAAGATTTTATGGAAGATAAGTAATAAATTTTGTTATAAGTAAGTAGTAGATGTATATATTGTTATACTTTGTTATATAAATATAGTAATATTTTATATAAGTCTATTAAAAACTAAAATAAGCATGTAAGTTAAGATATACCTACTTATGTAAGTAGATTGCTGTACCCAACCGGGTGTGCATAGTTACCTAAGTCACCTAGTTTTAAGTTTCTAATGCCCATTTTCACCATCATTTCCTAATTTTTAAGTGAACCCTATGAAAACAAAATGCCTGTTCTGAGGTTAGGATGTGTTACCATAGGGGTCACTTATAAATTAGGGATTGATGGTGAAAACGGGCATTAGTGTACTATGTATTTTATTGCAATAAAAACGATAGCCCTCATTGCCACAACTACCTATACCTAGATTGTCTTCAGCGCCTATCTATTTGGTGACAGTGTGGCGAACGTGTAATACTGAATATTATCGCGGGGATTCCCCATCTGGTAAACTGAGACTGACTTAAACAAAGCGGCCATCTTGCAAATTCGTTAGATGGCGTCGCTAGCGCAGGATTCAATAAACTGTTTAGCCATTATATTTAGAAGTGAGATCCCGAAATTCCTCTGTCTCACTAATAATACTGGTTGTATTACTTTTAAAGAGAAACTATATAAATATTATGTGTATATTTCAACTCAGTTTCATCAAAGAATGATTTTTGTTTTCGGTTCCATTTTTCGCCGTCTGCATTGCGAAGTTGGTAACGATAATCATCACGACTAAAAATAGAATCAAGTGTAATCACAGATTAATACTTCGGAGTAATACAGTCGCACCTGGAAATCCAGAATAAACGAAAAAACTCTATATGTGACAAAAAGTCAGATCCCGCCATTTTAATTAAGCCCTGAAAACATCAACGACTGAAAAAAAAATTTGTAAAATATTTTAAGGCGAAATACACACTGAGCCCGCCGGGCCGCCGGCAAAGCCCGGCGACACAACCCGGCGGCCTGTATGAAAATAATTATGTCGGCAACATGCGCCCGCGCGTGTTACCTGCCGCCATGTTGGCGGCTTGGGTACGCCTGCGCTCAGTTGCCCGGCGACGCTCGACCTGTAACCTCTAGCACGAAAAACTTTCGACTACGAATCGTTTGCGTACTCGAGCCCTTGTGAACGTGTCGTAAAGTGAACTTAGTATGATAAATGGTTGCCCGAAATTTATTTTGACAATCAAAATTGTCACGTTATCGTTTATTTCGAAAGTTGAGTATCGAATTTTGTCGAATACGTAAACGATTCGAAGACGAAAGTTGTTCATCCTAGAGGTACTGTAGTGACGTGCTTGTATGCTGACTGCCAAATAAATTTCTCATCTCAAGTCGCCGACATGGCCGCCGACCAAATTTTCCGACTTGTAATAAATGAAGCCGCCAACAAAACCGACAAAAAGTTGCCGACATAATATGTCGGCGGCCCGGCGCGCGGCGGTCTCAATGTGTATTGCGCTTTAGAGTATCATCGCCCTTATAATAAGTAAGGATGATTTTTTTTCATCTACCCCATCCTGTGGGGTATCGTTGGAGAGGTCTTTAAAAATTACTTAGGGTCTTCTAAGATTATTTTTTTATTTAAGTAACCGTTTGCGTAATATTCAACTTATGAATCGTCGTAAAAATAAATTTTATTCCACTTAGAGCACCTGCCGAAATTATTGATAGGTGCTCTAAGTGGAATAGGCCAGGTGCTATTTAGGCGGGTGCTCAATGTGGAACACTGTATGTCTCTATCCAAAAACAGCTCTATTCTCGCTTATCCGGGTTCGACTGTACTGTACTTATCAGAATTAACTAAATATAAGTACATGTGTGTGCGAACGAATCGATCGACTTCGACGCACGCGCAGCGCAGCACGTCACTTCAACCAGGCATCTCTTATGAGTAAGAGTAGGCGCACACCGTTGATTTTTAGTTGGCCGATAGTTGTGCCCAATTTTAAATTGTATGAAGAATCGGCCAAATCGAATCGGCGTAGTGTGCGCACTCCCATACATGCCCATACTGATCAACTGCCCGACTAAACTATCGGCCGACGAAAAATCAACGGTGTGCGCCTACTCTAACACGCGCCAAAATTAATAGCAACTCGAATCCCTGTTTAGTTTGTTAAATTGTTATTTTTATATCTTCATACCCATCCGCCTCAGACATTGAAAACGTAAGTAAAACAATTTTTTTGTTGTAAAAAGTAATACCTACCTACATTGTCTGTGTTTGTACTACAAATATTATGTATTTATTTATTTATATTTACCTACATGTTTACATAATTGCAGCGCGAAGTGTGTATTAGACGGCTCCCCTCTATCTGGCAGAATCTTGTTACGCAGAAATTCATTTGGCATAATCTTCTTTGACCGAATATTTATAAGGCATAACATTGTTAAATCATCATAATCATCGTTTGGCAGAATGTTTATACAGGGTGTTAGGTAAATGGTAGGTATGTTGAAGTCAGAAATTTGATATCATCATTTTTTTTTTTAATTTTCATACAAAATGAATTTGATAAAATCCGATTTGTTGATGGCGCGGTGGCAGCGCGGTGGCGGTGCGGCGGCGGCGTCGTGTGCAGGAGCGCTAATGTTTCGTTAGCACCACGATTATTTGACACCACCACCAACCGAGCGCTAAGTCTAGAATCGCATACGTAAATAGTTCATTTCCATTAAAACAAAAAAAACGCAACTTAACCTCAAAATTTCATTTTCAGTTTTTTCAGAAACTAGTTTCCGATCTTCCCCATTCACAGGGGGAGTTCCCCTCTCTCCCTCTACCTCACCCCTACAACCCTTAATAATGCGATATTGGAATAAAAAAATTACCTTTACTGGTATGCCAAAAGACGATTCAGACTAAGAACTTTCTGCGAAATGATGCTTCAGCTTTTTAATAATTCGGGATATTAAAGTTATGCTTAGAGATGATTCTGCCTTACAAAATTATTAGTTTTGACTGTATGCCAAATGAGTGTATGCCTAACGATTTTCTGCGTACCTAAAGAAGATTATGCCATCCGTTGTTATGCATAGTAAAATTATGATTAAAAAAGTTCTGCGAAAAAAGGTAAAACCGTATTAGACGTGTAGATGTTTATACTAAGTAATTTTTAAAGTTTAGTTTTTAAGTTTAAAGTTTTAGGTAAATGTGTTATAGGTACCTACTTAATAATAATATTATCAACAGTCTAGAAGTACGTTTCTTTCTATAATAATATGGACTATCTCTGATAAAAGTATCATGTATTATCATGGTTAATAAAATAATAAATGGATAGACTTTACACATTCGATCCTATCATCAGTGAGGCAAAAATCTTATGTCATTAGTTAATACTGTCAAAACGTTGTGAATCTAAATGATTTTTTTTTCGAAAGTGAAAATTATTAATAACTAACGGCCGGCCGCGTCTTCGTACTTACGCGTGGACCCCGTTTTACCCCCTTAAAAGGTGAAGTTTCGAGTTTTTTTAGGGTTTTCCCGGAAATTATTCCAATTTTTCTCGCCTTAAAAACCATCCTTGGACTTCAACAAACATAAAAAAAAGAATTGATAAAATTGGTCCAGGCGTTGTTGAGTTATGCGCTTACCAACACATTTTGCGATTCATTTTTATATAGATTATAATTTTGTGCATTATTTCATTATTTGCCGACTATTCCAGGGTATCGGGCCGTGCTGCTGTCATCAACGCTGTACCATTAGACGATAGTTGCTGTCCAGGATAGTTCATCTGCCGTCTTAGAAAGGTACGTGAGAATTCACTTTGTTAAGGGGACGGCCTCTTAATGGCTATACTTACAAAGATTAAGATTAAAAAGATAACATACGAGGGCCGGCTGATAAGTTCGCGGCCTAAGGTACTTAATGAAATGAAATAAATGGACTACTTTTTATTTTTAAATATAATCTCGCTCCAGTGAAATGCATTTCTTAAATCTCGCATACAATGCCCTTTACCCACACAAAAACTTTTGGTTCCGAAGTACTGACAAGGAACCCTTATAGTTTCGATATGTCTGTCTGTCCGAGGTTTTGCTTAGAAACTATTGGCACTAGAGAGCTGTAATTTTGTGGATGTAGGTATGTAAATTAATCACGCCGTCAAAACAGTAAAATAAAATTTTGAAAAATATTTTAGCGTAGCTCCCCTACATGTAAAGTGGGGATGAATTTTTTTTCATCTTCTACCCCATCGTGTGGGGTATCGTTGGATAGGTATTTTAAAATGGCTAAGGCGTTTCTAAGACTATTTTGCCAATTAGGGATCTGTTTGCAAATTATTAAAGTTTAAAGTACCAATTTTTGTTCGTAGTAGGACGTCCCCCCCCTCTAAAAACTAAACTGTTGGCTTTAAAAATCTGGAAAAATTCATAATGTTAGTTTAAGAGTAATAGTCATTTAACTCATGTATTATAAAATTTCTTTAACTAGTGAAAATTCCTTAGAATAAAATATTAAAAGTAACTTTACATGAAGTAATTGCTTCTGAAATATATTGTGTTAACAACGGACAACTACGGAACCCTACACCCCCTCCACCCGCGCGCGCGTTACCTACGTGAGTGCGACAAACGTTACATCGAATTTTGTTTCTTCGAAAACCTTTCTGCGAAGTTATTATACTGCGACGCCTTGTTATATCGATGCCTTCTTACTGCGATGTTACGTTACATCGAAAAACTTTACTGCGAACGATTTTACTGCGAAGCCTTCTTTATTTGACTTAGCAGATAGATAAAAAAATGAAATTACATACATAGGTACATACATAGAATAAAGTGGGCGGTACAAAATTATAGATGAAATAAGATTATAAATACATTACATTTTATTTACTTATTACATATATTTAACAGTTACATCTTTGATTAAATAACATAAGAATAGAAACATAAATATAAATAAATTATAAAATACGACTATAAAATCGTTCGCAGTAAAGTTTTTCGATGTAACGTAACATCGCAGTAACAAGGCATCGATATAACAAGGCGTCGAAGTATAGTAACTTCGCAGAAAGGTTTTCGAAGAAACAAAATTCGATGTAACGTTTGTCGCACTCACGTAGGTAACCCACAGCGCGTGGCACGACACGCACTTGGCTAATTTTTCTTCAAAGTTCGTAAGTCAAATATCATATCCTATATATCAAATCTTCTTAGCACTTGCCCTATGATTGTCTCGAAGCGCTGGTAGGGCCCAAAAGATAAGGAGACATGTAAAGTGCCCCATAAGGGCTACCTTTTCTTTTTTTATTATTTACATTTTGACGTTCGTAAGTGCCACTTGTGGTCTCTAAACTGAATAAATATTTTTGATTTTGATTTTGAAAATCGAAAAACAGAAAAATATCGATAGGTAATAAGTCTTGGCTATCTTGGCTCGCGGTCGGGTGCATCATGCAGCCTTGGCTCAATACCTCGGCTCTGAGGAATTACTCCTCGAACTAGCTTGCTTACCTACATGTAGATTTCGACGGGTTATTAAACAAAAAATACTTTAACAGCGCGATGCAGCTTCACCCGACCGCCATCTATTGATGAACGTCTTAACTTCTTCGTAAACTTTAATTATTACAATAATCTTTGGAGAGATTTGGTAATGCATGTTGGAGCGCTAGTAGTCTAGATCTGTATTATTTTACGATTAATTATTATTATTAAATAATAAATATTATTCTTAACCTTGTTCAAATTCTATTACAGAACTGAAATTGGGCTATAAGATATCAAAATGCCCAAAATCCCTGAGAAAGATGATTATAAAGATACGGCTGGAAAGGTTTTGGGGTCAGGTCGAGCCGGAGAATTCATGCAAACCAGATTCACCAGAATTCCTGATGGACATTTGAATGCAGAAACTGTAGCTGGTATTCGAGATATGTATTTAGGCAAAGTTAGAAATGGAAAACACGTTGGTAGGTATTATTCATGACACTATAACTACAATAACATGGCTAATGATGAAACTGGATCATTAATATACAGGGTTACTGGCAACTCGACGTATTCCCGTCAAGTCGTGTCACACCCCCCGCTCAAGAGACATTTTTCCAGATTATAAGGGCCCCCTTTGATCCTTAAGTGCCCACTGCCCACAGGGCCCCTAGTTAGTAGGTTGAAGTTAAAGAGGGCCCTGGTCAAGGAGATAAAGATCTCAATTGCATTCGAGCTCTATGCATATCTAGTCTTGACAGGACTTCAAGTTACCAGTAACCCTGTATAACATCGTAATGAAACCATTGCAGGAGGTGCAACGATACGTTTCGACACTGGAATTACTGAGAAAGCCTTAAAGAGAAAGGATATTCCCCACATCAATATTGACCCTAAAGGAAGTCCCAAAAAAACCAACCCTCATATTGACGTACCCAAAGAAGTAGTGGATTCAGCCCAAGTCATTAATACGACTATTAAATATGTAGGCATTACTTTAACAGTGGCCGCCGTAGCGTTGGATGCCTGGCGGATTGGGTCCGCTTTGAAAGATGATATTTACACTAGGGACCACGCCGATAAGATTATTAAAGAGCTAGAGGATGCCATTAGCGAGTTGAAAAAATCAATTAGGACTGAAACTAAATCATCAAGAGTTAGGGAAATAAGGACGACGATAGAATATCTTAAGAAGCTTGTGATTGATGTGAGACGGACTAAGAAGGTTCCAGTGAAATGTATCAAGACTGTTTCGTCGGTTGGAGGGAGTTGGGGAGGTGGGGCGTTGGGAGGAACTGCCGGGGCCTGGGGGGGGGCGAAGGCCGGGGCTCTAGTGGGGTCTGCTTTCGGACCTGTGGGCACGGTAGTCGGCGCTCCGATAGGCGCGGTGATTGGCGCTATCGGACTAGGCATTTTTGCTGGCATAGCTGGAAGTGCTGCTTGCGAAACGGCTGCTGACGCAGTTCTTAGTCTTGCAGACTAAAGGTTACAGACTTATCAACTCGGAAAGGGATCAACACCGTATCGCCTTTCGCGCGCTGTCAACCGCGCGGCGAAGCGTACGGATAAGTTTGCGCTGCAGTATGGAGTTTCATACAAATCTGGGGGCACGGCAGTGCCCCCACCAAGTCGAGCAAAAAAGCGGCACGGCCGTACCATCCTTTTCTCGAAGCAATTCAGGCCATTTTCGACCGCCTGTAACTTCGTTGTGGATAAAACTAGAAGGCTGAATTTTCATTAGCTATGCAGGCATTGTAAAGACACGGTATATTTAAAATTTCATTCAATTTGAACCAGTAGTTTAAGAATTATAACGGGTCAAAGTTACTTATTAATTTTGTCACTCACTGACTCACTGCCTCACTGACTCACTGACTGACTCACCGATCATCAAAATTCTAAGGCACTTCTAGCAGACCTAGAAGCTTCAAATTCGGAATATAAGTAGTGTTTGGTGTATGAATCAAGGAAAAACTAAAATATTTGGGGGCACGGTAGTGCAACCGCCAAGTCGAGTAAAATTTTTCAATTTCGGTCCAGTTTTCTAGATACATAACTGCTGTCTACAAAATACAAAAAGAAATGAGATTTGGGGGCACGGTAGTGCAACCGCCAAGTCGAGTAAAATTTTTCAATTACGGTCCAGTTTTCTAGATACATAACTGCTGTCTACAAAATACAAAAAGAAATGAGATCCCATCAAAAACAATACTTGTCAAAAAAACCAAGTCTCGCAACTCAGTTGTTCTACGGTAAAAAGTTGAGAGATCCATGTAATACCAAGTCCAGGCCAGGAAATCTTTAACGTTTTACATAAATATATTGACTTGGCCATCGCATGAAAACACGTGTAAATTAAATTATTTAGTGCGATGGCCAAGTCAATATATTTATGTAAAACGTTAAAGATTTCCTGGCCTGGACTTGGTATTACATGGATCTCACAACTTTTTACCGTAGAACAACTGAGTTGCGAGACTTGGTTTTTTTGACAAGTATTGTTTTTGATGGGATAATACTGACTGCCTCGAGTTCGGTAACCTATCTTACTTTTGAAACTCTTCTTCGAATTTCAATAAGTCGAAAACGGTTTTATCAAAGTTTGAAATACCAGATAATCATATTTTAATGAGGATCATTACTGTTGTACAAAATTCAATAAAACTAGTATCTACGTTAGGTAATCTTTAAGAAAGAATGATAATGTCTTTTTGAATTATCCAAATCGGACCATTACTTACATTACGAAGATATTAAGTAATAATAAACATAGGCCGTTTATGCCGCTAAACGTCAACGTATACCTACGCAGGGCCGCGTGACGTCACTATATCGGAACCGAGCGCAGCCGGCGTACTATATTGGGATGGAAGATATTTTTTTCTAGCCATACATAGTCATACCCAAAAGTTATCTATCGATAGCTTACTTTATTCTGATGAGTAAAAAAATGGCTAGAAAAAAATATTTTCTATCCACGCAGTACGCGGCAGCGTTCGGATCTGATATAGTGTAGTGACGTCATTGTTCCCGCGCCGGGCGGTCAGTGAACTTTTTTAGTAATTTGGCCATAACTTCGTAAATTTTTGTCGTAGCACAAAAACTTTTGGACTGTAAATTAAGGATTTCTTAGCTCTATAAATAATATAAAGATAAAGGGTATATAAAGGGTTATATAAATCTGCATTAACAATTAAAAATCGAAATGATTCTCAAATATTGCAAATTTTATTTTATAGAAATTCGGAAAATTTAAATTCGGGCTCTTTCCTTGCACAAAGGCTTAGTATTGCTATCCAGCGAGGAAATGCAGCCAGCATCCTCGCCTCTTTGCCTCGCGGACACACTTTTATTTTTGAGTAAAGTCTGGTCGCTGAGCACGTAGAATTTTGTCCATTGACCCCAAGCTACCCATCCTTATCGCTCGCGCGTAATTATATTGCTGTCGCGACTGTGCGACGGGCGGCAGCAGTGAGTGTGCGCACCGCACCGCAAGAAATTCTACGTGCTCAGCGACCAGACTATAGTAAGTAAGTTATATTATATATTTTTTTGTTTAGAGTTAAGATTGCTTTAGTTTTTAAAATTCCTTTTATAGATGTTTCAATTTCCAGTAAAACAGATGCCCGAATATTAAAACACTTTTTTTTCTTTTTACAGGTGTTTTCATACAATAATTTCTCACTACCAGGTTGAATTGCCTATAATTTTTAAATTATACAATTTTTATGTTACTGTTATTAGTTTTTCTAAACCAAAGCTATGTCATGTCATTAATATTATTTCGAATAGATTTATATAAACTACACTCGACATCAAATAAATCGCACCTCTCGCGACAAGCACTTTCAAACGTATGCATTCCCACTTCCCACCAATATTGGCACCATTTAAAAGCCTAGTTCTAAACATTATTTCATTAGTCATTTCTTCAAAAAATAGGTACGAGTAGTTCCGCTTGAGCCAACTTTTATGGCTTTAAAATTGTTGGGATTAATCTCTATCCATCTGTTAAAAAGGACACTTGAGATCTCATCCCAGAGGTGAGCCCAAAGTGAGGTCTTTTTTCAAGTCACATTTATGGTACGTAAATAATTTATTAAGAAATTAAATGTGGTTTTCTTTAAGGATATTTATTGGGCTTTCAAATAACACCAATATTGTTGGGGCACCATGATTGTGTCAGAAGAAAATCTTTAAAGTTCGCGTCGCGGTAGGTGCGATTTATTTGATGTTGAGTGTATATTTTAACACATAAATGTTAAGCATAGTAGTTTTTAAACATGTCCGTCCTATCAAGACCTATGTCATTATTTTTAAGGTAATTGTTCGTATTGGCCGCTGCGACACAAGCTTTCCTGCTTAGTGCAGAGACCGCCAGAATAAATTGTACAATGTGACATCTTTTAGTAATAAATGCTTTTTTACTTTTAATTTCCAGATGTATTAAAGATCATAGTAACCATTTCCCTATTTTTACATACCTACACAATTTTTTATTTGCTAACATGATTTATTCATTGAAAAAAAAAACAAGTAATTTAATTCGTTTAATTCGTTAACTTTGTGATTTTTTTTCAATTTTTATGACCTAGTAGGCTTTAAAAATTTTCATCTTTTATTTGGGTCGACTTTTCTCAGATTTCTTTTCTTTATTAATTGCAGATGTTTGAAAAAAAGTAATTACTTTCCTATCTTTGATACAAGATTTTTGCAAGAAACAAAAAATATGCTTTTAGCAGAACATTCTAAAATCTTCAACTTAAAAGTTTGAAAAAGTAAAGAACTTCCATAGGTCCAAAATAATTTTAAAAACTGCGCAGTTTTCTGAACTTTCATAATAACAAAAAAAAACATGTACCTAATAGGCCACTATTTTCTGTAATCGCTCCACTAATGTGGTAAGTCAGTGATTCAGATACTTGAGATTCAGATTGCTAAAGCCCGGTCCGTGAGCACGTAGAATTTTGTCCAATGACCCCTAGCTACCCATTCTTATCGCTCGCGCGTAAATATATTGCTGTCGCGACACTGTGCGACTGGCACCCGCAGTGAGTGTGATGGTCCCACAGTGTAAACGTATTGCAAGCCACAGTACAGTTGATGTCGCACGGAAAATATTCGCTAAAAATTCCTCTTTCGTCTGTATTTTTTTTTAATGGAAAATGCGTTTATATAAGTCATAATAGATCACCTAAATAAATATGGCGAGAATTGAAATCAACACCCTGAGCATTTGGTTCGTGAAAGGGTGAACACTAGAACATTAATTAATAAATAATTAACAAAATAAATATTTATTATTATTATTATTATTAATTTATAGTGCGGCTCGTTGTTGTGTTACAAGCAAATGCTTTAGTATATACTCACCTTTAACCTACACTAAGCCTTCCCCAGCTATGACATTTGCAGGAGGGCGCTACTATCAATACTGGGATGTTAGTTTTTGATTTTTGCCACTTGAGGTTTCAAAATCGTTGGACTTTATTTAGGTACGTAGACGCAGAAATTCAGAATAAAGAAAAATACTTTTTATAATATCAAATAGGTTTATTTACATTTTTACATCTAAAATATAATCTTAAACTAGCCGGTAAAATCCGTTTGTTCCCGTTGAGTCACACTATTTTGTGTAACACTGTTACCCATTGGTAAAAAAATTACCGATTAGTAACACTGTGACTCAATGCCACATGTTTGTTTCATGAAATGCCGAAGGCAAATTGGCTACTCGTTTAATTGATAAAACTATTGGTGACCATCAAAAACACATGTTGGACAAATTAGACTTTATTTTAGAAATCAGGTATCTACTCGAATAGAAAAAACCTAAAATACGTGATACTCCTAAACAAAATAAAATTTAATAAATCAGATTTTTGTGACAATTAAAATAATTAAAATGATGATATCAATTTTCTGACTTTACCATACCATTTATATGCATAAAATGTTAACATGGGCTAGAGTCCGCTTATTAACCCATTTACCTGACACCGTGTTTAAACAATGATTTTACACAAGAATGTGTTACTTAACGGGAACACATTGTTTTGTTGAGTAACACTGTTACTAATCGGTAATTTTTTTACCAATGGGTAACAGTGTTACACAAAATGGTGTGACTCAACGGGAACAAACGGTAAAATCATGTAATAATACTTAAGATAAAAATAAATTACTTAAAACTACAGAGATCAAAATATTATTTTTCACTAGCTGACCCGGCGAAATTCGTACCGCCTATGTTCACCACAAATAATGTAGGATTCTAATACTGGAAGAATTTTTCAAATCGGTCCAGTTTCGGAGTCCATTCAATACAAACAAACAATCAAATATTTCCTCTTTAATACCTTTAATACTATAGTCTGGTCCGTGAGCACGTAGAATTTTGTCCAATGATCCCAAGCTACCCATCCTTATTGCTCGCGCGTAATTATGTTGCTATCGCGCTCGCACCCTCACTGCGGGTGCCAGTCGCGACAGCAATATAATTACGCGCGAGCAATAAGGATGGGCAGCTTGGGGTCATTGGACAAAATTCTACGTGCTCACGGACCGGGCTTTAGTGTAGATTTTATTTATCTATTTTGTGATAAATATGTAGAATATTATGCTGACTGAACATTATGATGCAAGATACAATTATTATATTTGCAGATAGTACTATTTTAATAACATATGCCCCATATTTCCTCCCGCACCGAATTATTGCCAAAAGAATCCACTCAGTTATGTGGTATGCCTATAGCATCATTACATATTTATTTAAATTTCCCGTCTTTACTGCTCCGCCCCTATTGGCTAGGGTGATGTTATATAGCCTAAAGCCTTCCTCTATAAATTGGCTATCCAACACAAAAATATTTTTTCAAATCGGACCAGTAGTTCATGAGATTAGCGCGTTCAACCAAACAAACTTAAAATATTTGTATAGACAACTGTTTTCACTACTGTACCTCTAGCATGAACAACTTTCGTCTTCGAATCGTTTGCGTATTCATTCGAAAAAATCCTTTTTTTTTTTAATTTAGGAAAACAAACAACTGAACAATACATATTTTTCTTAAAATAGTTCAATAAATCTTCTTCTTCTTTTATTAATGGCGATGAACTTGTGTTTTTCGCCACAGGGCACACTGTTCCGCCAATATCACGTGCGCAGCTTTTACACGGTGTAGGTTCAATAAATATAAAGACTAACCCCCATACTAATAAAACTTACACGCTCGTTGAAGTGTTTTAAAGTGACGTTTAGTATGGAAATGTCATTTTAAAACAGTGTTCAACAACTGTGTAACTTTTAATTAGTAAGGAGGTAAGTAATTGGACAGATGTCAATAACGCGACAATTTTGATTCTCTAAATAAGTTTCGTGCAACCATTTCTCATACTAACGCCCGTATTCACAAACGATGCTTTCATAAGTAAAGCAGCAAATCGAACGCACAGCGTTGAATAGAGCTCTGTGATTGGTTCGTGTGTGACCCTGTGCGTCCACGCACACTGTCAGATCTCATAGTAATGTTTGTGAATACGGGCGTAAGTTTACGACCATTCACAAGGGCGCTGTTGTAGTTTTCGTACTAAATCTTTTGAGGACGATTCAAATACGCAAACGATTCGAACTCGAAAGTTTTTCGTGCTAGAGCCGTACTGTTCTGTCAATGCGGGTCCAATGACAGTTCAACTTTCCCCCGGGACAAACTTGACCTTCACTGGTTGGGTTATAGGCGGTCAAGCTATAGATCCTGGCTACACAGGAGTTGCAGCGGTGGGAACGAGAGGTGGGAATAGTTCCGTACTTAGTGTTGCCTTTATCCGAAATCGTTTAGGCGCGATTGGTCAGAATTGGACCAATAGCGAATTGGACCAATCGCGAATTGGACCAATCGCGAATTGGACTAATCGCGAATTTGTAAATTTTTCATGATTGGACCAATTGCGAATTGGATCAATCGCGCCTAAACGATCCGATTATCCAAAACTTGAATCGGTTTCGGATATTTTTTATTTCGGATATCCGATAAACTTATAACCCATTGGTTACGGATATCCATAGCATCCCTGCTCACAACACTACGCGGACTGTCTTCAGCTGTTTTCGTTTTCGGGGCGTCGGCGCAAGTGCTGTGTTCGTGCATGTGTGCTCATAGCCGTGTGTTGCGCGAACGTTGCTGGACAATGCGCGCATTTGTACGGCCGCTCGCCTGTGTGCGTGCGTCGGTGGTTCGCTAGGATGCGGTTGGTCTGCAATAAATAAATAAATAAATATCCTTGGACATTTTACACTGCGCTTCTAGTCCCAAACTAAGCAAAGCTTGTACTATGGGTACTAGAGAACGGATATAAACATACTTAAATACTTTTTTTTTTGTAAATACATACTTATTATACATAGAAAACACCCAGTCCAATACAAACAAATATGTTCATGCACACAAATGTTTGTACTGTGCGGGAATCGAACCCGCAACCTCCGGAATAGTAGTCCGTTTCGAACCACTACACCAAACGGCCGACAATAGTTGAATTGACTTTGAGACAAGGCTACAGAGTTCAAAATTGTGTGGTAAGTTACTATAGGGCATTTGCCACCACCAATCAATGGAGAAGTTTCCAATTTTTTTCTATTACTAAACCTTGAAAGTGTAAGTAAAATCTATATCTATCTATATAAATAAAAATGTATTGATGTTCGTTAGTCTGATTAAAACTCGAGAACGGCTGGGCCGATTGAGCTGATTTTGGTTTTAAAATGTTTGTCTTAGTCCACGGTAGGTCTAATCGGTGAGCAAATACGCGCGCGATATTGTTTTTCTGTGACAGACAAAATTCCACGACGGCGAAGCCGCGGGCGGAAAGCTAGTTAATAATAATTGTGACAGAATCATGAAAATATCTCTACAAATAAAGAAGTTACAGGGGCCCAAAGTTGCGCATTACAAATATTTCGCGCCATTTGATCGGTGACGTCACGGCACTGATTTGGAGTAAAACAGTGAATCACCCCTGGTCCAGTACTGTTGACAGATCCAATTTTTATAGTTTTAAATTTTTCATCCAGGGTAACTCAAGATTCTTTCTTAGTAAAATTTTGTAACCTTGTTTTGACATATCCCAGACCTGGCCATATACAGGGTGTTAGGTAAATGGGTATATGAGCCGACACTAGCCCATGTTAACATGGTCATATAAATGGTATGGTGAAGTCAGAAAATTTATATCTTCATTTTAATTATTTCATTTTTCATACAAATCAGATTTTATAAAATTTATTTTGTACGTAAATTAAAAAATTAAAATGATATCAAATTTCTGACTTCACCATACCATTTATATGCCCATGTTAACATGGGCTAGTGTCGGCTCATATACCCATTTACCTAACATCCTGTATACAAAAAGAAGAAGACTTTGACATAAAGTGTCATTCTTGACAATGCGCCAGGGGTGGTAAGCATTGTGGTTGAAACTAGAACGGGTCACGGCACCGCTTGTTTGAGTTTTACGTGAAAATATGTAGGTAATTTAAATAATTAATTTCTCAGCCATTTATTGATGGATTTCAAGAAAAACTTCACCGTCTTTTTTGTTTTGGTCTATATTTTAATCCCATTCAGTGAAATATAATGTTTTCAACGTCACGAAACTTCTCCATTGGCTTACTTTTTAAAACTGTCAGAACGAGACTAAGGCCCAGAACAGACGGTGAAACGCAACTGCAACTACTAGTTACTTTTGAGTTGCATCTAAGTTTCTGCCATAGCGTCCGTTGAGAGACCACACATGACGCGACCAGTTTGAAATTTTCAGTTTCAGTTTCATTCATCAGAATCATCACAAAGTTGCAGTTTCGTTGCAGTTGCGTTTCACCGTCTGTTCTGGGCCTAACCCATAGATTTTGTATGGCACTATTAGCCAGTGACGTCACTATTATGTCAACTCAATTAAACTACATTTTCAATTACAATGCAACTAAAAATCTTAATTTACAGGTAATTTAAAATTAATTAGTTTTTAAGACCAGTACCTTTTTAAAAAAGTTGTGATTTCAAATAATTAGGGAGTGGTGGCAAATACCCAATTATGTGGTTAGTATATTATAGGGATGTTATGGATATGTAGTTTCGGTTATGGATACGGTTACGGATATAGGAATAATATTATACCGGTTTCGGTTACGGATATTTTTTTATTTCGGACATCCGAAAGTTTCGGTTACGGTTACGGATATCTGTGCTTTAGAATGCAATTTGCAATAGTTGTCAGAAACTATCCGAAACTTGAATCGGTTACGGTTTCAGATGTTTTTTTATTTCGAATATCCGAAAGTTTCGGTTACGGTTACGGATATCCATAACATCCCTGGTATTTACAATAACTGAGCGAGCGAGATGTCACTAGCAGTAACACTGTGTGATCACATACAATTCTACTAATATTATAAATGCGAAAGTTTTGATATCTGGATGTTTGTTACTTTTTCACGCAAAAACTTCTGAACGGATTTTGATGAAACTTTACAGTATTATTGTTTCTAACATATATTCTATAATTTATGACGATCTGTGACACTAAATTTCACGCGGGTGAAGCCGCAGGCAAAAGCTAGTCTGAAATAATTGTCAAACAGTTGCAAAAAACGGTTCTGTTTGACGTGACGGCGACGGCATCACGCATCTCTTTTTATCACACAGTGTTGCTGCTAGTGACATCTCGCTCGCTCAGTTCTTTGTTGCTCAATTCGTTCATCGTTCGTTCTAAGTACGGCCAACTAGCAGCGATACAAAAGGTCGATACGACTGTCAAGTTGACAATCTATTGTGTATTTGTAGTAATGTCTCGTTCTCCCGCCAAAATATGTCAAAGTTAGACGGGTTCGTCAACATTCGGACATCCATTTTAGTATACATAGTTGTTACAATGAGGGTTTTCGCGGTTGAAAAATCCGCCAGATGGCAATACGTAGACGCGAGGTCCAAATGCTGCGTGATTGGTGGATTTTGACATATCTGTCAATGTCATGTCAAAATTACCCTCATTCACGAGGGCGAATCTGTTACTTGTCGGTTCTTATTTTATTATTCCGATATATTTAAGTCTCTATGAAAAAGGGGTAGGCCTGTTGCCGGGCACATTGTGAGGCAGAAATGTTATTACTATTCTCGTTATTTAATTTAAATCTACATTATACAATAATTCAAATTATAATAAAAACAAAATTCAATAAAACATCTATTTTTTTGGTTTGCCAGATATTTTTTAAAACTACAAAAATATGTAATCTAATTATTAAAAAGTTATGTACCCCTGCTATTCCAAATGACCATGACATTGGGTTTGTTTACATTTGGTATCGCTTCTCGTTGGCCGTACTTTAGGTATAATAACTTTATGGTGTCAAGGCAACGTACGCTGAAACCTCGCCCGCATATGTCACACATTTTGTTTTTCGGCATCGGAATCTTCTCGTGCACGTGTTGTCTGTGAGTTCGCGCTGAGAACGCCGAGCAGAAGGTCTGTGGAATCAAAAAACATACTGCTTTACTAAATTCGGATGATATAAAAAAAAGATTATTAGCAATTTCTATTGCACAAATTACTAATAGTCCCGTTAGCCCCTCGTGGTAAGCTAAATAGGCTTGTGTTACGAGTGGGCTCACCACAATAGTCGAGCGGCGGTGGGATTCGAACCCGCGTTCCTCACATCTCGAGTCCGCCAGGCCGACCCCTTCACCGTTCGGCTATCGTGGCTATAATATACCCATGATGATGGTAATGAAATCGAAATTCTAATTAGTCAGACAGACAATAAAAAAATATTGGTCACCTATTTTTTTCTTTTTTTCATAATCGAATCATTACAGTGCGCAGTGTTATATTGAGTTGGTGTCGCGCGCGTGACGTCACTTTTGAGTAAAAAATCTACTCGAAACGTGACGTCACTCGACATTTCAACTCGATGTAGCGCTGTTATTATTTAATTATGAAAGAAAATAAAAGACGGTTCCATAGTGGACAACTGCTTGTTTAAGCTCATAGCAGACATATCAACTCGGAAAGCGATCAACAACGTATCGCCTTTTGCGAGCTGTCTTCGCTTGCGCTGTCAACCGCGAGGCGAGGCGTTTACGTTACGGCGCGGATAAGTTGAAGTATGGAGTTTCATATAAACAATACTGACCGCCTCGAGTTAATACGGTAACGATCCCTTCCTTGAACTTTTTTTTCTGTATTTGACGTTCATAAGTGCAACTAGTGGTCAAAATTGAATAAAATATTGTTGATTTTTTCCGGGTTGAAAAAAGTGCTACGGTCTTTAAGCCGCCGGGTTTTAGGTTGACCCACCTTGTTGCAAATGTCACATCGATGTTTAGTCGTGTTGACATGCACAGACTTGTAATGGTTGGTCATCCGGATCTTACGAGCGAAGACTTTGCCGCATTCTGGGCAGGGGACCCTGCAACAAACACAATCATGATGGTAGAACATGTAAAATTACGAATAATATACTATGAACAAATTAGTGTATCTGGATGATACAGTACTATTTGCTGTATGCAGAACAAGCACCTGGACGTTGAGTGAGATGCTGTCTAGGATAACAAACTAACAGACTAATTTAATTTCTTGCTTTTTTACCTAGGAAACATTCCTATCACTGTTACTATTTTTTTTTAAAGTACGCGCGCTGGTATCTTTAAGAGCTTTTCCAGCTTCACCGGGCAGAGTGGCGAGTACAGAAGGTACTCTAGCCGTCTGGCGTCATGACTTGTCCCACCCCCTGTACCAGAAGCTAGGTATGACTTGTCCCATCCCCTATAACAGAAGCTAGGTATGACTTTTCCTCCCGCCCCCTAGGCCAGAAACTACGTATCACTTGCCCCTTCTTAGACCAGAAGCTAGGTATGACTTGCCCCCCCTATAGTCTGGTCTGCGAGCACGTAGAATTTTGTCCAATGACCCCAAGCTACCCATCCTTATCGCTCGCGAGTAATTATGCTGCTGTCGCGCTCGCACACTCACTGCGGCCGCCCGTCGCACAGTCGCGACAGCAATATAATTACGCGCGAGCGATAAGGATGGGTAGCTTGGGGTCATTGGACAAAATTCTACGTGCTCGCAGACCGGGCTTTAGCTCACTATTACTATTTTTTAACTAACCTGACCCTCTTAGGTGGTGTGTGCTTAGCAGCCGTCGCTAGATGTCGCTTATACTTGTACACCGTCGGGAATTGCTTGTCACACTCCACGCAGTACGCCAGTTCGACGCTCAAGTGACTGCTTTTGGTCAAGTGTGGGTGCTGCATGCGATAGTGGTTCTCTAACACGTGGTAGTGAGCGTAGGTCCGGTTACATTCTATGCAGGTAGCTGGGGTGTGGTGGCGCCTGGGAAATCAGAGATTAGAATTGAATAGAAAACCTTTTAGCGATTATCACACTGCACCGCGCTCCGCCGCGGTCCGCGTGATTTCACATAAAAATCTCGCGCGCAGACGCGTTGTCAGTGTGTTGTGCCGCGCGTGTTTTCTATACAAACTGAGGTACTTGCATATAATGATTAAATCTGTCGTCTCGCGTACCGCGGCGGAGCGCGGTGGAGTGTGATAATCGCCTTATTGACATAGTAAGTACTAAGTACAAATAGACTATTTGACACCATTCGCCAATAATTCGAAATCAAAATTATTTTCATTGCGGTCTTAAAAACTTAATTAATTTTAAAATAACCTGTAAATGAAGAGTTTAGGGGCATTGTAATTGAAAAAAGTAGTTGTCGACAAAATACTGACGTCACTTGCTGTATTGCCATACAAAATCTATTAAGACTAAAAGCTAGTGAACGCCAGACCTACGTCATTTTATAAAAGCTGTAAGTTTGATTGGGTCATCATGGCTTTGGCAGTTATCCTAAAAAAATTCTGGCAAGGAGTTAGTCTATATGGGAGAGTCTCGTTTTGATAGTTTTAAACAGGGATGTTATGGATATCCGTAACCGTAAACGAAACTTTCGGATATCCGAAACCGTAACCGATTCAAAAGTTTCGGATAGTTTCGGATGTAGGCAGTTTAAATTGTCTTTTGTATAGCATTTTATGTAAAGGCATAACAGCCTGATTTACCTTTACAATGCCATCTATAGTCTGGTCTGCGAGCAATAGAATTTTGTCCAATGACCCCAAGCTACCTCTCCATCCTTCATCCTTATCGCTCGCGCGTAATTATGTTGCTGTCGCGCTCGCACAGTCGCGAAATAAAAAATATCCGTAACCGTAACCGAAACTGGTATAATATTATTCCTATATCCGAATCCGTATCCATAACCGAAACTACATATCCATAACATCCCTAGTTTTAAAAAGTACGTCAATTGATTGGTGGTGTTAACACGTCTATTGGATTATTTTAAATTATCTTATAGTCTGGTCCGGGAGCACGTAGAATTTTATCCAATGACCCCAAGCTACCCATCCTTATTGCTCGCGCGTAATTATCTTGCTGTCACGCTCGCACACTCACTGCGGGCGCCCGTCGCACAGTCGCGACAGCAATACAATTACGCGCGGGTGATAAGGATGGGTAGCTTGGGGTCATTGGACAAAATTCTACGTGCTCCCGGACCAGACTATAGATGAAAAAGACTATAGTCTACTCTTTTTGGGACATTCTGCATACGCGATAAAATATGTTTTTTAACTCACTTGATATGTATCTCCAGTGTTTTCTTTTTAACAAAACTCTTGTTACAGTGGTCGCATATGATTCGCTCGTGGCTTTCCTTGTAGTGGTTGCTGAATTCCCTTAGAGTACTGAAACATGTAAAAAGGCAGTTTTTGATCAAATACCGACAATAAGGATGTTTCCTGGTTAAAAAAGCAAGTTTGAATTTGTCAGTCAGTTAACTTGTAAAAAAATATTCCATACGTATTTTTCACTATTTCAAACTAATTAAAATTTAAAGAAATAAAGCGCGCCAAAGCTCAAAAGATGAGGCGCGTGACGTCAAGGTTTGCTTAAAAGTGTAGCACTTTGTGACGTCACGGGGAACTGCAAGACACCATACAATAAGTAAATGAAAGAAAAAAAATTCTAAAAGAAATTTTTAAATAATCGGATATTTTTTTACCTTTTTTGTCGATATAAATAGGTCTAGTTTTACCTATTTTCATATGTGCACTTTATCAAGACTCACGCTGTATTTAGATAGATTATTTGTTGTGGTGATAAAGAGTCTTATTATTATAACTATTAGCAGGCCTGTTCATCTCCGCGAGTTTACATCGAAAACAAAACACGCACGATGGCCCACCTACAGGATACTATTTGACAAGGCCTCACATACGAGCGAACATTGACTCACGCACGCGTATTCTTGTGTATGATGGAAGAAAATAAAGAAAATGGTGTACTAAATACTGTTACTGTGCAGTATTTAACTGCCTAAATAATAATAAAAACACAGAATGTACTTTTTTAAGTTGCTCAAGACACTGAGAGGTAAATAAGTAGTTAATATTATTCATGCTAAATCATGTATTTCCTCCGCCATTTTCCGCAGTTTGGCACCTCACGTCACATCATTTTACCGAAGTCAGCCCTATAGCTTCGGCGCAGTGCCGATCACTGACGTTTGTCAAC
The DNA here is from genome assembly GCF_963855985.1 of Ostrinia nubilalis. NCBI lineage: Eukaryota > Metazoa > Arthropoda > Insecta > Lepidoptera > Crambidae > Ostrinia > Ostrinia nubilalis. Next base: position 4,203,078 of record NC_087115.1, on the reverse strand, counting down.
AAAATGGTGCTTGACTCTTAATTGGCTCTTCCTTGTTTGATTTTCTTCCAAAAAAATTCCCACTCCCTACTAACATTAAGTGTGTACTTAATTGTAATAACCCTTCCACTTTAAAATCCCTTGTTAAATTCATTAACTTAAACAAAATTAATTTGTAGGTGGATGGTTCTATTTGGCAAACGTTTTTAAATTATCCCTCTGAGTGACAAGTCTCTCTTTTTTTTTTTCCCTTAAATTGTCGCCCGCAACAACAACATCCCTTTTTTGTCTCCCATAATTTTATTGTTTATTCTGTTTATATTTTATTTTCATGTATTGTGTTGTCTTATTTGTGATGTCTGTTTGTTTTAGGTATTTAAATTTGCTTAAATTGCAGCTACAAAATTATTTATTTTTATAAACACACTGTGTAAAAGCTGCGCACGTGACATTGGCGGAATAGTGTGCCCTCAGTGGCGAAAAAACGCAAGTTCATCGCCATAAACCAAAGAAGAAGAAGAAGAAGAAGAGACAAGCTAAATTACACCATATTGTTAATGACATTGAGCATACATTTTTTTAAATACCTTCGCGAAGTAAAACTTCTGTACGTAGTACTAATTATTATTCTGTGCTATTAGTGCAATTTTGCAACAAAACTCGCCTGCAGGTAATATCGCAGTCGCGACATGCGTACGCGCGTGCGTGCGAGCGAGACAGATGCTTGGTGAGCGCCGCGCGGGAGTGAGACAGCCAACCGCACGCCACGCATGCGTAGTACGCGTTATGACGTCGCCAATGCTTGCGTAAGGCTTGCCAGGAGGATATCGTGACGTCACATTCGGTGCATTTCGATGGGGGAGACTGGGGACAAATTTAATCATTATTTTCGTTTCAGGACGCCCACTGCGGGACTTAGGCCTCCAAAATGATTTCTATACAAGGTGTTGATTTAAATCATTGCCATATTTAGGGAGTTGATTAAGTAGCTTATTCTGATCTCGAACTAGTAAAAAATTGACTGAAAATTTTTTTAAATGAACTTTAACTTTCGTTAGTCGAAGAAAAATCACTATTTACACTACCTACTTTTACGTGGCTTCCTTCAGTAAATAAATAAATAAATAAAATCGCTAATAATTCCACTTTCCTTTGTAATTTTTTTTTGTAGATAATGTATCCTGTATTTGTTTCAGCCAAATGACGTCCACAGCTGGACAAAGGCCTCCCCCAAGGTTTTCCATAGTAAACGGTCCTGCGCTGCCCGCATTCAGGCTCTTACGCTCCTGTATATTTAGATTAAAACTACAATGCATTACCTAACTTCAAAGATAAATTACCTTCATATGGTTGAAAACCTTGTGCCTTCGTAGATCGATCGACCGCCTGTAAGCGTTCTTGCAAACTTTACACTTAAACGGCATCACTTTACGTAGAGCTTTGTCTCTTTCCAACAACTCTTCTATTTCCTTCTCACTTAACACAACTTTACTGCAATGTTTCTTCATATCTGTCAGATCTACATTTAAATCTGTTATTATAGCCTTGCTTTGATACTTCAATATACTCTGATTCCCGACCTCCTCCGATTTGATTGTAGATTTTTTCTTCTTAACATTTATCTGGTCGTTTTCCAATTCTTTTAGCTTGTCAAAATCTATTGTCAGCACTTCGTTATCACTGTAGCTGTCATCGTTGATGTAACTGTCATTATTGAATCGGTCTTCAACGGTAATCTCTATGTCATTGGGCTCTTGTTTTATTACGTCCACCAGGAAGTTTTCAGGGGGCGTTTCTGAGATGGCTTGGGGCAAGATATATTCGATGTCATAGTCAAATTCTGCATCGTAGATGTCTTTTTTGACAGTGTTCAAATTAGTTAGAGGTGTTACGGGAAAGTTTTCCTGAAAGAATACATTTATTAAGTAAAACAACACATTTACCTAAAACATTTTCAGGTTTCTAACGCCCGTTTTCACTATCTATCCTTAATTTTAAAGTGACCCCTATGGTGACACATATTATTATTATTGGTTTTGGGCCTTCATTTGTGCCATCTCGACCAGGTTTGATCTATTGTGGCAGCCCTTGTCTTTAGAGTTTACTGCTTAGTCCTGTTGAGTCTATAAATTTCCAGATTCTTTGGAGCGTGATATCTGCTATCTCATCCGGGTGCATGATGTGTCGCCCGAGATGGATACTTCTTTTGCTCATAAGCGGGCCGCATGAGCAAAGAACATGGTGACACATAACAGGAATTTTGTTTTCATAGGGGTCACTTAAACGGGCATAAGTAAATCTTAATCAAGGTTTAGATTAGCAATAAAATTTGCAGAAGTTGACTTAACAGTATGTCTCTCCATAGATAAGAATAAGTACAACCAGAGTAAATACAAATGAGTAGGTCATCTTACAAACCGCGCTCGGTGCGTTTCTATGAAGATGACCTATTCATTTGTATTTACTCTGGTACAACGTTGTCTGTTTTTTTCACTTTATAAAAGTGTAACAAGAAATAGATTAAATTGTAGCCTCACCAACTTATAAACTGACTGCTGCAGAATATAATTAGCGTTCTGTATTCTGTTCCTGAACAACTGTATCTTTTTCAGTTGAGCCTCGCACTCCCAACATAAGGTGATACTGGACTGGAAACAGTAATCGTTATTAAAATTTCTCAGCATTTAGGAAAAGCAGCAGGTCATGGGTTCGATTCCCACCTTGGAATTTTCAAGTTATTTATAATAAAGTAATCGCTAAATTAGTCTTCATAAGCTATTAAAATTACTTAGCAAATAGTCGCTTCTCGAACAAAATTTTAAATAAAAAACTAAAAAATCCAAGGTGGGTTTCGATTGAAATAAAACTGTGGCTTGAATTTGGCTTGGCGAGGCAGCCACATAAACGTAACAAGTCGGACAGGCGGGACAAGACAATATTTGGCCGGACAAGGTCGTAAAAAGCCAAACTAGTCCAACTAAAGCCAGACACCTGGCAACCCTATATGGAGCATCTTATAAATTAATATAATGTATAGTATATAATAAATATGAGAGAAAAGATATGATTTGCTACTTTTTATGACAGTGAAGTATGACATTCTAGTACAATATGGTATTGCTTCATAGGAAGCTGTATAATTAAAACTGTTCAGATTATAATTATTATATTATTATATTTAATTTGTCTGAATCCGTTTCATAAATCAGATAATTATTAGGGTAAAACGCTGATTTAAACTGAGGAACTGATCACCTAGCAGAGAGAATCGTTTTACTGAATAAATTTTAATATTGACCAAACTAAAACCGCAACCATAAACACTTTGTGTTGTTGAAATATGAGTTTACGTCTTGAAGGAGTGTTTATTTGAATAAAAACATGTTTGAGGACCTTTAAGGATGATTTTTAACAGTAAATACTTACGCTGAATTGATATTGAGGGCCTAAAAGACCAAAAAACAGATCAACATGATCCTGTAGTACGGACAGCCTACGATCGGAAGACAAACAACCTCGGCAAATCGTTGGATTGAGTTCTTCCTTCTCATATTCAAGCTTAATACCAAACATGGTAAATGTTCAATAAAACCACCACACCACTTTCACTTTATCATGTAGAAATTTAAGGAAATATTACAATTTACAAACAATGAGAAATGCAATGAGATGAGAAACAGGAATAATGTGGGAGTGTTCTTTTTTGTGACAGATTTGTAATTTGCTGTCATCATGCTATTTTGGTGTAGCGAGCGATTTTTGGACGAAATGGAACATGCTTAATCGTTCCGTTTTCTTGAATTATTTTTATTAAAGAACAATGGCAGGCATGGTACCCAGTAAAATTGAAGATGTACGGAGTTGATTTCTTGATATTATATACTCGATACTTGGACACTTATTTTACGTATTTTTATGATTTTCTACAACTTTCGAGAATAAAGAAAACATAACTTTTGTTTTCATTTGAATACTGCTAACAAAACGCTTACTTGAATATGCAATAATAAAACGCAATAGGACCCTTTTCTTTAGGGCCGTAACCTACAACTATTTTATTAAATCAGATAAATCGATTATCGATTAATTTACTTTACCAATTATTCAGATATCGACTTAAGATCTATAAAACCATTGATACAATCAACAAAGTGAATATAATTATCGGTTTAGCTCTATTTATATTCATTTTAATAATATATTATGCCAATTAGATTTATAAGGAATAAATGGAGGCTATTGATTATTATCGATTACTCCAATGTATCGTACATAGCATTACGTCAAGGTACGTCACGCGACTGACATACAAGTATCTCTACTTCAGGGTATGGAAACTTCCATACAACGGTCATCGAAGTGAAACTTGCTTCCAAACAGCGACATCGGTGAATAAATTCAAATACTTTTTAACTACCCTAAAACGCTCTAGATGTCGCTGCTCCTGTTTCCTTCATATTTTCATTTTTTTCTTAATTAAAATATATTTGAGAATATTGTTAATTACAATGTGAAAACTTTTTTTAAATGAAATTAATTTGTTTTAATTTAAAACTGAACATTGACATTTTTGTTATAATTTACATAATAGAGTAGTAGAAATTACTATTTAACATATGGCAACTTTGTTTTTCCTCCAAAATGGCCGGTGTTGTTTTTGTTATGTTAAATGCATTCTTGTTTTCTTAGCCATCATTTAAGTTTTCTGTGGCCCTATTTAAGTATTGAAGAGTCGTCGAGTCAAATTCAAGTTCATTCCTTCGTACCTGCTGCTGTTCTGGTTCATCGGAGTTGTGTTCGTTCCTTCGTGAATCGCGAAGAAACTTTCTGTTATGTTCACCACAAGTGATCTGAGTTTTCTCAATGTGCAAATGCTTTTTTAGTGTTGTTGAAAACTTTGCGAAAAGACGCTTTTGGTGTATAATATTATGTGTGTTCATAAATAAAGTAAAATTATTAAATTCAAAAGTTTTTGTTTACTTATTTGCATTTCCATGTGCAATGTAGAATTTTTCCAAATCCATTGTTTTGAAAATAATACAATACGTACACCATAAAGATAAATATTTTCAAAATAATGGATTTGAAAAAATTCTACATTGTACATCATAAAAACAATAATTCTTTGAAGGTTATGAGGGCCTATGTGTGCGTGAACTGTGTGTATGTGTGCGTGGACTTTATGTATGTATGTGTGCGTGTACTATGTATGTATGTGAGAGTTACGTACGTAGGTTAAGTACAGGGAATTTAACACCAGGCTGTCAATTTGTAGGTTCAAAAATTTGACAGAGAGGGTTCTCTATTTCCTATGTATTACTTTTCTCTATGCTCTACTTAATCTGTGCATACAAGTACAACAACTGTCAAATCAGTTCTTTGTTGTTTTGTTTACATTCCATCGTTTGGTGGTTTTCCAACGTTTCGTCGTCTCGGTGTGATCATAAAGTGCTGTTTATGGTATACCTACCTACTTGCAAAGTAAAGAACAGTCGAGTTGAGAGCACCCTATGCCTCCCCCTCTTTTCTTTAGTATTGTGATACTATCTTAGCGAAAGGATGCTTGTTTGTGTATTGTGATCTGTTTGTAACCATGTCTCTTCTACGCTGCATCAACTGCGATATTCGAGTGACTCGAATTAGGCGGCATCTACTCCTGGAAGAGAGTGAGGCTCTTACAGAAGTTATGAGACTGTGAACATATCCAAGAGAGGTAAGAGAAAGATTTCAAACTTCATTGTTTTAAAAGCAATAAAAACCGCTTTTCATCAGTTTTATCCTCAGTACGTTAGTATTAAAAATTATTATAGTTATTACATTGGGAAATGTACAGATTGTCACCCATGGTTTATTGAAATATCCATTGTCGATAGAATTTATTTAATCCAATTCCAATCATATCAAATGAGTTGACTGATCTTGGACTGAACATTTTATCAGCTAAAGACCTATTGACAAGTTATTTGGATATAATTCACTACTGGACTGATTTCAAAAATCCTTTCTCGAAGATTTTTAGGCTAGTTATTTATGTATATTATCACTTCTCCTTTTTTGTTTCAGATCACAAACACTGACTATTTGCCATGCCTCTTGGGAACTTGGAAATGCTCAAGTCACTGGAGCAAACATTGTTGAGAATCAAGAGAGGCTAATTGGTCTTCACAACATTTGTGTAGGATGCGGCCGCTCGATTTTCAGTCAGTTCTCGCACAATATTGAGAGAAACTCCTACAAATGAAGAAGGCCCAATAGTTGATATTATATCACAGTGGATACATCCAAGACAGGTAAATGTAATACCATAATTGGCAATATCTTAATTGGCTTTCGTTATTTAATTATACTATTGTTACACGCGGGTGTCGTAAGAGGCGACTTAGGGACTACACATCAAACAGAGAATGGGCAGCAGCGCTCTCTGAAAAACATAAACTGCGATCTCCAACCCGCCTGCCAAGCGTGGAGATTATGGCAAAACCCTCCACTATAGTGGAGGAGGCTCATAGTCCAGCAGTGGACTGTAAAGGGCTGTTGATGATGATGATGATACTATTGTTACACAAATGCGAAAACAGTAAATGGTGTATATGTAGTTTCTTAAGCAGTGGTTTTTATACTGTTATTGTTTCACTGTATGTTTTTCGAACAAAATAAAATAAATAAATAATTGTCTCTGTCCGTGTCAACATTGTCACTATTAAATGAATTTGTTTTTTTAGATCAACCTCATGGATAGTATTTGCCATGCTTGTTGGCAACTTGCAAATGAAGCAACACGGCAAGGTTCTGAGTCACCAGGGACTGCATCCCATCCATTGCAGACAGATGACTCTCCTGACTCACATGAACTACAGGAAGATAATCATGAGGAGGCGTGCCATCATAGGATATTGTTGCAACTGTATTGTGGATTTGAGGACAGTAGGGTGTTGCTCACATGTGATGAGTATCGTATGGTATTTAGCCTATGCTCGTCACTTAGACAATATATCACCACCTGCACAAGTGTTAGATGGAATTCTTGTAAGAATAAACATTGAATAAATCAGTATATTGATTTTAACTTTTGTTTTTATTTAATAAACTTCTTGATAGCATTATTATGTTGACTTGAGTAAAAGTTCCCCATTAAAGCCTTGTCTATTTTATGAATGTGTATAAATAATATAATCTTTAGGTAAATAAAGAATATCTCTTGTTTAGGCGAGCACTCGCGATGCGTATTATCTAATGAGCATCAATCCAACAGAAAGTAACTGCCTTTAAAATCATCCTGAATAAAAGATAAAACGATAATATTATTTTGATCACTTTTCGTTGTTTTAAACTTTATTATTTTTTTCTGTCTGTATCAGTCAGATTATACATGTCAAAAAATGACAATTGACATTTAAAACGTTTTGTTCTCCATGTTTAAGCGTTCTGTTAACCTTCAAAGCGTTTTGTTAACCTTGTTCCGTATTATCATAACATTGAATTTATCTTTTTATTCTGAAGTTGTAGAAATATGGTATGATTACATTTTTTGTTGTATAAATCAAGACAAAGAAATTGGTAATATTTTCATTGTCGTACACTCCGTCTAAAGACGGTACCAACACTACATAGGTTTCTGCCAATCTTCTTTAAGAATTGATTAATTAGTCCTTTTCGATTTAAAATTTTAGGTGCCTTTATCTAACCTAGGTTTTTTCCAGAAATGCAATGAAATACAAATCGCACGAAGATCGTTCGTTTCAAGGTGGGTACTGACCAACGTTACGAGGTGTAATGTAACATGATACACAGCGAGCATTCGTGCAGTCAGTACGTTGCTTGGTTTCCCCGTAATACGACGTACTGACTGCACGAATGCTCGCTGTGTATCATGTTACATTACACCTCGTAACGTTGGTCAGTACCAGCGTTGCCAGTTTTTTTTTTCGCCAAGTCGGGACTTTGGTACTTTTTGAGTGAAAATAGCGGGATTCTTCCGTCAAAAGCGGGACATAGTAAAAAAACGTATAATAATCAAAGGTTTTCAAATATTTATCTTTTTATTTGACTTAAAATTACGTTTACGTGACAATAGATAGCAAAAGTAGCCATAGAAAATGTATTAAACAGTACTGTACCGTTATTCGAAGCCTTTATAATGAGAGTAGTGTCTGTCTTTTCCTGTTTGAGTACTAGTTTTGACGTATAATCTGCCCACGTGACTTCCGCTCCGGTCCCCCACCGCCTAAGCACGCCTCAATTAACGACACTAGCGCCACCAACGGTAGCTCGAAACTAGGTTTCGATATTCTCGCCATTGGTGTTTTAGTTCCCGTTCGAGACGGTCGTAGAATTAGCTCCGCTAGTTCGCGACCCATCTCACAGGTACTAGTCGTGACGTGATTCAGGTAAAATATTACCATCATAATGTAAGTACTTCTAAATTATTATGTACTGGCTGAAAACTTATAAAAATTACTGTGATTTCACTTTGCATGTATGCTATTTGACTACTTCACTTTGCATGTATGTTATTTGGTATTGTACAAAGGAAATCGCCGCCCTACTTGTATGAAAAGCTTTCATTTTCTCAACGTAGAATCAGACTTGCTTCTCGGATGGTTTGTCCCAGTCACAGCAGTGCGGCATTTCGTGGCAGTTTTCGTTATTCTGCCACGAAGTGCTGGAACAATATACCACCACCTATAAGGTGTTGTCCTAGTATCGGATCTTTTCGTGTTAGATTTAAGGGTTACTTGCTAAATTTACAAAAGGAATCTTAAATTATTAAAAAAAAAAAGAAAAAAGGTATTTAGTTCAGTATATCATATTATCACCATTATTATTTTTTCTGGGACCTACCATTTATTATTATTATTCTTACGCATGAATATTTTGATAATTTTTTCGCTTGGTGTGCGGACGAAGGTGCATCGTGTTAAACGCTTTGACATCATAATTACTTTCTTGTGATGGGAGCTGTTTTGCAATCGGAGTGTGTAGCCTGATGTGCTGTCGACTGTACCTACCTAGTCTTTGTTCATTAAGTAACAGTGTTGTATTCTTCGCCTACCAGTAAGGAAATCGGTGTGTTTTTTTTAGTGATAACTGTGTTACTTGTACTGCAACCGGAGTAGTATTGCTGTGTTATAGCAGTGCCTCTTGCCCTCCGAGTATCCACGGAAGACCAGCGTCGTGGTGTCCCTTACGACACCTCGACATGATGCTGAGTGGATACCGTTTCGGTGACACGCACATTTCCTACTCTCTTTACTTTTGTTAAATATTTTTGATTTGTGTCGCTGAATAAAATATTTCATTTTCATTTTCATTTTATGATTACTTATTTCGCATTGTAATTTATTTTTACAACGGTGTTACCGTTCGGGGGTAGATTGCATTCAATCTAACTCAGTGTAATTTTAAATAATTATCTTTCTTCTCTAGTAATACTTGTACCTAACGGTATTCCGTTAGACGTGTTTTAAAAGTAACATTACTTTTTAGCAATGTTTGTTTCTAACGGTATTTCGTTAGATATGTTTTAAGCTAACTTTTCTTCTTAGCAATGTTCGTACCTGACGGCGTGTTCCGTTAGATGTGTTTTAAAACTAACATTCCTTTTTAGCAATGTTTGTGCCTAACGGTTTTCGTTAGATGTGTTTTAAAACTAATATTCCTTTTTAGCAATGTTCATTCCTAACGGTATAACACTCCTTTTTAGCTGTGTTTGTTCCTAAGGGTTTTCCGTTAGATGTCTTTAGTTTCAAAAGGAAAGAGGAAATATTATGTCCACGTGCAGAAGAGGAGCAAGAGTTGGCGTAGAGGTCAAATCAAAGGATGGTGTGGTGTAATGTGATAGTCGCAAGATGTGATTGCTTGCTACAATAAGCTGTAAGTACCAACTTACCAATACCATTTCAGACATACGAATTCCATCGGACGGATTGTGTTGATTTATAAATCAACAAAATAAATAAACGGTAAACTACCTTTATCAATAAGCATCCGGGGAAAGTATGAAAACTTCCACTAGGTAGGGTAGCGTACCGACGTACCTATTCTACCGCCATTATGGAAGTCTAACGCATGGCTTATAACCCAAGAGTGAAGTGTGCAGTTTGTCCTATTAGGATACGGTACGTAGGTATAGTAATACCTTTGTGGTTTTCTTAAACTATGATTTCAGGAAAACGCTTTGCCGTTACTGTGTAGATAAACAGTGAGTCTGTGTAATAAACGGTGAAGGATGAACATCGTCTATTCAGCCTGATACGCAGTTTATTTGATGCTAGCGGCGTCTGGAAAATTTTCGGGCAGCAATACGATCGCAACTCTGCTCCGCAGATCGATCTGAGATTACGTCTTATGCTAAATACCTACAGTGGAAAACTCAAACTGGCTACTCGGCAAGCTAGATGGCAGTGTAACCGAAACGCAGCAGCATAATCCTGTAGCGAGGGTAAGTTCTCTTGGAGCAAACAGGGAAAAACCAGGAGCCAGAACCTTTTCTCCCTCATCCCACCGGGATAGGAGAAAACTCAAACACTCAAGGAGTCTCATATTGAGCCAGGCAACGCCGCTCATTTTTATATACGTCGAGAGGTCTTAGTAGGGCATTGGTCCAAACCCTCTTGTTATCCCTCATCCCACTGGGATAGGAGATTACCCAAAGAGAATCGGACTCAAATCATTACATTTCGAGCCGAGCAACCTCGCTCATTTTTATTTACGTCGAGAGGTCTTAGGGCATCGCTCTAAACCCTCATGTTATCCCTCATCCCACTGGGATAGGAGATTACCCAAAGAGAACCGGACTCAAATCATTACATTTCGAGCCGAGCAACCTCGCTCATTTTTATTTACGTCGAGAGGTCTTGGGGCATCGCTCTAATCGCTCATGTTATCCCTCATCCCACTGGATAGGAGATTACCCAAAGAGAACCGGACTCAAATCACTACATTTCGAGCCGAGCAACCTCGCTCATTTTTATTTACGTCGAGAGATCTTAGGGCATCGCTCTAAACTCTCATGTTATCCCTCATCCCTCTGGGATAGGAGATTACCTAAAGAGAATCGGACTCAAATTATTACATTTCGAGCCAAGCAACCTCGCTCGTTTGTATTTGCGGTTCAAAGACATGAAGGCATCGTCCTAAATCCTCATAATTTTGAAGAGTTATAGAACCCAAACGCCTTATTCCACGGCAAACGAAAATAAGTAAAGTTGCAGAGTAGACATGAGGGCTTCGCCCTAAATCCGCATAACTATAAAAGGTTCTGAAATTCTATTTTGCACGGCAAAATTAAAGTGATGTTGCCGGGAGGACATGAGGGCATCGCCGCAAATCCTCATAATTTTCAAGGGTTATGGAACCCTAATTAAAATGCTTTATTTCATGACAAAAGTAAGCTATTTAAGACCTGCCATGGGTAAAAGGTGGAGACAGAGATCATGAGATTATGCAAAAATTACTCGATTCGTGTCAGTTTGGCTTATTTCATTACTGCCGAGATGATACAAGGGCATCGCCCTAAACCTTCAGAATCTTGAAGGATGTTAATTAATCGGGGCCGCAGCTATGCGCCCTGAATTTTTGGTACCGAACAGTTAACGCCTGGAGAAATTAAATAAACTTAATCCTTTATGCAGCCTCTGCATAGTAAAGTTACAACTATTGACCTGATAGCCTTTTAAATAAGGTATACATTCATAGACGCTTGGCGGGTACCACAAAGTACTGAATACTAAAATAAGTATTTTTCTGCCTATACATACCTATAGTACACCGACAGACTCATGCAAATGTTCTGACGGCAATTGATTCGCACAGAAAGAGTCGCGACATTCGCGCCCTTACCAATTGGACGACTTCATTCTGGGGTAACTCAGGACCCATCCTTGCTTCGGGTTCAGATATAACCCATGCCCCTATTGTAATAAAAGCACACAAGTCTGGATAATAAACACAATGAAGTCGGTCCTTACCTATATAAAATAAATAAACAAAATAATAACAGTCTTACAAACTAGTAACAGTAAAAGGTGAACTCCATAAATACTAAATGGCCTAACCGAGTCTCGGTTACCAAAAACATGCAGATCAAGTCACGTAACGTTACAAATCCTAAAGCATTGACTCTTCTCATGTTATAACACTACAATTCATGATTTGCGTGAGGCAAAGAGCATTTTAACCGCCAACTTGAGGCGCTCATGGCACCCAATACCAAATACTTATGATCCACAATAACCAAAAGTATAAAGCTTATCTGAGCTTAAAACAAATTGGGCACGCTGCATGGTAACGCATTTCGCAATTGAATTTCACTGTACAACGAAAACAGTGACTTTAGTACTTACTAAATAATATATTAAACCGCGTAGGTTTACCTACTACAATTTGTTATTTTCTCGTTTACACAAGCCATTACATTCGTTGGAGAAAAGATTGCATACCAAAAGTCACACAAGTCTTCAGTCTCTTAACTGAACTTTCCGTGTGCCCTATTATAGTGTCAATGACTACGTCTTGTCTACTTAATTTAAGTAAATAAATATAATTTATTATTAATGTCATATGACACCATGTCATATTGTTAATTCGACCTTTTGTGCACCTCTGTGGTTCAATAAAAATTGTCGTATGAATGTGAACGACTTTTACGAGGAGTTAAAGGGAATAAATCAAAACCTTCAGTCCAAGAAAGTAATTTAACTCGTGATTTTTCCAATTATCACTGTGACCTTAGGGTCACACAGAAGTACATAAACATAGTTGGAATTAATTTTGGATAATTGTGCCGCACTCTTAAGCTCTTTGCTTGGGGCCGAAAGTCCTTCGCCTACCTACATAGTACAATTTACAAAATTCGTATTTGATGTGATTTAAATCCATCAATTATTATACTGTAACGAAGGTAGTCACAAGCAAAATGTTGTGGCTCAAACAACTGTTTACGAGTTAGCTTGTTTTAAGTACAACAGCCTCGTGAAATATTCTAATACCTACCCGACTCGCTAGGTCAATAAAGTAATTTGTCTCTGCTGACTATTGTCACAAAAATTAGTACTTACCTACCTACTGGCAACTTAGGTATGTACACTTCAATGAATCATGAGTGACATTGGCGATGATATAGAACTTAGTGTTACACAAACATCATTACATAAATATTTTTACATAAATATTATTACATCGTGCAAATGAGCGATCGTCCAACGGCATTCAGGGTGATGAAAATAAATCATTCGAAATTAAATCCGATGCCCACCCTAAGGGCCTTGATGAAACCTGATAAGGTTTAGATCGGCTACGAAACTATCATTTAATTCTAGCTATGCTTGCGACTTCGTCTGCATAACTATTCCCGCTTTCGCAACATTCTTATTGATGCTCCGCTACTATCGGTGGTAGAATGATGTTATTATGATTTTATAGCATTCGTGGTTAAAGGACTCCAACACAAAGATAATTTTTGTGTTGATGCAAACAAACTCTTGTTCAGCCCTACAACATTATTATCATAATTGTAATTACAATAATACATAATTACATAGTAAGATTGCTCTGAATTAAGCTGGTTGACTAACCGTCAATAAGCTGATCTAGCTGACAAGTTATCACTGTTAGCCCTAAAGATAATGGTCGCACAGTCTTACCACAGCACCGACGTTGGTAAACCGCAAAGTTTACTAACTTTGTACTAGGAAAGTCTGTATTATTATAAATTTTATCAATTCCGACTCAAACTTCGCTATCCCTAGCGAACAGCGATAACGCGGAATACTCAGGCAATACAAAAGTATCGTACCTATACATAGCCGGCTAGCTATTGTCACCTATTCATTACACCGTCCACCTAGGCTACGGTCCTGTAAAGGTTTATAAATATTAAAATCTGATCTGATACCTAAATGTGGGAAATGTTGGAGATCATCAAACGCCCGCTATCGGCAAGCGACCTTAACTGTACCAGTGAATATTCTTATCCATACCTAATAATTATTCACTCCTACCGAAGCTTATTAAATTCATTCAACGGTCTGATACTGTGAGTGAAGGTGGACGTAGCTTTTGCGCCTTTTACATGACGTAAAGTAACCGATAGTTCATTATTACATAGTAGTTAATAAACGATGCATTAAACGTGAATTTACGGAGATGCAGATGCAGGTTGCGTTCTGTAAAATATTATAATGTACCTACACACAGTACATTACCACTCAGTAGACAGATAAGCGTGTCCACCTAAATATTCAACAATCATTTAGGTTCTAACTAATTCATAACATTTCTCACTGATCAATGTCTTATTCTTTAATTGATCACATTGGCGATTACACAGCGCCACCAGGAGATAATAGACACGTCTCTCATTATAAAGGCTTCGAATAACGGTACAGTACTGTTTAATAGCGACGTTTTACCTGAAAATAAAACGTTTATTAAACATACTTACCTTATTCGAAGCCTACTTTTTAAATCTACCTGGTGTCATAAAACACAATGGCGAGAATATCGAAACCTAGTTTCGAGCTACCGTTGGTGGCGCTAGTGTCGTTAATTGAGGCGTGCTTAGGCGGTGGGGGACCGGAGCGGAAGTCACGTGGGCAGATTATACGTCAAAACTAGTACTCAAACAGGAAAAGACAGACACTACTCTCATTATAAAGGCTTCGAATAAGGTAAGTATGTTTAATAAACGTTTTATTTTCAGGTAAAACGTCGCTATTTTTACAAAATAATAATATTTTAAATCAGTACTACTAGCACCAAAATCTTTCGAGTTCAAATCGTTTGCGTACTCAAATCGCCATCAAAAGATTTAGTACGAAAACTACAACAGCACCCTTGTGGACGTGTCGTAAAGTGAACTTAGTGTAAGAAATGGTTGCACGAAACTTATTTTGAGAATCAAAATTGTCACGTTATCGTTTAATTCGAAGGTTGAGTATCGAATTTTATCGAATACGCAAACGATTCGAAGACGAAAGTTGTTCATGCTAGAGGTACAGATTTACTGTATCATTAAATTCGTCTTTAGAATAAAAAAAGAAAAAATATCGAAATTAAAAAAGTTTTATTATTTACAATAATATGGCGTTTCAAACAATAGTCTGGTGAAGTGAGTGTTTCTCTCCGAAAAGCGGGACCGAGCCTGTCCCGCGCGGGACATTTAAATTTGATTAAAAAATCGGGACGTCCCGCCAAAATCGGGACGTCTGGCAACGCTGGTCAGTACCCACCTTCAGGCTTCAGCCAAATGACGTCCACGACAAAGTCCTCCCCCAAAGATTTCTACCCGAAGTTTATAAGATGTAGGTAGGTCTAACTAGGTATCCAGGTACTAAATTTATGACCTAACAATAAAATCACAAAATTTTATTACGTCGTAAATTCAACTACGACTTGTTTTATGTACCTACGAATTTATTTTGAACAAAATGCTTACAGTACGTTATAAACTGAATATTTTAGAAAAATGATATTTTTGGTCATCACTTTTAAACTAATAATAATGGGTGAGTATCGAAGGTTGCTTATTAGAGTAGTAAGTAGGTACCTACCTTACAATTACTACCTTACCTACTACTTATAAGTAAGTACAAAACTACCTAGCTACTTAGTAACGAATCGGCAGTCTAACCAGTCTAACGTCACAACTACTGTTTTTTTTTAAGTTTACAACGTAGTTACGTTTGTGGAAAGCCTTTGTCCAGCATTGGACGTCATTAGGCTGAAACGAACAATGCTAAAAGGTGATAATAATAAACCATGCATGATAGCTCGTAGAGCTGATGGCCGTTGAACTTGAATGCGGGCAGCGCAGGACCGGTTATTTTATGAAAATCCTTGGGGAAAGCCTTTGTCCAGCAGTGGACGTCATTCGGCTGAAACGAACGAACGAACAAGCTTATGACCTTCAAGACGCCTCTGTGGTTTAGTGGTGAGACCTGCTTCAGCTCCAGAGGTCTCGGGTTCCATTCCTAGGGTAGTTTTTTTTATTCGGTGGTAGCGCTTTTTCTAAGTCCACCTGGCTAGCTGCCACCATCTTACCCAAGTCTGTCGCCATAACAACAATGTTAACAATATTGTTGTGTGCCGGCAGTTAGAGGTAGGTAAGTCTAGTTGAGGATTCCTGATCAGGTGAGTGTTAAGGGCAGGAGCTTTCTCGTTTAAGTCTTCAAATCATCATCATTTCAGCCATAGCTGAACATAAGTAGGCCTCCCCCTATGATTTCCACATCGCCCAGTTGGTAGCCTGCATCCAGCGCCTTCCCACCTTTATGAGGTCGTCGGTCCACCTTGAGCACCTTCAAACAATCAATATTATTCTTCGCAGCTTCGTCACATGTCACCATACACCCTAGAGGCGTGAACCTAGCCCTGGAGACCTCTTTTCTTTTCGATTCAACGAACGACCGCCAACATTTGCCAATCCTAACTAAACTGAGATCTGTTATTGACACATTGTATAAAGCGCTCTCCCCACAAATTTCCATGAGAGCTAACGATGTAAATACTAAAATATTGACTGATTTCTTGACGCAAATGGGCAATGTAATAATAAAATATGAAGATGAAGATTTAATCAACATTCTAGAAGTCGTAAATGAAGAATTGGAGGGCTATTACGAAAAAAAGAAGACAATGTACGATCCAATTTTGTTTAATCCAAAACTCAGAATGTATTTCAAGAATGTTATCAAGCAATTGATGAATGAGAAACCATCGGAATTAAGAGAAAGGTTGAAAAAGTTTGTAAAGGGTATAAAATCTAACGAATTGTTGATGGAATTTGATAATCATTTCGTTGGGGCAGATGAGGAGGCTTTGAAATTACTTGTGAACGATTTTCAAGAGCATACGCGAACTGGAAATGTTTGGAAGTTGTCTAATTTAGTCAAAGATACATTAAAATACATAGTTTTTGATAAATATGAAAAACTGAACGACAAATCGAGGGAAAAAATTAAAAATATCGTTTACGAAGTTTATGAAAATGGTAAAAATAAGGATTTAACAACTGATAAAGTGGAAGAGGTGTCAAAAGATAAGAACAACGTTAGAAAAGAAAAGATTAGACATGATGACAATGATGACGAGGACAATGTAAAAGTAAAAAGTGATGACAATAAACTATCAAAAAATGAAACAGGCAATGAAATTATAGGTGGAGCAGAAGAGAAATCAACAGCAACAACGAATTTAATTTTCTATTAACTTTATTAATAAAAATCATTTTAATTTTAAAAACTAGGGTCTAGGACGTAGTTTATAGAGATCCTGTAGATTTGACAACAGTGTCATAATAATCCTTAAAGATCGTTTCATCCACGAAGACGCGCCCCACCATTCTTCCGCTAATGTTTGAGTGTTATGGGTATACACTAAATAATTTTATCCATGAGTGCACACGCACACTAGGTATATTAATGACGCTCGGATTGCTCGGATCAAACTCCCCGCACCCCGTGCGACCGAGACCAAACATTGGTGGGGCGCGTCCTGCGTGGATGAAACCATCTATACCTAAAGCCTGGTCCGTGAGCATGTAGAATCCCGTCCAATGACCCCAAGCGACCCATCCCTATCGCTCTCGAGCGTAATTGTGTTGCTGTCGCGCTCGCACACTCACTGCGGGCGCCCGTCGCACAGTCGCGACAGCAACATAATTACGCGCGAGCGATAGGGATGGGTAGCTTGGGGTCATTGGACGGGATTCTACGTGCTCACGCACGGACCAGGTTTTAAGTAAGAATAAGAATAAAAGGATTCTGAGTAAGTACAGTTCACTTAAAAGTTAGTAGGCCTACTTACTTAAAAAAGCTAGTTAGCTAATAATGTAATTAATAATTAAATTGATTAAGTAACAGTAATTACATTAAAACCTACTTTAAGGCGCTGATATAACGAGTAACAGTCAAGTAACAACCATAATATCAGGTATTATAATTAGCACTAAGTATTCTAAATGGGCCGTCTTATTACTAATTAATTAGGCTTACTTTATTTACTTACTAAGTAAATAAATAAATTACGTATTGTAGTGAGCGAGGTGCAAGGTCGTAGTATAGGTACTACGACCTACTAAACTTGGACCGTTCTATAACTATATTCCTAGTGAGATAGATAATGATGAATCGCTTTCGTATAACTATGTTACGGTATTTAACTATAAATGTATTACGGCTTTATCTATCTTACTGCGACATAGATACTAATCCGTTCGCTTTAAGTTTGCCGCTGGCGATATGACGTCACTCGAAGGGAAGCGTCTATAATTTTATCAAACTATGCTTATTTAAAATATTTTTTATTTATTATTATTGACAAAAATTTTGTATTTGCTTAAAATAAGACACATTAATTGCGTTTAATCGCGGTTGGGGGAGGGGACGCGCATTCCACGACCCGGCAAACTTAGCGCGAACGGGTTAGTAGTGTAGTTAGAAATCGCGTACTTACTTAGTGGGTCATCTTAGGACCAAAATTCACTGGTCTTCAAACCTTAGTAACCACCACCTTTAAAATTGTGGTAACTTTTAAAGTAGGTAGTACCTATAAATTCTTTACATTAGGAGATTTTTTTTTTATTTAGGTACAACACAATTGCAATTTTAAAAGTGAAATTACGAACTCCGTCAGTTAAAAATATCACGCGTGAGATTATAAATAACAGAGGGTTAGGTTAAATGTTAGATTGTAAGTAAGTAATCTAACTACGTCAGTTTATAATATGACGGAGTTCATAATTGGTGACATATTAAATAGGTACTAGCTTTCCGCCCGCGGCTTCGCCCGCGTGGAAATCTGTTACAGAAAAACTTTATCGCGCGCGTCCCTGATAAAAAAACCGGGATAAAAACTATCATAATAATATGTCTTTTCTCGGGACTCAAACTATCTCTATGCCAAATTTCATCAAAATCGGTTCTGTGGTTTAGGCGTGAAACCAAGACAGACAGACATACAGAGTTACTTTCGCATTTATAATATATTAGTATAGAAGTACTAGCGGCCGCCCGCGACTTCGTGCGCGTGGATCCCGTTTTACCCCCTTCATCTATCTTACGCGGCTTAGATTTTTTCATACAAATGTTTTTTCCGGCTAACTCCCGTTCTCGTGGGAATTTTGCAATATCCTGTTGTAACTGAGCTTTAAGTTTACTAAGGTAGGTACCTGCATGCCAAATTTCAAGCGTCTAACTTAAGCGGTTTAGACTTTTCATACAAAAGGATTTTCCCGCTAATTCCCGTTCCCGTGGGAATTTTAGTGCACCTCTACGGTACCTAAGCTACGTCCCAAATTTCAAGTGCCTACGTTTAGCCGTTTAGGCTGTGCGTTGATATGTCAGTCAGTCAGTCAGTTTCTCCTTTTATATTATTTAGATAGATATAGATTTACCTAGTCAAAACGTTAACTACCTACATTCATTCCTTTCTCTTGAAATGGTCTTCGATTTCCTGCAAGGTCTTGTCCTTTGTCTCCGGTAGATATTTGTACAACACACACAAACATACAGTAACTGAAATACCATAGAACATAAACATACCATGAGTTCCTATAGCTACAAAACCATACGGAGACGTTTTAAGTACAGTGGACTGTATTAACACAAATATTAAGGATATTATTGTCACAGCTTGCCCTTTGTAGTTGGCTGGTATCAACTCCCCATACAAAGAAGTAGCTAAAATGATGGGCCCTAACCCTATAGCTGTAGAAAAACCTATTAGTAACATAATCGACACGTATTTGTTCTCGTTGACGATAGACAACTTAACTAAATATAAGTATAATGACATTAAAAACAAGAATAAAGCTGCTAAAGGTCCAAACACGAAAAGCAGAGTGCGTCTCCTCAAAAATTTCGAAAGAACACAGCCTATGTACATGCAGAATACTGAAACGCCATCCAGAATTAACATGCCATTGTACGCGGCGGTTTCGCTATTAGTGATTTTCTTTAAAATATCTATAGCATACATCGTAAAGACATGTTTACCTGATAAATGGTACATGACCATCATTATTGAAGAAAGAATGATAGGTTTGTAAAACTCTCTTAAAGTCAAAAACAGAAACATATTTCTAAAACTCCAAGGCTTTTTGACGTTTTCCATTTGCGTTCTGATAATTTTTTCCAGCTCTTTCTCAGCGGCGTCCCCCCTCCCTTTCAACCATCTATGTGATTCCTTACACTCTTCAAACCTACCTTTACTTGCTAACCATAACGGAGATTCGGGCCAGAAGAAAGAAGATAACGCGTATGCCGCATTCATATAACTTAAAACGCAGATGTACCTCCAATTTGTGAGTGTACCCACAGTGTTAGCTGCCCAAATACCCCAGAAAATCGTGGCAGATTTTATGGTCAGCATCAACCCCCTGTTTTCAGGGGAAGTATACTCGACCAGAGCTATTATTGAGGTGGAAACGCTGCAAGCATGCGGTATTCCTTGGAGTATCTCAGTTATTATGATGTGCATTGGAGTGCTGCTAAGATAGTAGCTGGTAGCTACCACGAGCATGTTGATGGAGACAAGGTTGAACGTCCTTTTTCTGCCAATTCGCGTCGTCAGGTATGCCAGGAGAAACACTCCAGGGATCGACGCGTAGCCGAAGGCTGATGCTGAAAAAAACATTCTAAAATCAGACATTATAAAAACAATAATCACGACAAAGCTAGCGATCCTAAACGCAGGGTTGCATTTGTGGTTGCATGCTCAAAAAATAATTAAAAATTGATCATTGACAAAAAGTTTTATACAATATGTGCGGAGGCTTCCCAGTAAGTAATCGGAAATACCGACACCCGTATTCACAAACGATGCTTGCTTAAGTGAAGAGTTAAATAGAGCTTTGTGATTGGTTCGTGTGTCACCCTGTGCGTCCACGCGCACTGAGACCTCATATTTGTGAATACGGGCGTAGGTAAGTATCGTCGATGTAATTAATACCGTTATAACACGTAGTAGCGTAGCGTAGCTACGCTACACGCTACTACAAAAAGTCGTAGTGACTGGTCGTAGCAGTCGTAGCATCATCGTAGCGTAATTGTAGCAGTCGTAGCGTGATCGTAGTAGTCGTAGCGTCATCATCCGCAGTCGTAGCGTCATCGTAGCAGTCGCAGTAGCGTCATAGTAGCATGTTCGTAGCAACCTTTGTAGCGCGTATATTATAGTTATAGTAGTCCACTCTAAAAGTGACAGAGAGTAAATAATTATACTAAAAGTTCCCGCCTCTTAGGGGGACGCCGGAGTGGGGGAAGGGGGTTTTTTAACCCCCATAAAACATAAAAATCAATAAAAAGCTTATTCCCACTTTTGAGTTTTATGCTAATAAATAACTTTTAAATTGTGCTTTGTGCATTTGCGCGATTCTAGATCTTTTGTCCTCTTTTTTCCAATTCTTACCCATTTCGAACTACACGAGAACAACGAAAATGTTAAAAATATTTAAAACCAACAGAAGAATATTTTGGACTTGTTATGCTCACTAAAATGTGTCTGGGGTAGTGCCGTGTGAGGCGGGGATTTCCGCGTTGATAAGTGTGATATGGGCATCATAAGAAGGCTCAAGGTTACCCAAAGGTCGAGGAGCGTGCTATGCTCGGAGTTTCCCTGCGTGATCGAATCAGAAATGAGGAGATTCGCAGGAGAACTTAAGTGACCGACATAGCCCGCAGAATCGCTAAAATCAAGTGGCAGTGGGCGGGGTACATAGCACGAAGAACTGATGGCCGCTGGGGCAGAAAATTTCTCGAGTGGCGACCACGAGCTGGAAGACGTAGGCAGGCGTCCCACTAGGTGAACCGACTATCTGGTGAAGGTCGCGGAAGGTGCCTGATGCGGGCGGCGCTGGACCGGTCTTTGTGGAAAACCTTGGGGGAGGTATTTGTCCAGCAGTGGACGTCTTCCGGCTGAAACGAACGAACGAACGAACCTATGTCTTAATGATTTCCAGACTGCATCCAGCGTCTTCCCCTGCAACTTATTACGTAACGTATTCTTTTGCCTCTGGTAAATTAGAGGGTCGTGCTCCTGCAGTGGAGTCAAAGTCAAAGTCAAAATTTCTTTATTTGCATAGACTATTATAATACTGCTTACAAATCGTCAAATATTTTGCTCTTAAGGAGCCTCTACATGTCTCATACATAATCTTTTTACCCTACCAGCGCTTCGAGACCAACATTTGGCAAGTGCTGAGAAGAAGCGCCGCAGCAAACTCAGTGGAGATGCAATGACCTGATGATGATGATTCATGATGATTAAATATCAAAAGTGACTCACAGATCCAAGATGACATTTCAGGAGACACTGCTTCGGTGGAGTTGGCTTCCCGCCTCA
This sequence comes from Ostrinia nubilalis, assembly GCF_963855985.1. Lineage (NCBI taxonomy): Eukaryota > Metazoa > Arthropoda > Insecta > Lepidoptera > Crambidae > Ostrinia > Ostrinia nubilalis. The sequence goes on along the minus strand of NC_087115.1, from coordinate 4,180,761 downwards.
TTTGCGCGATGTACACCGTCGGGGTGCCCAAGCAGAGGCCCACAGATAGGTAGGGGGTCCATATTCCGCTGGCTACGAACAGCTAGATCAAAAATACAGATTAAGAAGTCGGTTAAAAATAAATAAGAATCCAGCCAGGTGCAATTCGGACTTGAGCACCGAGGGTTCCGTACAAACTTGGTAAGTTCAAATTCAAATTCAAATTATTTATTGCATGTCACATGGGTAAGGGTTGGTAGAGCATAATTTTGTAAAGTTTATACATAGTTTGATCCTGAAATTAAAGTTTTGTTTGAAGCAAAAAACGGTAAAAAATCACGGTAGAACCCCACTTAATTTTTTTTACTTTTTTATTTAGGTTGTGTTGTCAATTTTTTGGCCACTTTGAGTGTCACGAACTATTTGACGCTGACTGTACAATAAAATTTAAGTCATTAATTAAAATAAAACTTACCTGTCTTAAAAACAATAGCCGATTTTCGTTACGGTTTCCACACACATTATTGGGCCCTTTTTCTACACATTTGTCCTTCCCCAGCTTAACTAACATTCCTTTCATTATTAAAAAGAACTGTTTACACACACAATAAAATACACAATTAATATCTAAGTAGTCTTTCTTTTAACTTTGTCCACTGCTGGACAAAGTTTTCATAAAGGTTACTAAAACCTTTGTCACCCTGTCATCCGCTTGCAATGGAGGGAAGTCGAAACTTAACTTAGAACTCCTCCTATTTTCTTCTGATTAATTTTATCGTCGTCCAATGACAGAACTTCCCCCCGGGACACACTTGACCTTTACTAGTTGGTTTATTGGCGGTCAAACTGTAGATCCTGGCTACACAGGAGTTGCAGCGGTAGGAACGAGAGGTGGGAATAGTCCCGTTGCTGGACAAAGGCTTCCCCCAAAGATTTTCACAACGCATCCGAGCGCTCCCCGCGATGCTATCGGATATACTAAATGATACAAAACTGTCTATGTAATACATCTATGTATTTCAAACGTCTTACATAACAATGTATTTTAAAACCTACTTCAAACACCCGTCTCTGCTCGCGTAGGCCTTCAATAATAGCAGTTTCGAAAACCACTTAAGTTTAAGTACCTACTTAAGACACGTACTTATCTCTGCTTTATATTGCAAAGCATAAGAGTTTGTTATTTATTTGAACGCACTAATCTCAGGAACAACTAGTTCTATTTGAAAAATTATTTTTGTGTTGGATAGCCCATTTATCGAGGAATGATTTAGGCTTTTAACATCACCCTACAGTCAATAAGGGCGGAGCAGTAAAGAAAAATGTTGCAAAAACCGGAAATATGATTGTCTAAAAATATTTTGAAGGTTAACTGTATTTATGTACAAACAAACCTTCTTTAATGTAATATTAGATAACATTGATGTAAAAATATTTGTATTACACTCCAGTGCAAAAGATAAGGGGCTATGATTTTATTAGATGAGATTTCAACGGTCATTCTCACGATTAGGCGTTCTCAGCCTAATTACCATATCATTTTTGAAATTTGGCTTAATTGACTTAAACGCATTTAAATATGAAACACATGAAAAGTACGAATTTAACAATCGTTAAGGCGTCAAATTATTCAAAGCGGTTTTCGCGTAAATGAGACCCAAAATTTTTATGGTCACGGTAATTAGATAAGGCGAATACTTAATCTAACGGTAATTAGAAAAAATATGTAAAAAAGCAAGAAAACAATATCTTGCATTGATAAATTTGTATATAAATATATAGCGTCATAAAAAACGCTTTAGGTACACTTAATAACCCTTTGAAAAAAGGAAAACACTCGTTTCTATTATTTATTGTATCAAGATATTTTCAGTATACTGCAATAATCGAGGCTATAACAGGAACACTTAGTTTCGGCCAGAAGGGGCTACGTGTCACATTTTTCATCAGAATCTTAATCATCATTTATTTGATTTCAATGTGGTACAAACGATTTAACGTACAGATAATGGATCAGGAGATCTCACAAGTTTAAGATATGCATATATCGAAAAATTAATTAATGATTTAAGTGATTTTTCCTCTTTTTAATCTATCTGCGATCAGCCATCACCCATTATCAGATTAAATTGAATTTGTAATAATGACAGTTCCAGCTCAGCATATCCCATGATTTGTCACCTCGATTCTTTTACAATAAGTTTTCAGATTGATGCTATTGTATATGAGTATTCGCTTTCTCCTGAGCCTAAATGCAGAATTCTTAGAATTTAGAAGGGAAGCAGCAAATAGATTGCATGAAGGTCTAGTCTTTGGTTGTAAGCTTTACAGGATTTTCCACACCCTCTTTGACGTTTGGTATCACTTCAGTGGACTTTGTAAACCAAGGTGCACAGCTCAAGATTTTTAAAACTTTATTTTGAAAACGTTAATGTATTTCTACATTTGCGAGGCTAAGTCGATGCCATGTCTACATGAGTTTTAGCATCCATTTGTATATAGTTTGTTCTCCAAGCTTCTTCTGTCCAGTACCCATTGCATATCACGAAGTTTTTTCTATGCATAACAAAGCAGGTAGGATGCAGTTTAGGATGGTACAAAGTGCCTATACACTCTTGCCTTGAAAATTCCCATTGTCTGTTGATTTGTTCTCTTTTGTTCTTAATGTGATCACGCCAGGTAAGTGTTACTGTTGGAACTTCTTAAGGCAAAGGTATTATGGATAGATGTTAATGGTATTATATTAGAATTAATTAATGATTTAAGATGTTAATATCAATTATACTAATAGTTAAAATAAATATCTGGTACGAGACATGTTTCATGCAGGGGTGACATCTCCTGGCCATCAAAAAGCCCCGATTTCACTCCAGGTAACTTCTTTTTGTGGGGTCACCTTAGGGGTTAAAATATACTCTTAAATCCAACAACCATGCAGCAACTGAAGCTGAGCATTTGTCATGAAATCGAATCTATTTCGAGATTACTCTAACGAAAGTTTTTTTAAATTTTGATTGTCAGATTGGAAGAAAAGTCCGTACAGTTGTTATGCGAAAGTCTAGGTATATTTCATATTTTATCATCATACTTATTCAATCGTGAGTGCAATTTGTAGGTAATAATTTCATACAACGGTGATTATAAATATACGGTAATTAGTACATGGAAATTATAAAACGATAGTTTTTCTTCAAAATCTCCAAAATCTTCAGCGTATGCAAATACTGACTTACTACAACGTATGAAGGCCAAAGTACTGAATCTATTTAAATTAACAACGTGGATCTACCTTAAAAAATCGAGTATAAAAATAAGGACATGGTAAATAGAAAAATTGAAAACCAAAGATATGGTAATTATACTCTTACGCAATTCATCGACGGTACGCCAACGCAATAGACGTCTACTTGCTAACAGGTCTTAGAACTAACTAAGGGCTCGCGCCGCGCGCGTAAATGATGTGTCAAATATTATTATTTAGGCTTGTGTGCCCAAAAACAGAAAACGACACGGGAATTAGGACTTTCGCTCGGACAAGCAGTTTTTTAATTCTAATTATTTACAGAATGGTTCTATTGAATAGATATTTTGCTATGCGTAAGACAATCTTTTGTACTCTTTAAAATGTTGAATGGAGTAAACCAAATCTATACGACATAAAAATTACAGCCAAGTTTTAACATTAAGTCGGTGTGCGGACGCGTAACGGTAATTAGAGAACAGAGGTTCATGAAATTAATTAAGTCACAAATACTTAAAATAGAGGCCTATGATTTAATGCACAACTGGATGGGGTTGTTAAGTAACATATAAAAATACTTGCATGTCTCTAATTTGTCATTTTTAACGATTTAACAGCCCGGACACGCAAAAACTAGCTCATTTGAGAATGGCCGTCAAGTGATGTTTCTAAGTCAACATTGCATTAAAATAATCTGTTTGTCCTAGAATGAAAACATGACCTAAATCATATTATTAGATGGTTTAGATAGAGAAAGAAAAAATTACTACAATGTACTATCGGGGACTCTTCCGCCTGACCACTTTGTAGAAATTTTAGCGTAAGCGCATCGCTCCGGTCACGTGCTCACCCCGTCTCTAATTGGTTACGCATTTTACTATATTTTTACTACGACCAATAAGAGACAATCAGGGCTTAGGTTGCAATACGAAATACCATTGTGCACTTTATTGTCATACGGTTAAGGTTTAAAACGAAATGTTTCTTTTTCTTCAATCTTTCTTAGTTTTAGGCTGAGTTGCACCACCTAACTTTGACCGTAACTATAACAGTAACCGGTGCTTTTTGTATGGAGTTTGACAGATTTTTGACGTTTGTTAAAGTTAAAGTAAGATGGTGCAACTCAGCCTTAGAATTTTAATAATAGAATTTGGTTACAAACAAATAGATAATGTATTTTTTCAATATTGTGTTTTTATACGAGGTCTGTCTGCTTTTTCCTTTGGCGAACTGTCACATATTATTCGTGACATATTCTCGCCTTTGTTTTTTTGTGAAGTTTTGTGATCAATAACCGATTGATTTTGTTTTGTGTTGACCCGTGCTATTAATTGGACTGTTTGATTGCCTTTTTATTGACCTCCGCGCGATTACTGAACCATGCCTCTCAAAATAATTCTTAATTCTTATATTTACTTACAAACTTATCTACAATAAACATTGTTAACTGTTTAAGTATTATTTAGTTTGAAGTTTAATTGTTATTGATTTAAGACCTTGTGTAAAGACACTTAATGTGCAAAAAAAATTGTATTTGAAATAAAACTAACTTAATATTATAATATTTACGATAACCAAATTACCTGGATCATTGCTACCTAGTGCAATATTTGCATTAAATTGTAATAACGTAGTTAGATAAGTGTTTATTTAAAACGGAAAACAAAAGTTGCTAATGTATTAAAAATAAATAGAAACCTATTATAGGTTTTTATTTACATTCAAGGATTTAAGAAAGTTATTATGAAGTTATCTTACAATAATTGTTTTTAAGCCACAAATATTCCTTAACTCTTTACTAATTAATTCAATAACATAATATTGTTTATAAATTATAAGTTCCGAATAAATTAAATACCTATTAAATAAGTAAAATTCGAAAGTAACTAACTGTATGATTTTGTATTTCTCGCCTTAACTAGCTAAACTAATATCACGAGATTTAGATAATAATCTTAATATCAACAATAATTATAGAAAGGGCTACTTTTTTCTCAGGAAATTGCACAGTTACCTCGGAATGTGCGATACCAATTTTGTGACCCGAGCGGGCAATCGCTAGTTCAAATTTTACACGAAGCCCCATATAATATTTTGTAGCGATTCTTTATTGGGTTTCAAATTGACTAAAATGCGACGTTGCCAAACGAGCGCTACGGATGCGGGTAATAAGCAATACTCAATCCTAAACGCTATACATAGAGCTTGGTTTGCAAGGGTAAACATCTACAGTGGTGCGCCGACGCTGCTTAGACCCGAAACATGAATGAACGGGGGCGGAGCTTAATCGAGCGTGTGTGTGCAAACAATTTAGGCCCTTAAGGTGTCAAGGCGTCCGAGTCCCCGATAGTACCTATTTGAAGATCTGCGTACTTCAATCATCATCATTTTAGCCATAGGACGTCCACAGTTGGACATAGGCCTCCCCCAATGATTTCTATGCAGGAAGGCGCTGGATGCAGGCCGCTGCCAACCGTGCGATGTGGAAGTCATTGGGGGAGGCCTATGTTCAGCAGTGGACGTCCTGGGGCTAAAATGGACAGGTCTCCCCACCAACCCACCTGGTCAGCGTGGGGAGTAGTACTAACGTCCATTTTTTGCCTCTGTGTTAGAATGATGCTGATAAAAAATATTATTTAAAGAGGAAAGATTTGATTGTTTGTACTTATTGAATTTGACGAAGAAGACGTTGAATGAAGACGTCATTTGGCTGAAACGAACGAACGAACTTATTGAATAGGCTTCGAAACTACAGGACCGATTTGAAAAATTCTTTCACCATAAGAATCCTAAAAATACATTATTTTTGAACATAGGGGCGGTACGAACTTTTCCGGGTTATCTAGTTATTAAATAATTCTAAATGGTCGTTGTGGAAATCCTTGGGGGAGGTTTTTGTCCAGCAGTGGACGTCATATAGCTGACTTATAGGGCAGATATGTACCATTCTAGACTGCATCTGACACGATTGCGGTCAAATACCAGCTTTGTCTTACTTAAAAAAAAAAACGAATGAACGAAATACTAATAAAATTATAAAAAAGCAACAGGGCGTATTTTTTGCACGCGAGTGTAAATATTATTTTTCAGAATAATCTGTTTTTGAACGCTGTATGCCTACTATTATCATTAAAACAAAAGATTGACAAAATAATGTAGAAAATATTTAAATAACTAACATGAAAATAACCAAACTGTAGCATTTTGTTGAGCCTATGAATATTCAACGAATTTTTCTTTTTGTTTCAATGTGTAGGTACCTAGTCCTACCTACACACGTAACAATGTCTGACTATTTCTAGGGTTCTGTACCCATAGGGTAAAAATGGGTCTGCGAACACGTAGAATTTTGTCCAATGACCCCAAGCTGCCCATCCTTATCGCTTGCGCGCAATTACGAGTATGTTGCTGTCGCGCTCGCACACTCACTGTGGCCGCCCGTCGCTCAGTCGCGACAGCAATATAATTACGCGCGAGCGATAAGGATGGGTAGCTCGGGGTCATTGGACAAAATTCTACGTGCTCACGGACCGCCCAAGTAACACGCAATCTGTATATTCACTGAAGTTAAGATTGATTTACGTTTTAAAGTCAGACTATCACTTTAAATCAGTTTTGACTTAGTTTAAATGCTTTTGAGTAGAATGCGGTAATATTTACAATGCATGAAGCTATTATATGGTCTAAAAAAATTAAGTTAATTGGCTTATAATCATACTAAAACATTAATTACTTATAATATACAGCACCTTTAACAGCATTTACACTAACACAAAGGTTAAAACCGTATATTAGTAAATAAGAAAACCTAATGCATTAAATAAACGTTGTCGAAATATTCTATAGTGCATTCAGATATATTAACACATTTTACAGATTGAACGCATTTTTATGATCTTTTCTTATGCTTATTTACTGCTCAGCATTAGCCAAACATTTACTAAAGTTTTAGCTCTGTTATCTTCTTATTTTATTGTTACTTTAAAGCTTTTAGCACTATTTAGATAAATAAAAAAAATATTTTATTACTTTAGGTCATAATTTGGCCATAAAACCACGAGCCGTATGATTATATTCATTTGTGCGTTAGTAGGTCCTGTATATTCATTAGAAAATTTATGTCGAACGTGTCACGTTATTGACATGAATAAACAGTGGAAAAAGACTTAAGGCCGGGTTGCACCAACTTACTTTAACAAACGTCAAAAATCTGTCAAACCCCATACAAAAAACATCGGTTATCGTCATAGTTACGGTCAAAGTTAGGTGGTGCAACTCAGCCTAAGAGTGGAGTAAAGAGAAAGATAAAGACGGAATATTCAAACTTTATATTTGGTTTAAGAAATGCAAAACGTGTTCCAAAAAATGATACACCTCATACACAAAATACAGTACAATCGGTTGTTGTGTGAGTCAAGAAGTTCCGTAGAACATTCCTTCATCCCTTTCGGTCGTTTGCACTATTTTAAAAGGCATCTGAAAAAAAAACAAATAAGCTTATTTATGACTTAATAGAGAAGTAGTTACCTGAAAACTAAATAATTACCCGTATAACGCATACCCTTAAAAAACGACTACAGCAACACTACTAACTAGTTACAAAAAGTTCCTTTAAATTATTACTATTACAATGAGCGAAAAATAAGATAGGTAGCTATATCGTGTTTCATTACAAATTACATTTGTAGTGATAATGATTTTATACTTAACACTTGTCAAACTAGGTACCTACCTAATTGGAGACAGATAAAATTGAAAGACGTGGAGTAGGGGATCATGACGTGATTAAAGGATTCTAAATTATTGTTTCGGTACCCTGATTAACACTAAAGCAATCCATTTTTATGACGTTTAAACCTAATGAACATTATAACATACCTAAAAAGTGTTACAGTAATGCTAAAGATATCACTTAGATATTTTATATGTAGGTTGAATGACTTAACCATTTTCTTTTTACTATAATAAGACTGACAACATTAAAAGACACTAGTTGAAAGTTTAAAACATTAATATTATCTGACGCCATTTGCTTTCTGTTTTCTCTAACATAGAAAATAAAATTATAATACACATATGCATGAAATACTACTTATTATCCTTTTCTTACAAGCGGAGTATCGATAGAAGCAATTTTATAAGTTAAAATTAATCAAATCGTTAAAAAAATCACAAAAAGTGTCATGTCGATTCTAAATTTGTCCCTATTTTATTAAAAAAAGAATTTCTGTGAGGGCGCGTGAATTATAAACCACAAACATATATATATTTTCACATAAGACTAATACTCCCAGCTCATTTTCATTCTTGAAACAAAAAAAAATGATACTTACCTTATGATAAATTATTTTAAACAAAGACATTAAAACATCTCCTCACAACACCATTGCACTGCAATACTCTAAACGAAAAATAATCAAATCGGACAATAAAATGCGATAAGTTTTTTCGAATACTTTCAAACAAACAAAATAAAACGTTCAGCCTTAGAATAAAACGTAACTTTGGCATTGTAATTCTGAAAGCTGTTTCAAAGCTGTACTAACATCTAATAAAATGCTTTTTACATTAGAATATGCTGTCTAACAACTTTACTAATGTCTGTCTTCAATAACATTATAAGCGCTGGTTAGCAGCACTAATAATATTTAATAATGCTCAAAGCCGTATTATTTGGGGCCCAAATTGCGCTTACAAGACACTTATAGACTTTTATACGGCTGATATAGTGCTACATATGCTGCTCATATACTGCTCTGCACGTAGGTTCATGCTGTTGTACGCTTCTTATAATTGTGTTTTGTGTTACTTGGGCGGGCTTTAGACGAGTGAGCTTTACATGCCTGGTGGCTCGCTACTGTTCGTTTTTCAAAAGTTTTTTTCTTTCGTTCGTTTCAGCCAAATAACGTCCACTGCTGGACAAAGGCCTCCCCAAGGCTTTCCATACGATCAGTCCTGCGCTGCCCGCATCCACTTTCCATCCACCTTCACCAGATCGTCGGTCCACCTAGTAGGAGGCCTGCCCAACCTACGTCTTCCGTCGTCGTTCCTTCGAGTGGTTGCCATTCGAGAACTTTTCTTCCCCACCGTTTTTTTCTTTATTTAGAAAATTTTCGTACGGAACCCTTCGTGCGGCTCTCGGCCGTTGTTTTGTTAACATTTTCACGCTAAAGTACCGAGTGAATATTTTGTTGAATTGGCTTAGATAACGGATGTGTCATCACAGTTTATAAATAGCTAGGTACACTACCCCGGTCGAGTTAACTGCGCACCCGGCGGCCGTGACGTGCCGTTAAACCACGTGACTCGCTTAGAGAAGTTTTTAAAGAAATCAATATATTGACTGTGGCTTCGCAATACATATTTGATAACATTATGTATGTCCGTAAACATATATTTACTAAGAAAAGTGACGTCCACTCATTTAACACGAGACATAAGAATAAACTTGCTGTTCCATCATTTAGGTTGCATAAGATAGGTAATTCATTCTTGGGGAAATGTATTACCATATTTAACAAAATACCACACAACCTTGTCGAATTGCCAATAAACAAATTTAAGATACATATAAAAAATACCCTTATGTCCAAAGGTTCGAGACTATATTGATGACAAGGATGCGTGGTCAGTTCAGTCTGCACATATTTGATGTACTTAAAGGATGATGGGCACAAATGTATGGAAAGTGGTACCCGCTCCAATAGCCATAACCAATATATATTTCAAAAGGCCTTTAGATGCAGAAAAATGTCTGCTATGGGGCCAGTTCTAATTCACGTTTTGAAAGCAGTAATTCCACTAAGTATTATTATGAAAGTATAACACAATCATCCATGTATACGAGTATGTGCTATGACTAGAATCTATTAATATAACTAAAATAAACATTGAAAAGGAAAGGGTTATACCTACGATGAACTACCCAAGCCATTAGCCCTTTATTCGCTTTCATCATCATCATCATGATCATTTTAGCCATAGGACGTCTAGTTGAACATAGGCCTCCCCCAATGATTTCCAAAATGGTCGGTTGGTGGCGGCCTGCATCCAGCGCCTTCCCGCTACCTTTATGAGGTCGTCGGTCCATCTTGTGGGTGGACTTATTGGGTATTGTGGGTTTATTCGCTTTAGCAACCCATAATAAAACCTTTAAGAAGTAATAAAACTCCAACCCCTTTATTAATAAAAGTTACACCCTAGTTGAACTCTGGCTTAAATTGTCATTTGGTATGGAAATGTCATTTTAATCCAAGATTCATCCTATAACATTTTATTAATAAGGGGGTAGTAGTTCTTCAAATAAAAACATTTATTTCACAATTATCCCTATCAATAATTATAGAGTTAAGGAAGGATGCTGCAGCAGTAAACCCTTCATGCCTCGCATAATCTAAGTACCATACGATGGACACGTATGATACTTCGGTTACACAAAAAGTATGTTTATCTTCGAACGCAACCAGATCTGAGGCTGGTGGCCATAGTAAATGTTGTTCGTCTTGGTAAGACCTTTCAAATGACACTACAAACATATAACTATTGGAGCCGGGTACCATTCTGCAAAAAAGTATGTATATCTTCGTACACAACCAGATCTGAGGATGGTGGTCATAGTAAAAGTTGTTCATCTTGGTAAGACCTTTCAAACGATACTAGACACATATCTATTGGAGCCGGGTACCATTTTGCCCATTGTCCTTTGACTATTCTTACCGTTAGATAATTCCTGGCAATAAGTGGTGACTGAGTTTGTTCCGGCGTTTCTTCTCAGCACTTGCCATATGTTTGTCTCGAAGCGCTGGTAGGGCCCAAAAGATAAGGAGACATGTAAAGTGCCCCATAAGGGCTACCATTTCTTTTTTTTTTATTTTCTATTGACGTTCATAAGTGCCACTTGTGGTCTAAACTGAATAAATATTTTTTGATTTTGACGTCACACGCCGCTCTGTACAGACGGGGCGAGCGCGGGGAGGTGTGCGGGTGAGTGCGAGGGAGAGTCGCATTCTAGCGAGATGCGCAGTTAGCTCGATCGGGTTGTAATCCTACTAATATTATAAATGCAAAAGTTTGGATGTCTGGATGTCTGGATTTTTGTTACGCTTTCACGCAAAAACTACTGAAAAGATTTTGATGAAACTTTACAGTATTATTGTAAAAAACCCAGGAATAACTTGTGACGATCTGTGACAAACTAAATTTCACACGGGTGAAGCCGCGGGCAAAAGCTAGTATACAGGGTGGAAACGATAAGTGATCTCACTCGATTATTTCTAAACTATACAAGATATCAATAAACTAGTTATTGATCCTGAAAGTGCTTCATGAGCTCTATCAAACGGTATAATAATAGGTTACAGAATAAACTGGATCTATCCGAAACTTCAATGTTTCCAGCTTCCATACATTTGGTAAAGTCACATTATTTTAAAAACTACATATGATATCGTAAAACTGATTACTGATTCTAAAAGTGCTTCACAAGCTCTATCCAATGGTATCAATAATATGTTACAGAATAAACTGGATCTAACCAAAAATTCAATGTTTCCTTCTTCCATACATTTAGTAGCTACTACCACAGTCATGACACTCATCTCTTGACAATATTATAGCAAGTAAAGCCTAAAACCAATGTTTTTCATTAATAATTTAAAATAAGAATACAATTTACGAGTTTATTTTAAGTATTTATTATTAAATTAAAAAAAATACACTTCTAATATTTGTGTGTCTGGCATATATTTAGTATGGAAGCTGGAAACATTGAATTTTCAGATAGATCCAGTTTATTCTGTAACTTATTATTGGTACCGTTTGAAAGAGCTCATTAAGCACTTTCAGGATCAGTAACCAGTTTTTTAATATCTTGTAGGTATAGTTAAGAAATAATCGAGTGAGATCACTTAACGTTTCCACCCTGTATAGGGTATTAATTTCTTCGGAGGCAAAATTTTCGATGTCTTTGGGTATAGTTCAGTAACCAACTAGCAAAATGGCATGCAATATTTTTTTTCGTATAGCTTAGCTATAGCCCTATCTGGCGCAAATTACATTTTTGACATAATTGCTGTCTTTATACAAATTAAAAATATTTGAAGTGTGATTCTCTGATTCATATGGTGTGTCCGTTAGCCATTTTCCGGAACAAAATGGTTGATGTAGCATTTTCCTTTTGATATATCAATATAAATTAAAATTATTTCGAAAGCTAATGAGTTGTCCTTCTACAAAAAAAATGTGTCATAATTTTAATTAAGTTAGTTTGTTCGCAAAAAAATAAATAAGCAGTGTCCGGCATAAAATACTGATTCATATGGCGTGAGCTGTTCTTGATCATAACTGGTCAGGTTTTAATCATGAGAGTCTGGTTTCTGGCGTGGAGGCAAGCCCATCTTGCAACGGATGAGCTAGAAGGCAGACGTGGAGCTGGTTGGCTTAGAACCCGGTGTGACGAAGGCAAATACTTGATTCATCTGTGCTTGGTTCAGGAGGCATGCTGATTACAATGCCTACTTTATAAAATTATATTATTGCATTAAAAATCTAATCTGTCTTCCATGTGATGCTTTTGGGTTATAGATTCATGTAGAAAAATGACAACACTGTAGTTTGTATGTATGACGAGTTTTGCTCGATTTCAGGTAAAAAACTGATTCATCTGTGCGTGATTCATATGGTCATGGCCCTATATGAATCATAAAATAAATTAGTTTTTGATCTATCAAGCACCAAAAAGGTGTTTATTAGCTGAGAATGATATCCCAGACTGCATCTCACTTACGACCAGATGTGATTGCGGTTTTGTTATGAATATAAAAAATCATCATCCTTTTTATACTATGAATAAAATGTATGTTTAAAGAGTAAATAAGTAGTATATCCGTTAAGCTAGGAACCATAACACAAGCATATTTGTTGCTTATTTTATGGCTAAATGGCTCTGTATGAAATTCATCATCATCATCATCATTTCAGCCATAGGACGTCCACTGATGAACATAGGCCTCCCCCAATGCTTTCCATCTGTATGAAATTGCCCAACGATTATTCATTTTTATTATTATTTCAGCTACACTTATGGCGTCCATAGCACATAATAATACTGCTGAGCATAGGCCTCCAATGATTTCGAGATTAACTGATTGCCATTGCCACAACCTCTAAAAGCTCATCTCACCTTCTTCATCTTGTGGGCGGACGTCGATCGATAGCTTGGATAAGTGATACAGCTGGGTAGAGTCATCTAAAATACCTTAGTGCCATAAGATGAAAGTCTACATCCAGTGTGTGTTATCAGTGATGACATATTGTTCTGAAAAGCGGCCTCTCACAATAGGCTTCGTTTCAGCCAAATGACGTCCACTGCTGGACAAAGGCCTCCCCCAAGGTTTTCCACAATGAACAGTCCTGCGCTGCCCGCATCCAGGCTCTTCCCGCGACCTTTACCAGATCGTCGGTCCACCTAGTAGGAGGCCTGCCCACGCTGCGTCTTCCAGCCCGTGGTCGCCACTCAAGAACTTTCCTGCCCCAACGGCCATTATAGGCTTACGAACCACAAAATTGCATACCATACTATGGAGTGGAGTATGCTTGGTTTTTTTATGCAATCGAATCTGAAATGAGGAGATCCATAAACGGTCTAAAGTCGCATGGTGGCATAGTCCGATGTTTTAGCAAGCTGACTGAGGTGATAATGGGCAGGACACATAGTATGCAGAACTGAAACTGATGGCCTAGATGACCATCCAATGGATATCAAGTTTCTGGAGTGGAAGCCACGTGCAAGAAAGCTCAGTGTAGAACGTTCACTCACAGGAAGGCGCTGGATGCAGTCCGCTACCAACTGGTCATTATTGAAATCATTGGGGTAGGCTTATGTTCAGTAGTGGATCTTATGGTTAAAATGATTATGATGATGACAAAATATTATGGATGTATACTAAAGTTTCAGAAAAATGTTTTTCACGATTTATTGTGGAATTCGTTGCATTTTTTTTTCTCGTAATATTTTGATAACTGATATTGTTTTCATACAAAAAATCTTTTTTTTTTGTTATAGCTAATATGATTATTTTCTTAATTTGTACATAAAGATTTTAAATTTTATTTCTATTTTTGATTAATATGTAACAAATTCTGATTCATATGGGCACAAAATATTTAAACGTCGATATCTTGAAAACTACTTTACAAAAACGAGTCCCTTATCCAAATATATGTTATTGGGTGTACCTATTTTCATATGAGTCTATGTTACAGACCTAAAATTGAATTTGAAATTTGTCCATATGAATCAGCCGAAGAATGCAATTTCGAAGAAGTGCCCTATACTACACTGAAAATGCTGTTTTAAACTTAATTTTGTAAACTTCGGGAAAAAATCAAAATTTTTGTAATCTTATTTTAATATTTTTTCACTCACCTGTCTCAGAAACGGCTTCCAATAATTTTTCGTCTTCTTTTCTCTGTCTTCATCAGTTGGCACTGTCGAATATTCGTCGTAATTCATACTAAATACTTTATTCACACAGTACTAGTTGAATTTACTTCTAAAACAACGTTGTCTTTAAATACAACAACTTTAAAATACCATACTATGCATAATATTATAAGATAAATTCCTACATCGTCCCAATACATTTAAAATTACACAGGAATTTGTGCTTAATTTGAATCCTAATATGTGTTAAATTTCAAGTTTACTGAAACGACTGTTAGGTAAAAATTTATTTGTCATTGAATTCTAATTCGTACGCCTCATTCAGTAAAAATAATTGATTACAAAATTCTAAATATTTAGTATTCTATTTTATATTTAACCTCTTGATTCCCAGCTTTTAAAAACCCCTAATAAAGTAAATTAATTATTTTGAATACTTTTTTGAAACCTTATTTTATGAGCAATAAAGTTTTAAATAAAATAAAGAAACCTCGAATCAAAAGTAAACTAGAATTAAACTGTATCAAGAATAATAAATACTTAACTATAATTTAATTTATGGGAACAAAAAACTTAAAATTACCTACTTACCTAATAACTAATCTTAAAAAAATATTACAGGATAGTTACCAAATAAAATAAATTCTCAAAAATAATGTAAAATCCAAACAATTGACCACCTTTTGCAACTATTGTGCTATGTGAAATGCGAGTCCCTACTTAGATGTGTGCCAAATCTGAGGCCAACCAGTTTCTATTCTTTATTTTGAATAGTCGACGTCAGTACTAGGGTTTGTACCCGGGTAATCCCGGAACCGAAAGAACCGGGAAAACCCGGGTTTTTTTGACAGCTTAAGAACCGGGTTTTAAAAATTCAAAACCCGGTTCTTTCGGTACTTTCGGGTTTTGCATATTTATCTAAAAATCTGTTATAGGTATTAGGCATGAGTCGTAACAAGAACATTGCGAACGTATAGAGAACCTAAAGATATCAGATTAGCTACTAATAAAGATTACCTACTTATTGGTTTTGTATTTTGTTTTTTTTTATGAGATATGTAAATATTTTAAGCATTTTTCTTACAATTTTTTTAAATCACTGGCATATTTTTGTTTGCGCTTACGCTGCGACAGGTTATACAGAAGATTGACGAGTAGGTATAACTTGCCACTATGCTTGGCGTTCGTAGACTATGAGAAGGTCTTCGATTCGTACACGTTCGGGTCTTGGGCAGTGCTTACAGTCTCTTCAGCGGTGCCGTATTGACTATCGGTATATCGAGGTGCTGAAGTGCTTGTACAAAAACGCCACCATGTCGGTCCGAGTACAGGAGTAGAGCACGAGGACGATTCCTCTGCAGTGAGGCGTTATAGGCAGGGAGACTTTCTCCTAAACTGTTCACCACTGCATTGGAAGACGTTTTCAAACTTCTTGAATGGAAAGGATTCGGCATAAACATTAATGGCGAGTACATCACTCACCTTCGGTTTGCCCACGATACTGATTGTGGTCATGGCAGAATCGTTGTAAGATCTTGGCACAATGCTCAAAGACCTTAATCCAGTTTCCTAACAGGTAGGCCTGAGGATGAATATGGACAAAACAAAGCTTATGTCCAATGTCCATGTTGCGCCCTACCCAGTTTCGGTTGGGAGCTCAATCATCGAGATTGTTGACGATCCAGCTAGGTAGGTCCAATTTCGAAAAGGGAGTCAATCGTCGAATCCAACTCGGCTAGGCAGCGTTCGGGAAACTACGCAACATCTTTTCATCCAAAATACCTCAGTGCCTGAGGACGAAAGTCTACAACCAATGTGTGTTACCAGTGATGATTTAACTATGGCTCGGAAACGTGGCCTCTCACTATAGGCCTTATACAGAAGCTCCAAGTTGCACAGCGTGCTATGGAAAGGGCTATGCTCGGTGTTTCTTTACGAGATCGAATCAGAAATAAGGAGATCCGTAAATGAACTAAAGTAGCGACTTTAGTTCATTTACGGATCTCCTCATTTCTCCGACGCGGACGCAGAACTGACGGCCGATGGGGCAGGAAGGTCCTGGAATGGAAGCCGCGTACCGGAAAACGCAGCGTGGAACGTCCACCCACAAGGTGGACCGACGACATCATAAAGGTAGCAGGGAAGCGCTGGACGCAGGCCGCTACCAATCGATCAACATGGAAAGCATTAGGGGAGGTTTATGTTCAGCAGTGGACGTCCTATCCTATGGTTTAAAATTAAATGATGATGATGATGATATTTTTGTGTGAGAGTTGGCAACACTCCTTCTCCTTTATTTGCTTTTGCATCTGACAGTCAATATATAAATAGTCAAATATATCGATAAGTTGGATGAAAAAGACTGATTGTGGTACCTCAATTAAAAATAATTATTTTACTTTTTTTTATTTTTGGGAGTAGAATTTAGTAAAAATAGAAAAATATTGTAAATCATGTTTGTTGATTATTCCTAGTCTATTCAAAGAAGTGTTATTTAAATAAAAAAACATAATCAAAATATTGTTTTTTTGGAACCGAAAGAACCGAAAAAACCGGGGCTCCCGGTTCTTATGACCACCAGACCCGAAAAACCCGGTTCCTCAAACCAGAACCGATTCTGCATTCCCTAGTCAGTACGCAATAGGGATGTTATGGATATGTAGTTACGGTTACGGATATTTTTTTATTTCGGATATCCGAAAGTTTCAGTTACGGTTACGGATATTTGTGCAATAAAATGCAATTTGCAATAGTTGTTTAACACGGTTCATTCATGGCCGCACGCTTTACATCGAATAAAAGTAATATAAAAATAAAAATTGATACTTGATGGCATTATAAATGTAAATCTACATTTATAATGCCATCAAGGCTGTTATGCCTTTCCATATTATAATGTATACAAAAAACAATTTAAACTGCTCACATCCGAAATTATCCGAAACTTTTGAATCGGTTACGGTTTCGGATATTTTTTATTTCGGATATCCGAAAGTTTCGGTTACGGATATCTAGAACATCCCTGGTACACAATAGTAAAGAAACGATGGCGTAGGTTAAACTATTTTATTTTGTTATTTTTTTCCTTTTTCATCTTTTTCTTTGTTATGCTCTTTTTACCGAAGATGCGTGTGGAATACCGTGAAAATAAGCATGGCAAACTTGACCTTATTATGAATATTATGTCTTCAGCTTGAAAAACGTAGTTACAGCTAAGTTATAGACGATAGTGGGTCAAACATCAAGTACTTACTACTATACTACATAATAAAATAAAGCTGTAGAGTTTGTTTGATTGAACGCGCTAAACCAGGAACTAATCTGAGGTGGAATTGTGTAAAGCAATCGTAATCATTTGACAGTTCATAACGTACGATTATTCTGTCAAACGCTTTGTTTAACTGACTTTATCGTACTTTTTCGATTGCTTTACACAATTCCACCTCAGGCTGATTTGAATAGGTATTAAACTAAGGCTGAGTTGTCTTACTTTAACTAACAAACGTCAAAAATCTGTCAAACTCCATACAAAAACACCGGTTAATGTTATGGCTATGGTTAAGTAAGTTTGTAGGTACTCAGCCTAATATATTTTTCACTATCACTTTATTAAAGAGGTGCTCAAGAGGTTAAATGCATTTTACCTTCTGTCAGTATCATGCAAATTAGTATTTGTCATCCATGGAAAATTTCTCTTTGTCACTTACGTTAAATAAAACTGCAATAATACACAGTTCATTTTTTATACCTAGCGGAATAGAGCAACAAAGGACTGAGCGCGCGAGATGTTAACCGCCTCTATAGTCTAGTGGTAAGACCACCTGCTTCAGACGTAAAGGTCCCGGGTTCGATTCCCAGTGGGGGCAGATTTTTCTGTTCGGTTTGGTTGGTAGTAGGACTTGTTCTAAGATTGCCTGGCTAGCTACCACCATCTTATCTAAGTCTGTTACCATAACAGCAATGTTAACAGCATTGTTGTGTTCCGGCAGTTAGAGGTAAGGTAGCTAGTTCCTCTGTAGTTGAGGATTCCGGGTGAAGCTCGCTTCCACCTTCGGCCTTATCATAACTTACCATCAGGGAGATACAGGCTAAGAGTCTCTAGCAGCAATACTGTGTGATAAAAAGAGATGCGTTAATGCCGTCGCCGTCACGTCAAACAGAACCGTTTTTTGCATCAATTTGACAGTTCGAGGCACTTAGTGGCACGCTGAAAATTTGACTGATATATTTTCAGATTTCACGTGAGTGAAATCGTGGATGTTTATGAGAAATAGTGCTTCAGAAACGTGGTGACTGGTTCAGTGATTGATTTGTTGTACCTACAAAACAGTGAAATAATCCTGACACTGACAGTGAAATAGACCAAAACTGGTTTCATTTGACAGCTCGGATGTTGCTCTATTCCGAAAGAATATTTTTATGATTTTGTAAAACACTTCGCGGAAGTGAACCTAACGCCCGTATTCACAAACATTACTATGAGGTCTCACAGTGCGCGTGGACGCACAGGATGACACACGAACCAATCACAGAGCTCTATTCAACGCTGTGCGTTCGATTTACTGCTTCACTTAAGCAAGCATTGTTTGTAAGAGTCACTCTTGTCAGACTGCTGATACAGTACTACTTAGTGCTTTTAGATGATGCAATTTGGTGCAATGTCAGGTAGATATAAAGTACAGTTATGCCAAAATTTAAGTGACCCCTATGAAAACAAAAATCTTGTTACGTGTTACCATAGGGGTTACTTAAAATTAGGGATTGATGGTGAAAACGGGCATTAGTCTGGAAAAAAACTATGATGAAAAAATTTGTTTTGTTTTTTCTTTCTAAGAGATTTAAGTTTAATAAAACACGAATGAAATCGCAAAATGTTTGTTTAGATTTTAATAAAACGTCCAAGGAAAAAACATGGAAAGACATTAGGTACAACTTTTTTTATTCTGATGAAAATCACCTTGCCCACCTGCGCGCGCCTTTATGTGTATCTACTACCTATATCAAGGCATTTTATCGATTTAGGATGATACAGTTTAATAAAACCCGAATGAAATCGCAAAATGTTTGTTTATTTAAGAACATGGAAAGACATTTTTTACAACTTTTTTTATTCTGATGAAAATCACCTTGCCCACCTGTGCGCCTTTATGTGTACCTATATCATCGATTTTAGATGATACGGCCATACATTTGACGTCTAAAATCTAAATATAGATGACCCACGCTGAACTGTCCCACCAAACTCAATGACAGGGGGGCGCTACCATCGTTCAACTATAATTATGGTTTCCAACATGGCAAAAATCGGAACCAGCGATCCGGTATTGACGGTGGCACCCCGCTGTCAATGTCATGCGTAGGACAGTTCAGTATTTTGGAACTATATAAATAACTCAAAGGTGACTGACTGACTGACTGACATAGTGATCTATCAACGCACAGCCCAAACCACTGGACGGATCGGGCTGTTTGGCATGCAGGTAGATGTTATGACGTAGGTAGGCATCCGCTAAGAAAGGATTTTACGAAACTCCACCCCTAAGGGGGTAAAACGGGAGCCACGCGTACGAAGTCGCGGGCGGCCGCAAGTTTTAACATATTTCCCATACTGAAACTGTCAATATGCCAGTTGTACCAGGAGTTATTCTCGGATAAAAGTTGGGTTGAATCGGGCCTTACTGAGTTAGTAAAAAGGCTGGGTTATTAATAAAAAATGTGTTTTTTAAACAAGTTTTTTTTCGTAAAATGTTGAAGTTAAATCTTTCCAAATAAATGTCACCTGACTGTACTTCCTCTGTAGCAATCATTTTTACAGCGTTCGATATTGTCAACCTGACGAATAAAATTGCTAATTGCCGGCCTTCTTATCTACAATAATTAATAGGCATTAAGTGCTAATTAATATGATTTACAACTCGATCGAGCTAACTGCGCACCTCGCTGGAATGTGCCTCTCCCTCGCACTCACCCGCTCTCGCCCCGTCCGTACCAGAGCGGGTTTTAAACACAAAAATAATAACCGCTAAAAGGTGGCTGATTGGCCTCGCATCCAGGTACTTCCCGCAACCTTCACCAGATCGTCGGTCCACCTAGTGGGGGGCCTGCCCACTTTACGTCTTCCAGCCCGTGGTCGCCACTCGAGAACTTTTCTGCCCCAACGGCCATTCAGCACTGCCACTTTATTCAGGCAGGGAAACTCCGACATTGACGCCCGTATTTACAAACGATGCTTGCTTTATCTTAACAAACCGAACGCAGAGCGTTGCATAGAGTTCTGTGATTGGTTCGTGTGTCACCCTGTGCGTCCACGCGCACTGTGCGACCTCATAGTAATGTTTGTGAATACGGGCGTGAGACTTCTTTGAGGCCACAGTAAGCGACCACGTCTCAGATCTGTATGTTAGGTATCACTGGCAACACACACTGGTCAAAGACTTTTGACTTGAGACACTGCGGTATTTCGGACGTGAGTGATCGCGAAGCTTCCCGAACGCTGCCCAGCCGAGCTAGATTCGACGATTGAAAGAAAGAAAGAAAAATATTTATTTGGTACTAAATGATACACATTGACATAATAAAGCAAAAATAATAAAATTGTTATTGTACCAAAGGACATTGTCAGAAACCGCCTAAAAAACCGCCCAAAAACATTAACCCATCATAATTATTTTCTATTTTTTTTAATACATTAAGCACCCTTTCGTTCTAATGGACACTTAAGCATTGAAAAATTAAATAAATAAGTCTTTTAACGGTTATTCTATAATACTATTACAACTTCCGGACGTTTTGGTGCGTGGCATGGTCTAAAACCTATCAAGTTCCATAATTTTTGCCGATAAAATCTGTACGAGGCATTACCGTACTTTATTGCTGGGAGTCCATGTATAGTGATGTTCCTGCGGCCATCATAGACAATAAAATATCGATTTTGAAAATAAAATAAATCGATTAAACTGCTTTGAAGACTAGATTTGCGTTAAAAGCTAAAAAGATATTGACACTATTACAAGAAGCTATCTAAAGTGTCCAACTGGTCGAAGGTCGTAAATAAAATAAAAATAATTAGGACCATAAACTGATATTCATGGTATCATAACTGTAAAAGTGTCAGAATACGATGTTGAATCCAATGCCAGTTGAAGTGTGAGAAACATAATATCAACCTAGTATAGTTGCCAGTCTCTCATAATCTATGCCAATGAGGGTTTTCGCGATTGAAAAATCCGCCAGATGGCAATACGTAGACGTGAGGTCCAAATGCTGCATGATTGGTTATTTTTGACATGACATTGACAGATATCCACCAATCATGCAGCATTTGGACCTCGCGTCTACGTATTGCCATCTCGCGGATTTTTCAATCGCGAAAACCCTCATTCATAGCACATTAATAATAGACCAAATGAACTTTTATAGATTGTGAAAGAGAAGATAAAGATTTTATTATTTTATTAAAATCTTGCCACGAAGTAGTTTTTCAGTAGAAACCAGGATTGGATAATCGCTACAGGCAAGTATCAGAACATTTTATAAATATTTTTAATCGATTATATCCTTGTGAATCGTTTTAATAAATTGTCATTTTACTTTTTCAATTAAAACTTTTTCAATCCCTAGTCTTGTCAAACTGTCATAATGTCAACAAATTATAAATGTCACGTCAGTTGACTCAATTTCAGTCTTCTGTGCGTTTATTGTATTTTTATTTCAATGAAATAGTGCTAAAGGGTTAGTACTAAAAGTGAAAGCCTTTTTTCAGAAAGAAAACCAATGTGGTGCCCTTATTATTCATACTGTTTGAAAGTTACAAGTCAGTGATACAGAGTTGCCGACATTATAACTCCGTAGTGATACCATACCAAAGAAGAAGTTTTCCTAAACACACACACTTGTGTTATTTTTATATGTGATCAAATAAAAAGGATTAATTCTACTGCTCAAATGGAATAACTTATCCCAAGAGACCGAATATAAAAAAAAACCTCTCCATAGAAATTATCACCATCACGAGGATGTGAATTTTTTTGAGAATTTGATATTGGTCCTGTAAGAAAAGTAGTTGTATTTCAGTAGTAGAATCAACCCTTCTTGTTTCATCAGCAAGAGTAACTATAAAAACGCCCTGTAGGTAGGTATTATTAAGCTGAAGAGTTTGTTTAGTGTCAAAGACTGTCACACAGTGTAACTTAAATTGGCATAATTATTATGATAATGAACATAAAAACTTAAATAAATATTTATGTTAATATTTTTTGTATTTATTTATTTTCCCAAAGCTTCACAGTGACAGCTGAAACAGCAATACTGTTGTAAAACTAAACTTGGAACAAACTGTTACAAATATTTTACAAATTAAAATAAAACCGCATGTTGCTTTACTTTCTCGTATAGGTAATAAATGTAATTAATGGCTAGATTATTAATGTTACTTTGTTACCCTCAATAGTGAGGAGATCTTATAAAATGGTAACCCTGATTTTCATTGTCATTCAAGTGCTCTTTCTTCGCATAGGCTTCTGTGATTTGGCCAAGGGCCACACACATTGCGATAACATTATGCGACATTGATTTGACAGCAGCGGAGTGAAGTCTTGCGACTATGCAAAATGATACCCTGTAATCGTAGCGCATATAGACATAGACGGGGCGGGGCACATAGCTCGTAGAGCTGATGGCCGCTGGGGCAGGAAAGTTCTTGAGTGGCGACCACGAGCCGAAAGACGTAGCGTGGGCAGGCCTCCCACTAGGTGGACCGACGATCTGGTGAAGGTCGCGGGAGGTGCCTGTATGCGAGCGGTGCAGGATCGGTCTTCGTGGAAATCCTTGGGGGAGGCCTTCGTCCAGCAGTGGACGTCTTTTCGGCTGAAACGAACGAACGAACGATACGTATTACCACTATTTACCAGACATTACTATTTATTGCATACTCGCCGGATTACACGTAGGAGCACGCGCGTTACAGCTTCGGCCTTGCATTATTATAAGATCTTGTTCCGCCCTTTTACGAACTTCCTCCGTGAGGATATCCCCGCCGAATTCTATGATGAACCTATCAAAAGTCATATTCTGCAATGTCAACCCACCACAAGGTGGACCGACGACCTGATAAAGGTAGCGGGAAGGCGCTGGATGCAGGCCGCTACCAACCGTGCGATGTGGAAGTCATTGGGGGAGGCCTATGTTCAGTAGTGGACGTCCTGTGGCTGAAATGATGATGATGATGATGAAATGAATGAAAATGACAAATCTTCGAACGTGTATAATACCGTGCCAAAGTAATCATA
This sequence comes from Ostrinia nubilalis, assembly GCF_963855985.1. Taxonomy (NCBI): domain Eukaryota; kingdom Metazoa; phylum Arthropoda; class Insecta; order Lepidoptera; family Crambidae; genus Ostrinia; species Ostrinia nubilalis. Next base: position 4,156,811 of record NC_087115.1, on the reverse strand, counting down.
TAATTTTGGCACCTCAATAACTATTGCCGTTTTTGTTGTAAAGATCATGCAGCGCTACTTGCGGATATTATTGGAAAGAAAACTATGTGGGCTCTAGATCTGAAGCCGCTTTAACGAACACGAAGTGCTCATACAATGCGGCGTATTTTCTTCCAGTCTTTAGTCAGGACTTTAGTCGAATTAAAACCCCGGTTGAACGTGATATAGCCGCACTAGAATACGATGCTTTTTTGCATAATCGCAAGACTTCGTTCCAGTGTCGATCGAATGTTATCACGATGTATGTGGCCCAGGGGTTACCGTAGCCGCTAAGGTTTGAAACTTCTTGCTTAAAATATTGTAGTCTTTGGCATAGACTACGACGGTAGTCATGGAGATAGGAGTTTGTTATCTCGTGTCAGATGTAAATGGTGAAAAGAAAACTCATGATTCGTGTTATTTTTATGCAATATGTAGGTATTTTATAAAAGTGGAACCCCGAGTGATCTCCAAAACCCATTCTATTATTATATACGATTCGGCTTCGATATCTATAATACAATAGGAGTTTATTTCATGTGTCAGATGACAAGGGTGGAAACAACCTACGATTCATGTTGTTTATTTACGTGCAATATGTGGGCATATTATAAAATTGGAATGCCGAGTTGTATTTCTAAAACTTGTTCTATTATTTTATACTATTTGGCTGCGACTCGGCGTGACGACAATACAAAACATTTTTCGCGAATCGGTGTTCATACATTCACACAATACATTAGACGCCATGTTGTCATAAACGACATATTATAAAATCGCTGTGATTTAATATTCTTAATCATTAATTTTATGGCAAGTGTCCATCAGGAATCATTGTTCTTACACACAGAATCGTATTATTTCGCTTTCGGGTAGTAATATGTCAAAATTGTTGGTTCTTAGGCGAACAATGTATGGAGAACGAACATTGTCCTTTACCTCTTTCTCAAAGTTGGACTGTTTGTCCCATTAGGGATGTTTCCTGGATAAAAAAGCAAGAGTTTGAATTACTCCGTCTTAATAACTTATCAAAAAATACGGGACACGTATTTTTTACTTTTTCAAACTAATGAAAATTGAAAGAGAAGAGGCCCGTGACATCAAGGCGTGCAAAAGTATAGCACATTGTGACGTGACGTGGAACTTCAACGCATCATTGGTAATCAGATGTTTGATTGACAAATAAAAATATACGTATCTAATATTTTTCGATTGTAATTGACAGATTAATTTTTTTAGGAATCTAGCCAATTGTCTAGAACTTCGAGCGTAGAGTCAACCTTTAAAATTACTGCACTCCTCTTTTCTTTACTACATGTTTAAAACTAGTAAACTAAAAATGCTTTTCTGCTAGTTTTATAAAGAGCGCTCTAAATTCTAAACCACCAAAAACAAATTCAATAGTTTTCTTACGCAAACCATACAAAGTGAACTAGTACCTAAATGGGGAAATTTACTTAATTATCATGAATTATTATCATTTAATTTATTGCCTATGTACAAAACAAGCTATTTCCTTTAGTCTATTTTAAATTTTCTTTAGTCTATTTTAAAAATAAGTTTATATTAGCATTTCCCACGTGAATTTCAGTCTAGAGTTTCAGATATAACATACTAGCGACCCGCCCCAGCTTCGCACAGGCTGTCTTAAGTGGCCCCGAGACGATCAATTGCGATTGTCAATTCTACGTGATTGTCAATTGACATTGATCGTTTACGAAGCCATTGTCAATTGCATGCAAATTGATGAAAATTTTGAGAATGTTACTAGGTATGCAAAATCACTTGAAACCTATGTTACAGTTAAGCTTTTACATTTACAAATACATTAGTTTTTATTTCATTCAAAAATACCCAGTAGTTATGATTTTATAGGCATTCAAAGTTCGCTTAAATATTGAGTCCCGCCGACGGTCACGTGACCCCGTGTGACGTACATTCACAGCGTCCGCTCACTAGAAAACGGATATAAACATACTTAAATATTATTTTTTTGTAAATACAAACTTATTATACATATTAACACCCAGACCCATCACAGAAATTAAAATTGAACCAAACCCAAACTTGATGCGATTGTGTCGTTTTATTGCGAATTACCTTCCAGCTCCATCATTAGACCCCGATTACTATATAGAATTAAAATACTCATCAATACAAAACGAACGAGCCCAAACTCGATGCATTTAAGTCGTTTTATTATAGAGTTCCTATGGCCACCTTCCAGCTCCATCATCAGATCAGCTCCATGTCATCATAATATTGCATGGTCATCCAAATCACATGTGTTTGCGAAATTTCAGCTTAATCGGTTGCCTGGAAGTGGGTCTTAATTCAGTTTGCAAAATTCCACCCATACAAATATGAGCCAGTCGTTGTAATATGACGTCACGCGCATAAAATGGCGGGCGGGCCGCCGCCCGCACTTTTAAAATTCAATATCTTGGAAACTAATTGACGTATCGAAATAATTCTTTCACGTGTATTTTTTATTTTTAACAGAGAATACAGAAAGCTAAAAAACAAAATTAGTGAACATTCTTCATATTGATCGTTTCGCTGAGCAATTGAAAATCGTTTCCGTCAATTGGAACGTAAATACATTGACAATCGCAATTGATCGTCTTGGGGCTGCTTTAGACTTATGGCTGAAATGATGACGATGATGATTGAGAAATTGCTACTTAGTTAGTAGGTAGGTACCCATGTGTTGCTCTCATTTCAAGTTCATCGAGTACGCTTGTTTTAAGCTAATATGCATGACATTTTATGAATGTGTGTGTAGGTACCTTAGCTCTTCCCGTCAAACGAGCAAAAAATTGCTTTCACTGGGAATTGAAACTGGTAACCTTTTGATTGGAGACAGCCAACAGCTCACTAACATTGTAGTCAATATTTTAACGTGACTATTAAACGAATATTTAGTGTTTTTGTGCTATTATCATGAAATAATATCGCGAAAATTCATAAAAATACGAAAATACATAACTTTTTATGTACTTCTCACGATGTTCATTTCTTTCTTGTAACATTTCACTTCGACTTGGTGGTTCGTTATACGGTCTAACGTCAGTTGTGTGAACCTCATAAAAACTCATTAAACTAATTTATTTTTGCAAATAGGCCCTTTGCACCCTACCGCTGCTTCGGGACAATAAATGGGCCAGAACTGAGAAAAAGCAGCGCAAGAAACTCCGTCACTATTATATGTTAACACAGTAAGTAAGTACATTTCAAGATTTAAAAAATCACAGGCGTATCTTTTTTTCAGTGTTATTTTATAATTAATATATTAAGTGCATTAAATTAAGGTGAGTACGAGCATACGAGCGTAAAGTGGAGGCCGCGTACCGGAAAACGCAGCGTGGGACGTCCACCCACAAGGTGGACCGACATCATAAAGGTAGCAGGAAAGCGCTGGATGCAGGCCGCTACCGGGTAACATAGAAAGCATTGGGTGAGGCCTATGTTCAGCAGTGGACGTCCTATGGCTGAAATGATGATGATAATGATGAAGAGCATGGTTTTGAATAAATCATCAATCAGAGGGAAATCTTGAAGTCACAATAGCCGAAGGGTGAAGAGGCGGAGTGACCGACTCGTGATCCGGGGAATGCGGGTTCGAACCGCCGCCGCTAGATTATTTGTGTGCCCCTGTATGCAGGCTGCTACCAGGGATGTTATGGATATTATTGGATATTATGTAGTTTCGGTTATGGATACGGTTACGGATATAGGAATAATACTATACCGGTTTCAGTTACGGCTACCGATATTTTTTTATTTTGGATATCTGAAAGTTTCGGTTACCTACGGATATGGATATCAATTACATCCCTGGCCGCTACCTTAACCGGTCAATCTGGAATTCATTCATTCTTCATCATTTCAGCTGTGGCTGTGGCATTGTGGCTGAAATGATGATGATAAACTCTCTACTCTCTAGCATCATAAAGCATGATCACCTGCTTTCTGATCTGGTGACCCCCAGAATTTTTGGGTTACCGATTCGAAAACGAAAGATGTTAGTACTAAGTCTTGCGCTTGCGCTGCTTCTTCTCAGCACTGGCCCGTTTATTGTCCCGAAGCAGTGGCAGGGTTAATACTGGGACGTGTAAAAGTGCTTTTTAAAAGCCAATTTGCAAAAATAAATGAGTTTTATGAGTTTTTTAGTCAATGAGCTATATGATACAAAAAAAAAACGCCATAAAGGATTTTTAAAGTCATAGCACACTTATCAACCCGGAAAGGGATCAATACCGTTTCGCCTTTCGTGCAAAACCGAGGCGAGTCGTTTACGTTACGGAAGGCGGATAAGACAAAGTGTGCGTTGTGTTGCTGTAAGTACCTATAGAGTTTCATACAAAACTGACCGCCTCGAGTTGATACGGTTACGACCCCTTTCCGGGTTGATAAGTGTGTTTAATCCTTTACGTTTAATTATTATTGTTATTTACAATAATAAACGATACGAAAACGACAATCACATTGCAATACTCATATTTTAACTCTCTCATAACAATAATTAATTATTATTAAGATAATGGACAAATTATTGAAATTATAGCAACAAAGTAATGTACAGCACGTCAAACTTAACAGGCTCTTATATTCTTGCAATAAGGTTGATTTTGCGATGTATAGTTTTAAATGCTGTCGTCGGTACTAATGAATTCAAAACTTAATTTATTTCAATCAAAAATTATAACTTTAATAAAGAAGATATCAGTATTGGCATTATGCTTTTTAGGGTTCCCTGTGGCTAGCACGAAAAACTTTCGTCTTCGAATCGTTTGCGCATTCGAAAAAATGCGATATCCAGCCTTCGAAATCAACGATATGACGCTCTATATCCTATTTAGATTTAACGTATAGTGTCGCGTACATAAAGCGAACTTAATGCCATTATGGAATTCTCTTCCACTCAACGTTTGGACTAAATTGTTCGTGAATCATAAAAGTAGTTTTTCTTTATTATGTAAATTACGGCAGTTTTTACATGTCCTTAGACTGGATTGCACCATTTCATTTTACTAAAAACAGTCGTCAAAAGTCTGTCAAGCTTTATTTATATAAAAAACACCGGTTTGGTTATAGTTAAGTACCGCAAGTAAGTAGGTAGCTACCGTACTAGCGGCCGCCCGCGACTTCGTACGCGTGGATCCCGTTTTACCCCCGTCAATCAGTGACCTTTCCCTTTTATAAATTACATTAAAATATGATAGTGCAACTCAGCTTAAGTTACAGTACAGCCCACAAATTAAGGACATTTTAACAATAATATTCGTCAGTCCATGTATGATTATACGTAACCTCTTTATGTCCGTACCACTCGCACTTTCCCATTTTTGTTGTGCCATACTCGTAAATACATTGTGTTGCACTCTGATTAAATTATTTCCGACTATTATTAATAATAATAAACTTTATTGGTAGTGTGGTATTTCTCGTGCAGCGACTTTTTCATTATTAACTTAGTATTGTTTCTTAATAACTGTGTAGAAGAATATACTTACTAGCGGCCGCCCGCGACTTCGTACGTATGGACCCCTTTTACCCCTTAGGGGTGAAGTTTCGTAAAATCCGTCCTTAGCATAATAATATCTACACTCTTTTAAGGAGCCTACCTGCCAAATTTCAAGTTTGTAGGTGTTTTAGTTTCTGAAATTTCGTGATTTATCAGTGATTAATTTCGCTTAAATGTTTAGAAGATCAAGAAATGTTCATCATCAGTTGATAGAAGACACCAACTATCAACTTCCGAGGCAAAACTTTTTAAAAATACTTTATTAATCCTGAAAATCCATTAGTTTTCTAATAATTAACGGAAAATCGGACACAATAAATCAATTGAAACGTCTCAATTTTTTACCCCAAAGAAGAAACTAGTTTTGACAGCTAGTAGTTACCAACTGGTTAAAAGGTTTAAAATAACTTCCAGTTTCTGGACTTTTCTCTTTCAAAATTCATGGGATTTGCATCAATAGTGTATGGTACAATTTTTGGTGTTTATAAGTGTTTTGTATAATGATGATGGAACTTCATACTTTGGTGGAAGACGCCCCTGGATTAGACAATCAGGTCAGTAGAGTTAAATTGTTGCAATTCACGAAGGCGAGTAAGACCTACCATTTGAATAGTTGCCAATAAAGACATTTTGACAATGTTTAAAAAATATCAAGTCAAACGCGAAGTCGGATCGAGTTCGAAGCTACCACAATGTCTCCTCAGCCTTAATTGCAAAAACAAAAGAAATCAAATGAACTTAACCGACACAAATAATTAAGAACCCATTGTTACAATAAATAGGCAAACAATTAAATTCAATAACCTTGTATAAAAACAAAGTAACTGGAGAGGTCGTGTAACTTTCACGTTGACCTCTTAGGAGAAACATTATAATTTAAAAGTAATTTTGAACTAATGTTGAACTAATAATGGTGTTTTTTCCGATGAGTAGCAATTAAAAACTACGAAGAGCAAGAAACTCTACATTTGGATTTCGGGCGAGCCTTCAAAATCTCTGGTAAAACTTGTTCAAATATCTGACAATTATGTAAAATTAATATCACAGAATAATAATAAGTATGTTAATATCAACACAGGACTGAAATACAGGGTGTCCCATTTGCACCGGTGTCAGAACACCGGAGGTAGTTCTACAGGGTAGCTTAACGTTAATTCTTCACTGTAGCTTAACGGTACTGGACCTGCTTGCATGTTTTTTTTTCTAGAAGTAGTTCAATAGTGGGTCTTAATAATTACGTATGTTCTATAATAGGCCCATTAAAACAGTCCTACTTAATCATCATCATCATCATTTCAGCCACAGGACGTCCACTGCCGAGCATAAATCATAAGAAAAAGGCAGTAACAGGCACTAACTACTCGACGCTACAGTGTCTAGTAAAATGTCTAAATTTTGTTTTAAGTATTCTGCACTTACCTCATATAAATAAATAATAGTTTTCATTTAACACGTGCGGTGATAAGTGGATACCTACTCTAAGTAATTCAGATAAAATACAAATCTTAATGGTATGCAGTCTGCCTACAAATGTCACCTTTAGCATAGTAATCAAGTATACAGGGTTTTTAATTTTCTAGGCCGCTTGTAAGCATCCGTTTTTTTGACCGGACTACGTCCAGATTTTTTCGCCGGATCTTTACTTGTGTGTGTACATTAGGGATGTTATGGAATTATGTAGTTTCGGTTATGGATACGGTTACGGATATAGGAATAATATTATACCGGTTTCGGTTACGGTTTCGGATATTTTTTTATTTTAGATATCCGAAAGTTTCGGTTACGGTTACGGATATCCGTAACATCCCTGGTGTACATGTACATGCACAATATGACGATAGTGTAATGTATCAAAACTTTTGGAAAACGAATAGTGCGAGCCGCCACAGTAGGTACGTAAAGCTCACTCGCCTTCGTGAATTGCAACAACTTTGAACTATAAAATACTTGACATTGGCTATACTATACATGTGCAAACTGCATGAAAACATAATTGAACAAAAGAAAACTTTGTTTAAGAGACATGCAACTGAAAAAATAATGCACTTTGGCATTAATTAAAACAATATTGTGTAGGTAACTGCCGATACCACGAAACGACAGAGTGATTCTGTGAGTCATACGATATATTTTAGTTTATTTGTCCAACTGGTTTTTACCAGATTTGACTGTCACCTCTCGTATAATTTTCTTTTTGTTGCTAAGGCGACGTAGCCAATGTTTTGTTTTACTTTATTTCATAATAAAGGTCATAGCAGACTTATCAACTCGGAAAGGGAAGAACAACGTTTCGCCTTTCGCGAGCTATCAACCGCCAGGCGAGGCGTTTACGTTACGATGCGGAAGCGGATAAGTGTTTATTTTATTTTATTTTATTTGGGATAACAAACAATTGCGCAATATTAGAAATTCAAATTGTTCGTTGCAGTATTGAGTTTCATACAAAGAATACTGACCGTTTCGAGTTGATATACGGTTGGACCGACGATCTGGTGAAGGTCGCGGGAGGTACCTGGATGCAAGCGGCGCAGGACCGGTCTTTGTGGAAATCCTTGGGGGAGGCCTTTGTCCAGCAGTGGACATCTTTCGGCTGAAACGATACGGTTACGATCCCTTTCCGCGCTAATAAGTGTGCTACTTCCTTAAAAGTCGAAATTATTTTAAAAAAAAAGCATGGATGTTAATTACCTGGACTGACTGGAAGAAACCGCTTCCTAGAGGTAAGACCGCCTAAATTGTAACGTTTTGATTTTGTATTTCCCGACAAAAAAATATTAAATACTACTTAGGTCAATTTGATACAATTTTCTACACTTTTTTTAAAGTCCTTGATTATAAAAACACCCTGTGTGAAGTATTTAGATAACTAATTTGAGGTCTGGTGAGAATAACACAAAAAAAGTATTAATGTGCCTTCAAATAAGCAATAAAAAGTAAAAAAACACGTTCATTTAATTTTAAAACAAACTACAAGTAGTAACTATAGTCGATTACGTTTAATTTGTTGATCAAAAACAGTTGTAATTCGGAAGAAACTGGATGTTGCGTTAGTTTGAAAAAGGTGATAGAGAAAAAACATCGTGTTTTTTCTTGGTGTGTATTCCCATAGTATAATATTACAGAAAGAAAGTTAACTAACTATACACCAGTCTAGTGACTATAATACTATTAGTCGGCCGATAGTTTGGTCTTCCAATTTGTATGAGGAATCGGCCGATACCAAATCAGTGTAATGTGCATTTCAGGGATGTTATGGATATCTGTAACCATAACCGAAACTTTCGGATATCCGAAATAAAAAAATATCCGTAACCGTAACCGATTCAAAAGTTTCGGATAGTTTTGGATGTAGGCAGCTTAAATTGTTTTTTTTTTTGTATAGCATTAGGTATATGTAAAGGCGTCTTCCGTAATTACCTGTTTTGCCCCATTAAAGACATTTTGTTTGCCATACTCAAGACTTTCTTGCCTCACTTAAGACCTTTTTTGCCCCAGGAGACCTCGTCACATTACAAGTTCGTTTAAAAGTTACTAATTTATTAAAATATTACAGAAAAACGAAAAGAAAATGGACGAATACAAGGAGGTGCCGACGAGCGAAAAAGATGAAATTTTGTACGCCTACGAAAAAAAGAAGTCATGGAAACCTTTACTGAGGCAGGTAAGCTATACATTTATTCTCCTTTTTGGTATATTTTAATTTATTTTTGTAATAGAGCTTTGTCAAACCGATAAGGTGGACCGTCGACATTAAAAAGTAGCAGGAAGGCGCTGGATGCAGGCCGCTACCAACCGAGCGATGTGGAAATCAATGACGGAGGCCTATGTTCAGCAGTGGACGTCCTGTGGCTGAAATGATGATGATGATGACCCATTCCTACATTTTGTTGATAGTATCAACAATATTTTCCTGTGGGAACAACACAAATAAAGAAACCACCCAAATCGACTGAGCTAAAAAACAACTTGATAAAATCGAACTGCCGTACGAAACGTAAACGCGGCAGTAACAGCAAATTATCGACGGGTTCATCCAGTGTCTACTTAATGCTTGTTTTCACCATCAATCCCTATTTTTAAGTGACCCCTATGAAAACAAAGTTTCTGTTAAGTGTTGCCATTTAAATATTTGAAAATGATTTTAATATACTTTTTCTCTTCCAGCTGTTCATAGCGAGCGGCCTATGGACCCCCTATTTCGCGGTGGGCCTCAGCCTTGGGACCCCCACCGTGTATGTACCCCAAGCGAGGAAGCAGGCCAACTCTACTGACGCCGTGTCTGTGGAAATGGCGTCTTGGCTATGTAAGTACCTATTTATCTTCTATGTTCTATCTATCTAAATATATAACGGTCATTCTCCGGATCTGGATTATTTTGTTGATTACCCCGACCTTTTTTATTTTTGAATTTAGAGTAAGTTTAGGTAAAACATTTCAAAATAGACATTATTACGAGCATATTTTTTATATTGGCCCATCTGTAGCAAGCAGGAATAAAAAGTTATGCGACATCAAAATTTTCATGGTCGGGGTAATCAAAGTTGGGAGTCAGAGTAATCAAAAATAAAACAAAATATTTTATTTTCTAAGGTTTTTTTTAAGTTATGGTAAAATAAATGTTATTATAACTAGCCATTTGTTATTTTAATGTATAAACGACAATATTGTAAAGTTTCAACAAAATCTGTTAAGTAGTTGTTGCGTAAAAGAGTAAAAAACATAGGTACATATACATACATTATATATATAATATTAGTGACTCAATGTCCTATGTCTCATTCGGTCTTGAGCTTCGTGTTTGATCTCGCTCCAAGTCTTAGCAGTGCGCCGCTATGTTTTTTTGGCACGACCACGTTTGCATTTTCCCTGGGGGTTCCAATCTAGAGCCTGCTTGGGGATGTGATCGGGGTCCCTTCGGAGAGTGTGGCCGATCCAGTTCCACTTGCAGCGTTTATTCTGCTGAAAGATCAGTATTTCGTGGCAGCGTTCCAAAAGTTCGACGTTTGAAGATTTTGGAGAATTCGGCGAAGACAGCGGCTGAAGAAGATCTGCAGCTGGTGCGAGATAACCTTAGTGACCTTCCACGTTTCACGCCCATAGAGCAGAACTGGTTTGACGTTGGACCCGAATATTTTGATCTTGCTTGGGTCAATTTCCGTGACTGCCATACGGCTCGAAGTTGTGCGAAGGTAGCTCTGGCCTTGGCAATGCACGAAGTGATGTCCTCTTCGGTACCTCCAGGCTCTGAAACGATGCTCCCGAGGTAAGTGAAATTGTGGACTCGTTGGACATCCTCTGCATCAACGGTGTGCAATTCCTCACTCCAGATCGCATCTCTTGGGTCTTCCGGTACTGATACCCTTGCTTTACCCTTTTTTCGGCACAATAATTAGAAGCCCCTTATGCCAGTCGTCTGGGAGTTCCTCTTCTATCCAGATGTTTTCGAAGACAGGTGTCAGGACGTTAACGGCGGAGTTTACATCGGCTTACAGCATTTCAGCGGTGATAAGGTTGGGTCCAGGGGTCTTGCCAATTTTGAGGGATAATATTATGTATTAATAGGAGATAGGATTTCATTTTAGTAAAGGGTAATTTTGCTTATTAATCGTTATTTAATTAATCATTCATTAGTAAAATTACAGTATTATTGATTACTCGGTGACAAAAGTCGGGGTAATCAAGGTCGGGGTAGTCAAAAAATTAAGGTTTATCCTGAGCCCTGCCCAATCTATAAGTTGAATCCCATATGTTTTAATACACAAAAATGCGGTTACATGGACCATTATTCCTGTACATTCTCAAGAACTTTCCATGTAAAGAAACCTAAAAAAACAGGATAGAGTAAATCAATCGTGCACTGAACCAAGGTCGGGGTAATCATATTCTTATCTCGATAACTCCGAAATCCTGCGACGAGTTGCATTACCGATCACCTCGGCACGCAGGCCACCACTAAAGGTTCACGGGGGAGGATAGAGCTCGTTTCTAAATTGCGTAGCTAGGGACGTAGGCGCACATTAGCGACGTGTCGGGGTAATCACGGTTAACGCCCGGACACAACTTCAAATAGTTATTTTACAAAACCTTTTAGTGATATAGTTATATCGTATTTAATTTATCAATATTTATTTAATCAGTAATCGATTACATAAGCATTGAAAGCGGTAATAATAACGGATTAATTTATACGAGCAAATTTGTTCTGAAATCGGGAGCGCGGACACGTCGTGGTAATCAATTTTTGACGACTTACGATTTTTTTTAAATTACTTAATTAACTATTATTAACTATCTCTGTGGTTTAACAACAAGAACCAAAGTTATACTATTAGATAAAAATATTTGTTACTAAAATATTATGATATTCGGGTACTTTTTGGCCCCGGACACGTGATTTTCTTGGCCGGTGGAATGACCCATAAAAGGAGAAACTGACCGACTGACTGACATATCAACGCACAGCCTAAACGGCTAAACGTAGGCACTTGAAATTTGGGAGGGACGTAGCTTAGGTACCGTAGAGGTGCACTAACAAAGGAATTCCCGAAATTCCCACGGGAACGGGAATTAGCGGGAAAATCCTTTTGTATGAAAAATCTAAACCGCTAAATCTAAATCTAAAGTTAGACGCTTGAAATTTGGCATGCAGGTACCTTAGTAAACTTAAATCTTAGTTACAATAGGATATTGCAAAATTCCCACGGGAACGGGAGTTAGCGGTAGCACTATATCAGTCAGTCAGTAACTCAAAGGTGACTGACTGACTGATATAGTGATCTATCAACGCACAGCCCAAACCACTGGACGGGTCGGGCTGAAATTTGGCATGCAGGTAGATGTTATGGCGTGGGCATCCGCTAAGAAAGGATTTTACGAAACTCCACCCCTAAGGGAATAAAACGGGATCCACGTGTACGAAGTCGCGGGCGGCCGCTAGTTACATCTAATAAGCGAAAGGTCATAGACTGACTCACTCATCACGAAACTACAAGTGTTAGGAGTCTCAAATTTTGCATGGGGGTTCCTTTTAGAACGTAGGTGCTCACTAAGACGGGATTTTGCAAAATTCAACCCCTAAGGGGGTAAAACAGGGTCGCGGGCGGGTATTTTCTACATACAAAGTGTGGCAAACCCACTTATCAACCGGGAAAGGGATCGTAACCGTATCAACTCGAGGCGGTCAGTATTCTTTGTATGAAACTCCATACTGCAACGCACTTAACCACACGGTAACGTAAACGCCTCGCCTCGCGGTTGACACCTCGCGAAAGGCGATACCGTGTTGATGCCTTTCCGAGTTGATATTATTTAAGTCTGCTATGACCTATAGTAGAGCACATAATATCCTGTTTTTCACGTTCAACTACTTACGTGTTTAAAAAGCAATCAAACATCTTGTTCTTCTTACGAAATACAGTGTGAGTCACGTTAAAGTGTACATATGACATTTTATCGACAAAAAACAGGTCAAAAAATGTTTGAGGTTGAATTGATGAAAATCCTTCACCTGTAACTTCTTGTTATACTGACCAATCATTTCTTTGATTTCTCAATTCATTTCGCGAAGTTCTTAATGTTTTTCTGCCAGAGACGTCACGAATTTTTTCTTCCTAAGATGATGCTAAAGTCGTGTGTACAACCCGATCGAGCTAACTGCGCACTTCGCTTGAACGCGTCTCTCCCTCCCACTCACCCGCAACCTGCGTTCGCCCCGTCCGTACCAGAGCGTGGATATGACGTCACGACTGCCAGGTGCGCAGTTAACTCGACCGAGTTGTACATGTAAAGTAACAATTTTAAGTGTCAAGAACATCGAATAGTTTCTAACCAAAGTATTTCTTTCCAGCCTCCCTCTTCGGTTTCTCGTCTCTGCCTTTCGTCTTCATACTAGCAATACTGATGACCAGGATCGGGCGAAAGAAGAGCTCGCTATTCGTCTCCATAAGTTTAGTTCTTATATCCATAGGATACTACCTGACGTCATCTCCAGTACACTTGTTGATCACCAGCGTCATCCAAGGCGTGCCAAACGCCGCTACCGTCTCTGTATCAATATTATCAACAGTAGAATACACTTCTCCCAAAGTTCGAGGGGTTTTACTAACGATCAAGACTGCCACAGTTTTCTGGGCGTTGTGGATAGCGAATACAATAGGTACTTACGCGGATTGGAGGTACATTTGCGTGCCCAGTTTCATAAATGCACTGTACTCGTTAACCGTTGTGTTCTGGCCAGAATCACCGATGTGGTTGGCCAGTCAAGGCAGGATTGAAGAATGTAAGAAAGTCCACAGGTCTTTGAAAGGATGTGATGTTGAATCGGAGAGAGAACTGCAGAAGTTGATCGAGCACCAAATGGAGGTCGACAAAAAGAGGCTGCAAAAAAAAGATTCCTACTCAGATATCTTAAAAGACAGAGTGTTTTATATACCAGTTACTCTATCCTGTGTGATGATGTGTACACATTTATTGTCGGGGAAGCAAATTTGTATGATGTACGCTTTGGACGTCTTGACGAAAATTACTAAAAGTGAAGATACGGCGTACAGCGGAATGCTCTTACTTGATGGCGTGACAGTCCTATGTATGTACATAGGCTGTGGTTTCTCTAAAGTTCTTACTAGGCGTACTTTATTGTTCACTTTCGGGTCTCTAGCTGTTTTCTTTCTATTTGCTCTCTCTTTGTATTTGTACCTGTGTCATTTAGAAGTGATTGTTAGCAACAATTATATTCCCATGTCACTCCTTGTAGCCTTTTCCATGGCTATAGGAATTGGCCCTATAATTTTGGGTATTTCTTTATATGGAGAGTTAATACCTATAAAATATAAAGGAGAATCTATTATAGTAACTTCTCTATTCTTCTTCCTTCTCCAAGCGACTCTTTTTAAAGTTTCTCCGTATGTTTTCGATATTTTAGACTTGCATGGGATGTTCTTTGTGTGTGGAATATGTGTGACGATCAGTTTAAGCATTTTGTACAAATATCTGCCTGAAACGAAGGACAGAACTCTGCAAGAGATTGAGGAGTATTTTAAGAAACGATGATTTTAATTATAAATAGGAAATTTTACACTATTTATCATTAATTCCAAAACAAAACTTCTGATTTTAAAAACTCTAGTGTCCTAATAAGGTCCGGAGTTGTAATCGTAGAAATAGTCTCTAGAGTTGTTCTTCTTCTTATTTTGTTTATAGGTCTGACATAGAGACCTCCCCAATCAAATCAATACAATCGTGCGAATCTGCTCAAAATTTGATTAAGCTTTAAATTAATAATTTTTGATATGTTGGTAAAATATAAGTGACGTCATAGCTTGTTAGTATTGCCATATAAAATCTATGAGAGAAAAAGTAATTTGTGGTATCAGAAACCAGAAAAGATAAATGTAAATTATTTTTTTTAACTAACTACAAGGAAAATTATTCGTAAAAACTAAAATAGTCAAAAGGAAACAGTTTGGTATGAATTAAAATGTTTTTAACGTCAAAACGTGCGTGAAAAACGATTGTGATATCAATTAGGAATTACCAATTAAATTATCTGCCTTATTTTAATTTAAGCTATTATTAAGATAAGCTTGTACAAATCATCTTTATGTTTAAGTAATTTTAATTGTAAATATTCGTGTGTAAGTTGTAAAGATAGATATAGTACCAAAATAATGAACTGTCCTATGCATGACATTGACAGTGGGGCGCCACCGTCAATACCGGATCGCTGGTTCCGATTTTTGCCATGTTGGAAACCATATAGTTGAACGATGGTAGCGCCCCCCTGTCATTGAGTTTGGTGGGACAGTTCAGCTTGGGTCATCTATAAGTAGGTAACTACTATGTCAATAAAAATAATGAAATAAAAAATGGTAAAAAAAAGTTTTCGTCTATTATTTCCAACCATCTTCCAATAATTTCATTAAAATTTGAATTTGATAAATAAAAAGATCCAAATAAGGCCTATTTTGAAAAAAAAAAATTATTACTTGTAATAATCTCTCAAAAGAATCGTATGTTTATGATACGCTCAGAATATTATTATAAATGATTAAATAAACTCGTTTAAAAAAAAGGTAAGACCGATTCTAATACGTAGGTAGCTAGCACACCACGTCGTATAGGTATTATTTTGTTGTGTGTAAAAAACAGTCTTATTTTTACAAACTTTATTTACTGGAAAATATTTGTATTCATTTAATTTAACAATGTTACTGTTTAAAATAAACATTACACGCATTGAATGCGATTTGCCATGTTAAGAACAATACAACAACAGTTTTTTGTTGCTAGTACGACGTTGAGTAGATATTTTTTTAAATACCTTCGCGAAGAAAACTTTCTGTTCGTAGTACAGTCAGCGTCAAATAGTTTGTGACACCCAAAGTAGCCAAAAAGTTCGCAACACGTCTTTGTTACAATTAGAGTAGGCGCACACCGTTGATTTTTCGTCGGCCGATAGTTTAGTCGGGCAGTTGATCAGTATGGGCATGTATGGGAGTGCGCACACTACGCCGATTCGATTTGGCCGATTCTTCATACAAATTAAAATCGGGCACAACTATCGGCCAACTAAAAATCAACGGTGTGCGCCTACTTTTAGAATAAGGTTGTGTAGTCAACTTTTTACCACTTTGGGTGTCAAGAACTTTTTGATGCTGACTGTAAAAATATTATTATTCTGTTTGTATCAACTGATGTCAATCACCGCATTGCTATCAGTTTTGAGCCTTAGCACCACTGTGCAGTAGTTTGTTATGTGTATAGAGCGCAGCGGAGTGTGCAAACGTTGCCGGACACTTCGGACACTGCAGCGGACGCTCGCCAGTATGCGTCCGGATATGAGCCTGGAGGATGGCCAGCGTCTGTCAACAAACATCAGCATCATCAGGTCATGAAGCTGGAACTTTGAACTCCTGTGTTCTTCTGATTAATTTCGTCCAGTGACAGTTTAACTTTCCCCCAGGACAAACCTGACCTTCACTGGTTGGGTTACTGGCGGTCAAGCTGTAGATCCTGGCTACACAGGAGTGAACGAAGGGTGGGATAGTCCCGTTAAAAAAATGGTCATAGAGTACCCTCCAGAGGGAAATGAAGGATTTGTCTTACACTCCCTACGCTGGCCAGACAGGTTGGGGAGGCCTGATGTTCACGTATTTGTCCCTTAGCTACTAACCCCTACTAGGGAAGAGTAGGGGTTTTATAATCGGAATTTATAAAAAATATTTTGTATGAAAATTAAAAAAAATAAAATGATAATATCAAATTTCTGACTTCACCATACCATTTATATGCCCACTAGCTTTCCGCCCGCGGCTTCGCCCGCGTGGAATTTTGTCTGTCACAGAAAAACTTTATCGCGCGCGTCCCTGTTTCAAAAACCGGGATAAAAACTATCCTATGTTCTTTCCCGGGACTCAAACTATCTCTATGCCAAATTTCATCAAAATCGGTTGCGAGGTTTAAGCGGGAAAGCGTAACAGACAGACAGACAGAGTTACTTTCGCATTTATAATATTAGTTGGGATGTTAACATGGGCTAGTGTCGGCTCATATACCCATTTACCTAACACCCTGTATAATATTTCCCATTTTTGCAACATTTTTCTTTACTGCTCCACCTCAATCGGCTGTAGGGTGATTTTATAATATAGCCTAACGCCTTCTTCGGTGAATGGGCTATCCAACCCGTTTACGAGGAAGGAACAGTTTTCAAATCGGACCAGTAGTTCCTGAAATTAGCGCGTTCAAGCAAACAAACTCTTCAGCTTTATAATATTAGTTTAGAAGTAATAGAATAAACCAGCACTTACAAAGAATCCCCTGCCGCAGTGATCGCAAATATGGTTTCTAGGTGGACGGATATTTTTGTGAACGAAGTCGCAGTGCCTCTTCAAAGCAGAAGCGTTTTTGAACACCTGGTGAAATAACGAGATGTCATTATACAACTTGCAAGTATGATTAACTATAATCCGGGCATCTTCAAGGCGAGAGTGAATAAGCACTTACAGGGCAGATATGTACCATCCTAGACTGCATCCCACTTAACATCAGGTGCGATTGTGGTCAAATACCTGCCTTGTTATGCATAAAAAAAAATTGTAGTGTAGCTCCAGTAGGTTAGGCCTGGTGTCCACCAAGACGGAGCAGAGCGCAGAAGAGTTTTGAATAACCAATCAGATTTCATTATTTCCAATCTGCACAGCCCGTCGCCACTTCTCTTGCCTTGGTGGAAACCGGGCCTTACTTCCCAAAGTAACGACCTTCACTGATTGGGTTATTGGCGGTCAAGCTGTAGATCCTGGCTACACAGGAGCTGCAGCGGTGGGAACGAGAGGTGGGAATAGTCCCGTTTCCCATGCGTACCTTCTGACAATCCGAGCACTCGTGCTTCATGTTTTTGAGATGCACAAAGTCAGTGTGCTCTTGCAAAGTAGATTTATTTAAGAACTTCGCGTCGCACTCGCTGCATTTGAATCTGAAAGACAATAACCGCGTGTAAATAAAATCAATTGGACAATCCATGTCCAATTGATTTTGATTCAATAAGTAATCATTTGTAATTTTTTAAGGTCAATAGCAGATTTGTCAACTCGGAAAGGGATCAACACTGTATCGCCTTTCGCGAGCTGTCGTCGCTTTTCGCGCGCTGTCAACCGCGAGGCGAGGCGTTTACGGTGCAGATAGAAAAAAATACTAACCGTCTCGAGTTCGAGTTGATACGGTAACGATCCGTTTCCGGGTTGGTAAGTGTGCTTCGTCCTTAAAATCTACACTTATTTCCTAGGAAATCTTTTAATAAGACAATCTTTAAAAAAACTCTTATCGTCCTCAGAAAAAGGTAAGCGCGGAGCGGAGTTCAAATCATCAAATAATGGTGAATAGAATAGAATAATCTTTATTACCAAAACTGTGTACAATGCGCTGTTCACAATGCAAAACAATGAGTTACAACAATGGTAACCATATCGGGCATGCAATAGTTAAAATAAAGTGCACCATTGCTTATACTCGATGCAGAAGTGCGTATAACATTCGGCCCAATAAGGTAAGTGCCCCCTACTTCGGTATATTAAGACACTTACGACTTTAACATTTTATTTAAAAATAACCAAGCATGATATCAGTATGAAAGCTTTTGTATGCTAAACTTTGGTCTTTTGACAGTAACTTAATACATAAATTATAGTTATATAGTTTGAACTTTTTTTAATATTAATTGTTCTGTGGACCTCTTGTTTGGATCCTGTTTCGTGATAAAATTTTGCTCTGATTCTAAGTTCGTGAACTCATGTCCCCTATTTCGGGATAAGGTTTTATGGATAGAGTTAGGATATTTTAATAATGATTAAGGGTTTAATAAATTTAAAAACGAAAATATAAATTTAGAATTATAAATGAATTGTGTGAAATTGACGATATTACTTACCTGAAATATTTATGAGAAATAATGTGAGTCTAGCTAGGTACGTAGCTACGTATAAAATTTTGATTTGTTAATTCGAACAATATGTGAAAATATTTATATAACCATTAGAAATGTGGGGGGGGGGGCGCCCCCCCTTCTCCCTAATCTCATCTCTGGAGCTGCTTCAAGTGAGGGTAGCCCCCCCTGAAGATAACCCCAGATACGCCAATGATTCATAATAAAAAATAAGTCTAATTAATAATTTTTTTAGGTAGGTCAGTATTAAAAAAACTAAAAAATATGTCGATTTCTTTGATGGTATTGTATCATAAAAGTACCTAACACTATACATTTATATATCACGAACTTGGAAAAAAGTAACATTAATACGGTTTCTTGTTTCGTGATATTGATTATTCCAAATTCCCCAAGTAAAATTCATGGATTTTTGTCAAATTGTGTCAATTAACTATTATCTATCTCATATATTACACAAATAAACAAAGATAAATAAAACAAATCGAATTAAAACCAAAATTGCACTGGTAGTACTTATGCTAATTTATCTTAAAATTGGTCATTTGTGTGAACTTCAAACTCGTGTTATATAAATTCTAGTGAACGAAACATATACCGAATTTAGGTCATGAGAAACTTAAATAAATGCATTGTTTGTTTCATAACTTACATTTAAATTAGCATAAATAATTATTTAAAAACCAAGCACCAAAATGTTATCCATAATATCCTTGATTCGGTAGTGTCACGAAATAGGGGACACCCGAAAAATAATATGTACGCTATTTCGTGAGTCAATTAATCGCAATTTTAAAGGAATTCTACGTTTTCTTATAACTTTTTTCTAAGCCAAATCAATTGTCAAGGAACACATGAAACCACTATTACAAGTTTTATTCAAATGGGCGTTCCTTCGCCTTTCTATAAGCTTAAGAAGTTGGAGCGCTAACCTTAGGGTGAGAGCAACCTTTGCACGCCGCACGGCTGTTTTTGGCTCTCTGAGAGTTTGAAGCTTCGTATTACTCTCATTTTTGGCGCCACAATGTTGGTACTTGGTTTTTTTGATAGCTTAAATAATAGACTTTTTGTAGTAATGAAGAATTTTTATAAATAATATTCCATTTGCTTATTATTTGAGCTAGAAAAAAAACTTACGAACTTACGTACTATCACGAACTAGTAGCCGTTTACCTTAAGTAGGTACGCACTATTGGTCAAATAACCGTCTAATGTCTATGCATACCTTTTGTCTTTGTCGGAAATATGACATTGAATGATGACAATGACACTGGATGACGCTAATTACACATGCCACCAATGACACTGGATGACGCTAATTATAGATGACCCACGCTGAACTGTCCCACCAAACTCAATGACAGGGGGACGCTACCATCGTTCAACGATATGGTTTCCAACATGGCAAAAATCGGAACCAGCGTTTCAGTATTGACGGTGGCGCCCCACTGTCAATGTCATGGATAGGACAGTTCAGTATTTTGGAACTATACACTTAATGACACCAGATCTCACACGAGTTCACACGGCTGGATTATTTAATAAGCATCTTCGTCTATAAGAGCTTGTTCCCACAGAGACATTCCGTTTTTTGCAGGAGTCCTGCATTACTGGCATACCTTTTGTCTTTATCCGAGATATGCGCGGAGTGCGTCTTCAAATGGTGCGCCAAGCCTTGGTCGGTGCGGAAATACTTGCAACACTTGGTGCAGTACGCACTATAGCTTGTAGAGTGCGCCGCCGTCATATGCCCGACCAGACCCGATTTAGCGTTGTACACTTTATTGCAGATCTCACATGAATACACTCGGCTGGATTGCTTGTGCACTGTGCTGAAATAAGTAATTAAGATTTAATCCTACTAATATTAAAAATACGATAGTTTAAATGTCTGGATGGATGTTTGTTACTCTTTCGCGCAAAAACTACTGAACGGATTTTGATGAAACTTTACAGTATAACCCAAAGTAACATTAGGCTATAATTTATGACGATGCGGGGCACGCACCGCGGGCAAAAGCGCGAAGGACCGTTTATTGTGGAAAACCTTGGGGGAGGCCTTTGTCCAGCAGTGGACGTCATTTGGCTGACGACGAAGCCGCGGGCAAAAGCTAGTACTTATTAAAATTTCTTAGCGATTAGAGTCGTTTCCCAAACTAAATTATAAATAACTAGAAAAAATCTAACTGCCTAAGGCGAGAATCGAACTCACGACAGTCAATTATTTGTCACAATTTTTTTGTTGGATATGGGTAGTACTACTCAACATTGATGAAACAAACGCGGCCGCATCAGCGTATTACACTTGAAAATTTCGACGGGTTCATCCAGTGTCTAAGTAGCTCAGATGGTAGAGCAGTCGCCCGGCAAGCGAAAGGTCGTGGGTTCGAGTCCCGCCTTAGGCAGTTCGTATATTTCAAGTTAATCTCCCTGAGATATTATTGACTGGTAGAGAATGCCACCTGGCATTAAGTCCGCCACGGTATTACAGTGATTAAGTACAAGCAAGATGTTTAAATACATAAATTGTATAATTGTAGCTGTATGCTTTCCCAATAAAGAAAATAAATTGTGTGGCTATTTAATGGTATTTATTACATAAGAATTATAAGAATTATAAATTACATAGTTTTTGAATAGCCCCAGTGTTACAAGAGGACTGTGTCTATGTTTATACTCACTACATGTGCACTTTTAATCCTGCGGGCGCAACGAAGGTGCTGCCGCAGATATTGCAGGATACCTTCTGCTTGTGCTTGTCGCGGTGGTAGCGGAAACCGCGGTGCGACCTGCCCACAACACCATCAGGTCATTCAGTCTCCAATATAGAAACACGAAATTCAGAGGTCTATTCATACCATAGAGATCTAGAGAGATGACAACTAATGCGCCGAGTTTGAAACCCAGTGTCGCATTAGAAATTTATACACACAAAGTAATCAAAATAAAATAATACGTCACGAAGAGTGAGTGTCGTGCGAAAAGGAATTAATACAAAAACGGGTAGGTAGGATGCTTAAGCCTAGGCGCAGACCACCAACTTTTAGTTGGCTGATAGTTGGGCCCGATTCTAATTTGTATGAA
This sequence comes from Ostrinia nubilalis, assembly GCF_963855985.1. Lineage (NCBI taxonomy): Eukaryota > Metazoa > Arthropoda > Insecta > Lepidoptera > Crambidae > Ostrinia > Ostrinia nubilalis. Next base: position 4,134,744 of record NC_087115.1, on the reverse strand, counting down.
GAATCGGCTTATATCATATCGGTCTAATGCGCGCACTTCCATATGTATGAACATGTATGAAAGTGCGCACATTACACCGGAGAGGAAAGGTACCTAGTGCAGTTTTCTCCGATTTTTGGCAGGGTTGCAGGGTAGGGTGCCCCATATAACCCATATTCTAATTTCTAATGTAACTTACTCAGTCGTGAACCCGCACTCGTGGCAAGTGTACGTGGTCTGTATGACGCCGCCGTGGGTGTCATTGTAGTGTTTCACCACTGAGTACACGTTGTTGTACCTTTTACCACAGTCCAGGCACTCGTATCTTCGGAGAGAAAAGAAGAAGGAGGTTGCATTTGGTGTTAAAAAGTAGATAATGGTTTCAAGAAAACGTGTAGGCAGGTCGCACTCGGTGGACGGACGATCTGGTGAAGGTCGCGCGAAACGGTCGTTGTGAAAATCCTTGGGGGAGGCCTGTGTCCAGCAGTGGACGGCATTAGGTTGAAACTTGAAATGAACGAACGAAAGAACAAAATAGCAAGTATTAATGGCCAATGGCCGTTAAAGGTTCGACAGAGGTTTGGTCGAAATTTAAAAGATTTTCCTCACTGGACACCGTCTGTGGTCAGGTCCAAGTGAACGCAACCATGCATGAACAACATTGTAGGTACAAGTAAAAAACATATATTTGTAACTATAGGACCTTATTACGAATCTGGCCGTGTTGGGGGCCGGACCTTATTAGACACCTTTATCTTATTAAACAATACTATTTTATTTAAGGTCCATAGCACACTTATCAACACGGTAAGGTATCAACACCGTATAGCCTTTCGCCGTGAGGCGAAGCGTTTACGTTATGGTGCGGATAAGTGTGCATTGCAGTACGGAGTTTCATACAAAGAATACTGACCGCCTCGAGTTGATACGACGGTTACGATCCGTTTCGAGGTTGATAAGTGCGCTTCGTCTTTTAAACTTTAATGTCATAAAAATAGACAATCTGTAATTTAATGCACTAAATTCTTTGCCAATTTGTTGCACAAAAAAGTACAATTGCCGGAATTAATGCCACAATACTTTCTCTACCAGTCAACTTGAGTTAAAGCTTGAGACTTACCTTCTGGAGTGTCGCTTTAAGTGTTCCTTGTAGGAAGGCAAAGTGCTTAGATTTGATTTGCATATATCGCACACGTAGCCGCCCTTTTTCTGTAATTAAAATAAAATCTATGAAATAAATAGTTTCACAGTTAGATCAGTACTGACATCATCATTTAGTATCCACTGTAGGATAAAGGATGTAGCACATTTATTAGCCCGGAAAGGAATCGTAAGTTGATACAAGCCGAGGCGATTAGTATTCTTTGTATGAAACTACATACTGCAACGCACACTTATCTGCACCGTAAGGTAAGTAGGTACGGTAACGTAAACGCCTCGTCTCGCAGTTGATAGCGCGCGTAAGGGTATGACAGCTCGCAAAATCTATAGTACGGTGTTGATTCCTTTCCGAGTTAATTAGTATGCTATGACCTTAACCCTCTCTACTTTACCAGAGACAAATGGAGGATTTGTTCTACACTCCCCACGCTGGCCAGACGGGTTGGGGAGGCCTGATGTTCGCGTATTAATTTGTCCCTTACGCCTGTATTCACAAACATTACTACGAGGTCTCACAGTGCGCGTGGACGCGCAGAGTGACACACGAACCAATCACAGAGCTGAGAGCTCTATTCAACGCAGTGCGTCCGATTTGCTGCTTCACTTAAGCAAGTATCCTTTGTGAATACGGGCGTTAGTCGCTTACAACATCCACAGAAAGAGTGAGGGTGGTACTATTCTACTCTGCCTCTGGACATAAAAACCAATCCTTTTCAACGTACCTTTCCATGTCGTTTTTCCATGTGTTCATTCAAATTTATTTCGTGATCAAACCCAGTTATACAGTCCTCGCATTTGAAAGGCAATTTTAAATACGACTCTTTTCTAGCTTCTCTCTCTCTTTCCAACATCACCTCCTCTCTGTCCAAATTCACAATAGCGATTTTCCCTTCGTACTTTTCTCCCAAATTCTTGATTTCGGTATTCGATTTTTTTGGCACAGCAACTTCTGGCACCTTTTTCTTTTTCTTCTTCTTAGTTCTTTTCTCTTCATCTTTTCTTATTTCAGACAAAGGCACGTCGACTTCGAGATCCGAGCTGTCGTTTTCAATTTTTACATCTGTATTTAAATCATACTGTAATGGTTCGTGGACTTCTAATGGTTGATTGTGTTCAATCAAAGGCTCAATTTTCACGATAATGTTATCATTGAAGGTAGTGTATTGTTCTGTGCGTGAACAGATAAAATTTTGGAATCTTTTTGACGGAGCTGCAAGCGGAAGCTGTGAAAAGTATACAAAAATTAGAAATAATGGTAATAAAGGCTTTTTTTGCCCCAACCATCAGCTCCTCTACGAGCTATGTTCCCCACCCACTGCCACTAAGTTTAGCAATTCTACGACCATCTACGATCTGATTCAAATTGATTAAGTGTGCCACTTCAAGGAATACTTTCCTAGATCAACTTTATGAAACCTATTTAATAACAAAAACATTTACCTGTTGACTCTTTAGTACAATTTCCAGACATTCTTCGACTTGTTCTTTAAATAGGTCTATTTTATTCAAAAAATGGTGACAACGGCGGCATATCACTAAGTTGTCATATTGAAACTGAAATTAAAAAAACTCCTATTCATTAAAATAAAACTAGTAAGTAGCAAACCTACCTTCTAAGTTAGGTGTAATAATTTAGGCATCCAGAACGCAGCACACTTATCAACCCGGAAACGGATCGTAGCCGTATCAACTCGAGTCGGTCAGTATTCTTTGTATGAAACTCCGTACTGTAACGCACAGGTATCCGCGCCTCGCTGCGCCTCGCAGCGAAAGGCGATACGATGTAAATCCCTTTCCGGGCTGATAAGTGTGATATGACCTTTAAAACTAAATAAAAAGAAAAATTGGCTGACTAACATATCAACGTACGTACAGCCTAAACCACAGGGTCTAGAGATTCCAAATTTGGCATGTAGGTTCCTAATAAGGTCTAAGAGTGCACAAGGTGCTAAGAAAGTGTGAAACTACTGGGCGGATTTCGATAAAACTAAAACTATACAATGTTGTAGCTTAAACCTAATTAAGCCATTAACTCACAAACTTCCAAATTAATATAAAGAATTAAGATAATAACGACACTCAGAACTTAAGAAAATAATAATATTATCATTATACTAAGTAGGTATTGATAGGTATTCGGAAATTTTTACGCTCTAGTCTAGGTATACTAGTAGGTATTTCGGTTTGCTGTATTTTTAGTTTTAATTAAAGTAGCCTTGAAACTATTAAATCGATTTGGAAAATTCAGTTTTGCAAAGCTGTAAGTAAACAACATTTTTTCTTGCAATTTTGCCTTCAGCTAATTCAAAGTAATTTCAACAAAGGACAATAAAGATAAGTACTTAGACGTTTGTATGAATAATGTATATTTTGTAGATAAATTGCTTAGCCTTCTCTTTACTGATTTGGCTTGATACAATATATATTGGAGGAAAAATATTTAATGGTGTTTTGAAGTTTTTTTCATTATCTACGATACTATGATGACACCAATTAAATAAGTACTTCCAAAGTATGTACAGTAGGCGCGCGAGTTCATGTCCATCCTGAGGAATGCGGTAGTGCTGTTACCTAACTAATTATGCTAATGTCGATATCGATAATTATTACCAATTAAGTAGGTCAACCTTATCTACTTATTCCATATTTTTTGCAACTTATAAGTAAGTATAAGAGTATAAGTAAATAAGTAAGTAAGTAAGGCCCCGATTGGCATGAACTTGCGCGCCTACTGTATCTAGCATTGAAATAAAACATTTTGATGCTACCTATTTTATTTTTATTTTAATGTAAGGTATTTTTTATAGCACGATAGCTCGTGAGTGAGTGCTAACACTATACGCGCAGGACAATATTTTTACAGTTAGTTTTTTTTTTCTTTGGAAAATATTTAATGCTCTTAACATCCCTATTCGATTAGCCATGAAATATAATATCTAAGACAGGTAAAACCTGGTAAATATGTTAGTGTAAATAAAAAAAATATCAGCCATTTTGTATGAGATGCCAATCTTTGACAGCTTTACTATACGATCATTTTCAATATCAAAACGGAACAAAACAATAACTTTACGAACAATAACATAAGTTTTAAAATTAAAGAAAATGCGTAAATAAACAATAAATACCTCGAACTTGATGAGACTCTCGAACAAACTGTAGTGTTTACATGTTGTCAAACCTACGAAACCGACGTTTCTTGACAAGCAACACACGCAAATCTCACTTTCTTTCACTGCTTTTAAATTATCTTGCTCGGAGATCAACTCTTGGCGAGACATCGCTTTTAATTTGTCGGGAAAATCAACAAAGTCACACACAAACATCCAATTCACGGCACACGCTCAGTGTGTTCCTTTCTACGCAAAGAGCTCTTCTAACTCAGAAATAAAATTGTCATTTTGACATATTTCCCATACAAAAACTGTCAAGTCAATTTTATTCTTCAGTCAGTAGGTTAATCGATGATCGAAGAATCAGCCGTAATATAACTTTGAGAGAAGCATAATTAACTTATATGATGTCTATGCGTGAACCGGAACGCAGAGTTGAAGCGTTTCGTTCTTGCAAGACATGAGTAATTTTTTTTTAGAATAAAAATTGAATACAATATTATTAAAATATGCAGATGTATGTAGGATAAACTGTTTTATTGTTTGAATTTGATTTAAATGCATTATTAGTGCAATTTATGTTACCAGTGGGGGTTGGATTACGAATGTAAGTTATGTGTGCGTGACATTAACAAAACGCAAAATGGCGCGAAATTTGAAATCCTTCGAAGTTTCCTTCCTGTTTGTAGACAATGAAAAATGAATTTTCGAAATGGATTCGCTACCGGAATTTTATTAATTTTCTAAATTACAATTTAATTTGCCTATTTTGAGCTTAATGTAATGTTTACGTGCCTTGCCAGTAGTTCTACTCAGTCCTACCTACCAAATGAATCACGGAAGATTGCAACGGTTCTACATAATTCGATGGTTAATTTCATCTTAATGATTTCTTATGACCACTGTACTACCGGCAGAACTTGGAACTAAACAGAAGGAACGCGAGCAACAGATGTTTTTTTAAATGCATTGTATAGTTTTACTAGCTTTCCGCCCGCGGCTTCGCCCGCGTGGAATTTTGTCTGTCACAGAAAAACTTTATCGCGCGTGTCCCTGTTTCAAAAACCGGGATAAAAACTATCCTATGTCCTTTCCCGGGACTCAAACTATCTTTATGCCAAATTTCATCAAAATCGGTTCAGTGGTTTAGGCGTGAAAGCAAGACAGACAGACAGTTACTTTCGCATTTATAATATTAGTATAGATGGGTGAAAAGGGGGTTTTATGAAAACCCTTTCAGTAGTTTTTGCGTCAATTAATAACCATCGAACGTAAACTATAGTGATAGACCCATTCTTATAGCAAGCATATTTAGCTTCTTGCTATCTAGCTTGTAAAAAAAATGTAGGGAGTAAGGTAGGTTAAAAAATAATGGAAATAATATTAAATCTTCGTGAAATGTTTATTTCGTGTAGTTTACTATGTACATAAACATTATACAATATTGTATTAAATTACTTAGTACCTACCTAATACTGGAATATTTTTTATTTTCTATGGTCTGTATAATTTCTAAGTTAATTGTATGTTTAGACTAATAAAATTGCAGGCTGTAATTTAAATTTTGAGTACATATTAAAATTGAGCTGTCCTTTATCTCTTTTATTTATTAAAATTGGTTTATACGCCAGTCTACTGAATTGAATTAAAAACAGATTTTTTTTATTGTTTTTTTATTAAAACCTAGCTAACAAATAACAATATAGTCAGCTACATCTTCATTAGCATTCCAAATTGATGTACGCGTACGCCTCTTGCAACTCCAAATCTTCTGTAGGTTGTATCTGAAACAATAAGTTTAAATATTGAGTAAGTCATCATATTCATCATCATCATCATCATGTCACAATCATAATTGGGATGATGAGTGGGTAATGAAATCGAAATTCTATTTAGTCCGTCAGACAGATAATAAAAAAAAATTGGAGACATATTTTTTTTTTTCATAATTGAATAATTACAGTATTATACAGGGTGTTAATTACAGTATTATAGCCGGCACACGGTGGGCTGATATTAGAGCTTCATAGACTTAGCGTCGCTCAAAAATCAAGTGTCTAATTTTGAAAAAATAAATATGCCAATGTGTTCCTTTACCAAAAAAAAATATTTTATGTTATGTAACGTTTCTTGATAAAGTCATTATTTAATAAGTTATTGACAATTTCCTTTTTTTTTGTATGGAGCTCAACATTTATTTTTATTTTATTCGTTATTCTTAAGCTTTCTTAAGAAATTGACTTTTGTATTATGTAATGCAACATATAAGCTATGTTATCACCAAGTGTCGCATTTCGGAAATCTTCGGAACATTGTCATTTTGGACTTTAAAATAAAAAAAATAAATAACTGCCAAATTTTGTAAAAATAACTACGCCAATGTGTTCCTTTGCCAAAAAGAAATATTTTATGTTATGTAACTTTTCTTGATAACGTTATTATTTAATAAGTTATTGACAATAATTACTTTTTTTTTTGTATGGAGCTCAACATTTATTTTTATTTTATTCGTTATTCTTAAGCTTTCTTAAGAAATTGCTTTTTTTATTATGTAATGCATCATATAAGCTATATTATCACCAAGGGACGAATCCCGGAAACCCTCGGAACATTGTCATTTTCGACTTTAAAATAAAAAAAAACGAAAAAGAAAACTGCAATGTTATGTACTGTCTTCCGTGCTTATGCAGTATTATTGTAATTGATTTTTTTTTTATTTAATTTGTACACCGCAAAGGTACGACATGTTGATACCATTTTAAATGCTGACTTAACACCTTGTGTAGGTACACATGTTTGAACAAATAAATGTATCTTTATCTTTATCTTATCCGTACTACCCTAACGAGGTGAAGAACTAAGCGCGTTTTTATAGTGGTGTTCCCAGGAGGCCTAATCCACATGATTACTAAGGTTACTAAAATATAATATTTGTTTTATGGAAATTAAGCCACTTTGAAGTTAAGTTTATTTCTGAATCTACAAAAGTAAAGCTTTCTATCTCAGTATCAGCCTAGACATAAAATTGATCATTAATAGTGGACTTTTTGGTGGTGTTGAAAACCTTTCTTGATGGCAATTACGTCTAAATTATTCATTTATTTTGATATGGCTTTACAAATGTCACATCGCTGCTTGTGTAGAGCTGCCATTTATCAACGATATTATTTTTCTATCTATCAAGTGAGAATCAGTTATTACGAGATTGTTTTGCTTCCAGAATTACGATCTATTAAATTTTCAATTTCCGCGTCCATTAAGTTTTTTTCATTGATAACATTAAAATAGGTCGACAATAATTAAATGCAGCTTATTTTGAATAAAAAAAAATGGGTCTCCTTCATAAATTTGAAAACGAAATGAGTCGATAGTAAAAAGTGGAGCTAGAAACCTTATTTTCCCTTATCCATTTTATCTGGAGACATCAAACCGAACGTTCATTTGGGCACTTACAAGTTGCCCTAAAACGCTAGAATCATCATTTTCGCAAATTTTGTTTCGCAGACCAAACTATACTACGTACATGGAGCTCTACATACGTATTTATGCCTGCAAGCATACAAAATTATTGCTCACGGAAAAGATATTTACTTCCAATCAGAAAGTACTACACCACCTCGTTAGGGTAGTACGGAAGAAAGTACATAACATTGCAGTTTTTTTTTCGTTTTTTTTTATTATTTTAAAGTCAAAAATGACAATGTTCCGAGGGTTTCCTGGATTCGTCCCTTGGTGATAATATAGCTTATATGATGCATTACATAATAAAAAAAGCAATTTCTTAAGAAAGCTTAAGAATAACGAATAAAATAAAAATAAATGTTGAGCTCCATACAAAAAAAAAGTAATTATTGTCAATAACTTATTAAATAATAACGTTATCAAGAAAAGTTACATAACATAAAATATTTCTTTTTGGCAAACGAACACATTGGCGTAGTTATTTTTACAAAATTTGGCAGTTTTTTTATTTTTTTATTTTTTTTATTTTAAAGTCCAAAATGACAATGTATCTATATATAACTCACCATCGGCAATATGGTGCCGATGGTGAGTTATTGAAATATAAAGCTCGTTTGGTTGCCAAGGGATACACACAGAAATATGGTATAGATTATCAAGAAACCTTCTCACCTGTGGTTAGATACTCTACACTCAGGATGCTTTTGGCAGTAGCGGCAGAGTATAACCTTGATATTGAACATTGGGATGTAAAAACTGCATTCCTGAATGGTGATTTGGAAGAAACTGTGTATATGGAGCAGCCAGAATGTTTCAAGGTGAAAGGTAGTGAAGGAATGGTATATAAACTTAATAAGGCTGTTTATGGACTTAAACAGGCCTCCAAGTCTTGATGTATGACAAGATTACCAAGGTTTTATGCAACAAGCTGAAGTTCAGTCAATTGAATTCTGAGCCTTGTGTTTTCTCGAAGTCTGAAAATGGATTGATGATGATCATTGCATTGTATGTGGACGATCTAATTGTATTTTCATCTCCAGGTTTTCCAGACAGGGATAATATAAAGAAAGGATTGCAGGATGAATTCGAAATCACTGATCTAGGGCCAGCTCAACACATACTTGGGATGAAGTTGATGAGGAAAGATGATAAAATTTACCTCACTCAGTCAAACTATATACAGAAGGTATTGAAGAAGTTTCGAATGGAGGACTGTAAACCTATTGCAACACCCATGGAAACGGGACTGAAACTTTGCAAGGAACCTAAAGATGAGACCTACGACTACAGAGGTTTAATTGGTTCACTGATGTATGTGGCAGTTTGCACGAGACCTGATATAAGTCATGCCGTAAGCTACCTTAGTCAATTCAACGATTGCTTCGGAGAAAGTCACTGGAAAGCTGCGAAGAGAATTTTACGTTATTTGAAGGGTACTACTAATTTTGCTCTTGTGTTTTCTAGGTCGGGCATGGATATTTCAGCTTATGCTGATGCTGACTGGGCGTCAGACAACATGGACCGCAAGTCATACACAGGCTTTGTGTTTACTATTGGTAAGTCAGTCGTTACTTGGGAGAGTCGCAAGCAACGTACTGTTGCCTTGTCCAGTACTGAGGCGGAGTACATGGCGTTGTCTGACACATGTAAGGAAGCTCTATTTATTAGAAAGTTTATATGTGAGATTTTTGGTACCATGCCTAGAATAACAATTTACAATGACAATCAATCTGCTATAAAACTATGTAAAAACTATATGTTTCATTCTAGAACTAAGCATATTGATATTCGTCATCATTTTATTAAAGAAATTGTAAACAAAGGAATAGTTGAAATTAAATATTTGTCAACTGTTGTTATGTTAGCTGATGTGTTAACTAAAGCACTATGTAAAGAGAAACACAATAAGTTTGTGTGTCAATTGCTAACTTTAATTTAAGTTACTTAATGCTAACAATTGAATTAAAGCTAATTGTAACTTAAGTTTTTTTAAAAATGTTAACTTTATATTTGTGTTGTGTTTCTTTAGTGTTAAGTGTTTTATAAATGTATTTATTGTAAGTTTAGCTTGCGTTTAAGGGCCAGTGTTGGAAAGTTAGAAACTTTTTGGTTAAACGCAAGCATATTTGAATATTTGAATTTGGCACTCCGCTGTCAATGTAAGGTTTCCAGACTTCTGGATCAAACACTCGATCTCATGTAGTCTCTGTGTGCTGTATGTTCTAAAATAAATCCGTGGTAATCTTCGTGGTCTTTTCCTTCTTACGATCCAAACTCCAACAGGTGATAACATAGCTTATATGTTGCATTACATAATACAAAAGTCAATTTCTTAAGAAAGCTTAAGAATAACGAATAAAATAAAAATAAATGTTAAGCTCCATACAAAAAAAAAGGAAATTGTCAATAACTTATTAAATAATGACTTTATCAAGAAACCTTACATAACATAAAATATTTCTTTTTGGTAAAGGAACACATTGGCATATTTATTTTTTCAAAATTAGACACTTGATTTTTGAGCGACGCTAAGTCTATGAAGCTCTAATATCAGCCCACCGTGCGGCACTAGACCATGTTAACATGGGCATATAAATGGTATGGTGAAGTCAGAAAATTGATATCTTCATTTTAATTATTTTAATTTTTATACAAATCGGATTTCATAAAATTTATTTTGTATGAAAATAAAAAAAAAATTAAATGATGATATCAAATTTCTGACTTCACCATACCATTTATATGCCCATGTTAACATGGGGTAGTGTCGGCTCATATACCCATTTACCTAACACCCTGTATTGAGTTGAAATGACGCGTGACGTCACTTTTGAGTAAAAAATCTACTCAAGCGTGACGTAACGCGACATTTCAACTCGATGTAGCACTTTTATCATTTAATACGAGTCTAATATTTTATAATTATTCTATCTGACGGACAAATAATTGATGTTTTGTCTATAGTCCTTCGTAATCAATCACTCACATGTGCGGATCCCGTGGTATGCTCACGCGCATGTTTCTTTTTCTTCTTCTTGGGAGGCCGTATGACGACCATTATGCGTTTCTCGCTCGGAGTCAACCTTTTGTCAGCTTCCGCTTTCGTTTTGGCTCGCTCTTTCCATTCTGACCATATCTGGAAGTAAATAGTTATTATAGATCTAGCCCTAAACTCAGTCAGTGCCTGAGGTACGGGAGCAGCACGGGAGGGTGTTTTTGTGACGGTCAAACGTCAGCGAGACGTCAAATGTGCTTCAGACTTGTATTCTGTGTTATAAAAATCTTTGATTATTTCTAAACTATACACGATATTGAAAAACTGGTAACTGATCCTGAAAGTGCTACACAAGCTTTATCAAACGGTATCAATATAATAGGAAACTGGAAACATTTAATTTTCTGATAGATCCAGTTTATTCTGTAACCGATTATTGGTACCGTTTGAAAGAGCTCATGAAGCACTTTCAGGATCAGTAACCAGTTTTTCGATGTCTCGTAGTTCAGAAATAATCTAGTGAGATCACTTATCGTTTCCGCCCCGTAAAAACACACTAGCTTTTGCCCGCGGCTTCACCCGCGTGAAATTTCGTTTGTCACAGATCGTCATAAATTATAGCCTATATGTTATTCTGGGTTATAAACAATAATACTGTAAAGTTTCAACAAAATCCGTTCAGTAGTTTTTGCGTGAAAGAGTAACAAACATCCAGACATCCAAACTTTCGCATTTATAATATTAGTAGGATACCTCCTGCCAGTCCTCCGTGTCCTTCCTGCATCCTCCTTTAACACCGTTGAGTCGTGACGTCAACTCCTCCCACAATCTGTCGCCTCGCGATGGGTCTCTGCTCGACCAGTGGGCGGGGTCTCCGTTTCTGCAATATAATAGTCAAAATTAAACAATGTTACTAACTACCACCCACAAGGTGGACCGACGACCTCATAAAAGTAGCAGGAAGGCGCTGGATGCAGGCCGCTACCAATAAGTCATTGTGGAAATCATTGGGGGAGGCCTATGTTCAGCAGTGGACGTCCTATGGCTGAAATTATGAATAAGGCATGATTTCCACCAAGGCGGAGCGGAGCAGAGCGGAGAAGGAACGGGCCATCAAATTTTTCTATATATTTTGACAGCGGCGGCGGCGATAAGAAATAGAAATACGTTTATTTGACACGAAAATCCAAATGAACAAATAAAAGACGAGAAAAAAAATAAACACACATTTACATAAATAGTTGGTACTACATGTACTAGTAGACCCGCGACTTCGTACGCGTGGATCCCGTTTTACCCCCTTAGGGGTGGAGTTTCGTAAAATCCTTCTACATCATAACATCTACCTGCATGCCAAATTTCAGCTGGGCTCTACGTTGATAGATCACTATGTCAGTCAGTCAGTCAGTCACCTTTGAGTTATATGTATATGTATATTTAGATTTCGTGCCAAAAAGAGAAGTGAAGATAATGAAATCTGACTGATTACTCATAACACTTCTCTGCTCCGCTCTGACATGAAGAATTTCTTTAAGATATGAAACTTTTTCTTCTCAATTTTTGATTAAAAATGAGGTTTTATAACCCTTAACTCAGTCAGTGCTTAAGGTATAGAAGCGGCACAGGAAGATGTTTTTGGAACGTCAAACGTCAGCGAGACTTCAAATGTGCTTCAGTGGGTCTAGTCAAAACGCACTTTAAAATCGCAAACCAGTCGCAAACAAATAAACAAATCGCAAAAGAGGTCGATAACAAAAAAGGCTTAGCCAAACGGCAAAAAATCGAATCGCAAAGCCCTACCTATCGATAATCGAAAGACTTGATTGAAATTTCCCATACAAAGGCTTAGCCAACATGCATTTAAGACTCAATCTGTTAGATACTGAACGCAACATTTTCTACTATTATATTGGTAGAACTGTATTAGTGTTAATTTCTTTAATGTTTGTGTTGGTAACACTGCTCTGTCATCGCTCTTCCGTCGTACATTTTTACCGCAAAAATACATTGTTCTGTTTTATCCGCAAATAATCTTTTATTTAACTAAAGTAATCACAATTCAACATGGTAGCAGAGCGTAGTTGACCGAAAATAAGTGATTACTCGGAATAGTGAAGTAAAAGACCGAAATATAAAACGAAACAATCGAAGACAAAATCCACCGACGTGGCGTCATACCGAAGTGAGGTTATACGAAAACAAGAAAAAGTGAAAAATGTCTGGAAATACGGCATTTCACATCGATAAACTCCTTGGAAGGGAAAATTACGCTAATTGGAAGTTTGCAGTAAAGGCCTATCTCGAGCATGAAGACCTCTGGCACTGTATTCAAGATGAAAAAGTCGATCCCGCCAAAGACGTCAAAGCAAGATCAAAGTTGATTTTATTAGTGGACGCTATCAACTACGTTCATATTCAGGACGCGAGAACTTCGAAGGAAGTCTGGTCAAACCTGGAACGTGCCTTTGACGATAATGGATTGTCACGAAAAGTTTCATTGTTGAAAGATCTAATTACAACAACTTTGGATTCCTCCAAGAGTGTCGAAGACTATGTAAACAAGATCATGACGTCAGCTCATAAATTGAGGAATATAGGATTTTCGGTAGATGACGAATGGCTGGGCACATTAATGCTTGCGGGTTTGCCGGACATGTACAAACCCATGATAATGGCCATAGAGAGCTCCGGAGTAAAAATATGTGCAGACAATATCAAAACTAAACTTCTACAAGAGGTTCCGAGTTCCGAAACATCTGCATTTTACTCAATAAAGAAGAAAGCACCCGAGAACAATGCAAAACCAAAGGGGCCACGGTGCTTCAACTGCAATAAATTTGGTCACCTAAGTAGAAATTGTCGTGCTCCGAAGAAAACAACAACCAAAAGTGAAGACAAAGGATTTGTAGCAGCATTCTCCGCCTGTACGAATGCTACACATTATGATAAGTGGTATGTGGACTCCGGTGCCTCGATGCACATGACTAACCGCTCCGACTGGATGTATGATATGAGAAGTCCTCCTGTGTCTACCATCACTGTGGCTAACAATACTCCACTATCTGTAAAAGGAATTGGGAAGGTTAACTTAATATTACATGGTAATACTGAAAACAGAATACAGGTAAGAGATGTTTTATACATACCTGAACTTGCTGGAAACTTGTTGTCTGTCAGTTCAATAGTCAACAATAATTGTAAAGTTAACTTCACCAAGAAGAATTGTGAGATTTTAAATAGTAAAGGAGAAATTGTCTGTGTAGCTAAATTAGAAAACAACTTGTATGCACTGAATGTTTGCAGAGAAATAAATGCTAACTTGAGTATTTCTGATATTTCAAATGATGTTGTCCTGTGGCACCGACGCATGGGACATTTGAATTTTACAGATGTAAACAAACTGCCGGAATGTACTGAGGGAGTGAGCTTGACTTCAGAAAAGGTTAAGTTACCAGTGACCTGCACTACCTGCCTAGAGGGAAAGCAATCGAGACAACCTTTCAACCATGTCGGATCCAGAGCCTCGGAACTACTAGAGGTGATACATTCTGATTTATGTGGTCCGATGGAGACTCCGTCCCTAGGAGGTATGAGATATTTTATTATTTTTGTGGATGATCACTCAAGACTAGTGCATGTGTACTTCCTCAAAGACAAGCTCAGCATCCTAAATGCATTCAAAGATTTTCATAAGAAAGTAGAGAATGAATGTAGTAAGAGAATTAAAATCATACGCACAGACAATGGTTTAGAGTACTGTAACAAAGAGTTCGACAACTATTTGAGTCAGCACGGTATACAACACCAGACTAGTACACCTTATTCACCACAACAAAATGGCCTTGCGGAGCGTATGAACCGCACACTTGTGGAGAGAGCGAAGTGCATGTTGATAGATGCTAACTTACCCAAACCATTCTGGGCTGAAGCGACAGCCACTGCAGCATACATAATTAACCGGTCGCCTACTACATCTCTAAATAAAAGAACACCTTATGAACTGTGGTCAGGTAAATTGCCAGATTTGTCCAACATGAGGATCTTTGGTTCCGAAGTCATGATGCAAATTCCCAAAGAGAAAAGGAAGAAGTGGGACCCGAAATCGCGACGAATGATATTCGTAGGGTATTGTGACAACACCAAAGGATACCGTCTTGCTGAACCTGTAACAAACAGAATTATGAAAAGTCGAGATGTTGAATTTTTGGAGAATGTTAAGAAAAATAGTAATATTTACTTACCGTGTGTCAACAGCTCCACCGACGCGCCGCCAACATCCTCGCCCGCAGCAGCCGCACCTGAACCTGAAACAGAGACACAATCACAACAATCTCAAGCTCCCGTCACTACTGAAACAAATATTAGTGAAAGCTCCGATGAATATGAGACCGATGTTGGTGAAGATGATGTTTATGTTCCGCCACCGAGATCAACGAGAGACTTACCACGTAGCACCATGACCTTACGACCAAGAAACAAGCCTGGAATGAGAGACGGCTCACCTACCTATTTTTGTCCTGTTGAAAACCACCGAGATCCAACTTCAGTAAAGGAAGCTCTATCCTCTGTAAATGCTGAAAAATGGAAAATTGCAATGGATGAAGAATTTCAGTCACTTCTGAGAAACAACACTTGGATTTTGACAGACTTACCTCCAGGAAAGAAAGCTCTTCCCTGCAAATGGGTTTTCAAGATCAAAACCGATGAGACCGGAGCAGTCAGCAGGTATAAAGCCAGACTTGTAGTTAAGGGGTACGCACAGAAAAAGGGAGTCGACTACAATGAGATATACTCACCGGTAGTACGATACACATCCATCCGTTATTTGATTGCATTGGCCGCAAAATATGACTTGGACATAGATCACATGGATGCCATAACAGCATTTTTGCAAGGAGATCTGGAAAATGAAATTTATATGGTCCAACCTGAAACATATGAAGAAGGAAGCAAAGTATGCTTGTTACAAAAATCATTGTATGGTTTGAAGCAGGCCAGCCGGCAATGGAATGTAAAACTGGATGGAGTATTACAGAATATTGGGCTCACTAGATCTAAGATTGACCCATGCATTTATTACTGCATAAAACAACAAACTATGATATTTGTTGCCGTGTGGGTTGATGACCTTATAATTTTCTCCAATAATAAAGACTTGAAGACGGACATAAAGGAGAAATTACAGAAGGAATTTCACATGAAAGATCTGGGAGAAGCAAAACAATTTATTGGATTGAATATAAGCCGAAATCGTAAGGAAGGAATTATACAGCTAGATCAAGAACATTATATCAAGGAAACTTTAGATTGTTTTGGCATGTCAGAGTCAAAACCTGTAAAAACACCAATAGAGGTAAATGCGAAATTTGATGCTAATGACCCAGAGAAGGATGAGAACATTCCGTATCGACAAGCCGTGGGATGCTTACTGTACATAGCACAGGCAACAAGACCAGATATCGGATTTGCTGTGAACAAACTTAGTCGATATGTCAGTAATCCTGGTCGGCAGCACTGGCTCGGTATTAAGAGAATAATGAGATACCTACAAGGCACAAAAGACATAAAGTTGTGCTATAGCAAAGATGTCTCAAACGAGATAAGAGGCTATTGTGATTCGGACTGGGCTAGCAGTCCCGAGGACAGAAGGTCCTGCACCGGCTATATATTTCTTTTTCAGAACGGCGCCGTTGCATGGAACTCCTGCAAGCAGTCTACGGTTGCTCTGTCTACAGCCGAGGCAGAGTACATGGCGATGGCTGCGGCAACGCAAGAGGCATTGTGGCTCCGCCAGCTGCAACGCGAACTAGGCCTGCAAGAAGACTGTCCCCTGCCTATACACTGCGATAACCAAAGTGCAATTCGTTTAGCTTCTACCGATTGTTATAAGCCTAGAACTAAGCATATTGACATCAGATTTCATTTTTTAAGAGATAATCGGCCGAATACTGAAACACTACTCAAATCTGTCACTCAGCTGACGGGCTCCTAAATTTAAGTATCCTTCAATTTTAAATGGTATTCTCAAACGCCACTCAACGGATTTGAAGCCGTGATCAGCTAAGCAGCTCTCAAATGTTTACCTACTGGCAACATTTACCAAAAAAAAGTATGTTTTCATTTACACAAATGATAACTTTACGTTTTTTATCCATTACACGCAGCATCGTTTGGTTATGTATTGTCTTATATGGAAATATACTCAATCATCTTAACATAGAACAGTTTATTTTTAGTTTTTAATATAAATAAATCTCGTTTTATCATATAAAAAAATTAATGCTTGCATTTTTATTTAATTAAAGAAATAATTTTAAAGGTGATACTTTTTATTGTTGAAATCTATTAAGTGGCGATCGTGGACCGAAACGTAACCACAATTGACATTTATCATTGTTGACAGAGTATCAAATTGACAAATCAACAACTCTTGGAAATGCTGCTATGCGATGTCCCCATATTCCTAAGAAATAGGCATGTTTATGTAAAGCGATTTCATAGTAGCTATTTTGGTTGTTACTTTGTGCACTAGTACGATGCACAGTTGGCTGTTCGATGTGGAAGATATCACCTAGTACACGTTCATAACTTCCCGTTGCGTAGAACAGTAGGGCTATAATAAGTATTTGGTCCACTGGTTGTATGGCGTTTGGTGAGGGGTTTCAAAGAGCTTCCAAATTATGAATCCAGAAACAACACCGTTTCTTTAGAGACGAGGAACCTCGCTCGGAATTGCATGTCATTATAATAATATTTTTCAATAGCGTTCAGCCTTATTGCGTTCCTGCGATTAGATCTAGGTATTTCCTCGAGGCTCGAAAGAAATGATATCACGATGACACACATTATTTACCACTATTTAGTTCGATTTAGGTATAAGAATAGGATTTAAGATACCGCGCAAGCACTCTCAAATTTAACAGCTGCTTAAGACGATTTGACAGTTGTTTGAGTAATGCTTAGCGTTGAATGGCGTTTCAGTATGCGAAAATTCATTTGAGTGGCGTTTGATTGCAACTTAATTTGAGAGGTGCTTAAAAATTGAGAACTGCTCAGATATTGTTTTGAGTATGCGAAATGTAAGTTTAGGAGCTGCTTAACTATTTGAGAAGCCGTCAAATATTTAAATGGCGTTTCAGTATTCGGCCGAATGTTAACTGTAAAAATGTAACTTTTGTTTATTGTAAAGGTAGTGATATGGTAGCCGATATTTTAACGAAGGGGACTACGTCAGACAAACACTATTATTGTATAGAGAAAATGGGTTTGCATTCTAGAGGGGGTGTTAGATACTGAACGCAACATTTTCTACTATTATATTGGTAGAACTGTATTAGTGTTAATTTCTTTAATGTTTGTGTTGGTAACACTGCTGTCATCGCTCTTCCGTCGTACATTTTTACCGCAAAAATACATTGTTCTGTTTTATCCGCAAATAATCTTTTATTTAACTAAAGTAATCACAATTCAACACAATCAAAATCGAATCGAATCGCAACACCCGCCATTTTCATTGCGATTACTTAAACCCCGGTGATAAGCTTCGATTATATCGAAAACCAATAGGGTGAGTTGCACCACCTAACTTTGACCGTAACTATGACGTTAACCGGTGTTTTTTGTATGGAGTTTGACAGATTTTAGACGTTTGTCAAAGTTAAACTAAGATGGTGCAACCCACCCTAAGGCTGTTTTGACAAATCCGTATCGCGATGTCGTTTTGACAGCTAGTTTGACAGCGAAGCATAGACGTAAACAGAGAGCAGAAAGAAGGAAGAAACTAATAAAAAAAAAAGATAAAAAAAGTAAAAACAATCGCAAAGTCTTTAATTTAACTTTTATTCCATTTTGAATGAACTTTTATATCACCGCGTCGTTGGTGGTTCAATGTGCATTTTGGCTGCCATTTTCCGATCGAATCGAATTACTGGTGACGCGGCGACTGACATTAGTGAAAACTTCCTATTGGTTTGCGATGGCATTTTGACTAGACCCACAGATTTGTGTGCTCTGTCATGTCATTTATATCAATGTCACCGCTCTCTGGCCGCTCCTATACCTCCGGCACTGAATGAGTTAAGCACTAGGTCTATAAAATAACACATACCTTTCCATGTAAGCCAACATCGAGGCGAGCTGATGGATAGTCGGTCGCTGGGAAGCCGGATCTTGGTTCTGCCTGATAACAAATAAAAACATGGTCTTAAAACACTCCACTATCTTATGCTTCAACCACGCCAACGCCGGCGCGATCATAGGGAAATGACAGGTCGCGTGAACTTTCATCGGTCGCGCGACCTGTCATTGGTCGAAGGTGGGTCGGTCGAACGGTGGTGGTCGAACATTGGTCGGAAGTGTGGGAGACGAATCGCACGTCTCCTCACATTAATTTATCGGAAGTAGGCTTTGAATAAACAAATATACAGGACAGACAGGACAAATAAACCCCGTTAACGCCAATTTGAGCTTATAATGGGGAATAATGATCTAAAAAGTTCATTAATATTATTAGGATTTTATTTTTAACGTAATGGGGATTAATTAACTTTTTAGTTGACGGGGATTGTCAACGGAGAATAGTGGAATAAGCCGTTTGGCGGGAGGTTACACAAACTTCGTGGATGTATAGGTAAGGTCATTTTGAGAATACAAGTTCGCCCATTTGACCCTAAGTGAGCTACTTTTTTTTTAATTGTCATTTTTGTCTTTATCAATTTTTTACCGAAATTTGACTTGAAAACTACTTCAATTTTTTTATTTCATATTAATAACTCAGTTTTGACCTTAAATCATTCTTGTCATTTATGTCTGCATAAGTCACATTGATTAAACGCGTCAACTGTCAAACGTGCAAAATTGTTAACTATCCATTTTCGTTTTTGCTCTCGCTGTCATCAAATGGTGATTCTTTGCGATAGAACGAGACGACATGACCGGCAATGGGTAGCACTGTTGCGGATAGTACCTAGTCGTTAAAATTTCTAAAATAATTGTATTTTCTGCAACAAGTCAAACAAGACTCACTCTGTTTGACCTTCGCTTATGATGACTTCAGAGTCCACTTCCATCGCTTCTGCCGCTTCTGACAGATTCCCCAACTCGTCTTCATCCTGCCCAGCATTCGAAGACTGACTGCTTTCCTGAAATAATCACAAAAAGAGCGATGAATATTTTTCATTAATTCTATAGTCCGGTCCCTGAGCATGTAGAATTTTGTCCAATGACCCCAAGCTACCCATCCTTATGTTGCTGTCGCGCTCGCACACTCACTGCGGGCGCCCGTCGCACAGTCGCGACAGCAATATAATTACGCGTGAGCGATAAGGATGGGTAGCTTGGGGTCATTGGACAAAATTGTACGTGCTCCGCGACCAGACTTTATTTATTTTGATTATTTTGACAATGGAGAAGTTTCGTGATGGTCACTGAATGGGATTAAAATAATAATATAAGCGAAACTAAAAACACGGTCAAGTTTTTTTTTAATCCATCAAGAAATGGCTAAGAAATTAATTATTTAAATTACCTACATTATTTTCGCCAGTGGAAATGGATCGGGCGGAGCGGAGTGAATTTCTCCGCTCAGATCAAGCGAGAGGAGAGATATTTTGGTTGGAGCGGAGATACTGATGTCGGGCGGAGCGGAGATGTTAGGCGGAGCGGAGATGCTGGTCGAAGCGGAGAGGTGTCTGGCGGACCGGAGATATGTTGAGCGGAGCGGAGATGTCAGGCAGAGCGGAGATACCTTTTCCTTGCGGTTCGCACACTAGAAAACTCTCACAAGTCATATCTCCGCTACGCTCCTCTCCGCTTCAGTGAACTCACATCGAACTCGGTCACTTCGACGTGCACATAAGGCTCGTCGCTCTTCAGGTTCATGATGTGGTGGACTCTCTTCTGCAACGCTGTGAGAGACACGCCAGCCTTCTTCCCGTGGCGGCGGATGGCGGCCACTTTCTTCCTCGTCTTGCTTTTCCAGTCTGTCCATACCTGAAGAGAATTAAGATAATCTACACTTATAATAAATCTGTAGAGGTCAATTCTGTACATGAAATATATTTTCAAAATAACTATCAGGGGGTGATTAGTGATCGATACTGATGCCAAAATTGCAATCAGTAACAATTTTGTCTGTCTGTATGTTCCTTATAGAAACAAAAACTACTCGACGGATTTTGACGAAACTTGGTACAATTATTCTTCATACTCCTGGGCAGGTTATAGTATACTTAGGAATTCCCACGGGAATTCCGGGAATTAGCGGGAAAATCCTTTTGTATGAAATTAGACGCTTGAAATTTGGCATGCAGGTACCTTAGTAAACTTAAAGCTTAGTTACAACAGGATATTGCAAAATTCCCACGGGAACGGGAGTTAGCGGGAAAAAACATTTGTATGAAAAAATCTAAACCACGTAAGATAGATGAAGGGTGTAAAACGGGATCGACGCGTACGAAGTCGCGGGCGGCCGCTAGTATAAAATAAAAAGAAAGCACTTTTATTATAAGCAATATGGTATTTATCAATTGGATAGTTGACACAATAAACAATAATTCCAAAACACAGCTTTTATTTTTTAGTTATACAGTGTGAGTCTTGGTAAAGTGCACATATGAAAATAGGTGAAACTAGACCTATTTTTATCGACAAAAAAAGGGTAAAAAAATATCTTTTTTTTTTATAGATTTTTTTTTCTTTCAATTACTTATTGTAAAGAAAACGTAATAACTTTTAAACTAAAAGGTAGGTATATCCTGAAAAAAAAAATGCTAAATAACAGGTGATACTAAAAAAATACATAAAATATCCAGAAAATGCCAACAAATAAAAAAAAATGATACTTTTTGAAAAAAATCTAATTTTAAATTCGTGTTTTTTTGGTTATTTGATAAATTTCTCCAAAAAATGCCCCTATAACAGGTAGTTTTTATTACGTTGTATTATTCTCTACACATAAACAAATAGTTCGTTTGCTCCAACCAAAAGTTGCACACTTCTGGACAAAAGCCTATGTATTCTTTAGTCAGCCGTTTGGTGTAGTGGTTCGAAACGGACTACTATTCCGGAGATAGCGGGTTCGATTCCCGCACAGTACAAACATTTGTGTGCATGAACATATTTGTTTGTATTGGACTGGGTGTTTTCTATGTATAATATGTATGTATGTATTTACAAAAAAAAAAGTATTTAAGTATGTTTATATCCGTTGTCTAGTACCCATAGTACAAGCTTTGCTTAGTTTGGGACTAGAAGCGCAGTGTAAAATGTCCAAGGATATTTATTTATTATTTATTTGTTATTTATTTATTATTCTATTTTATTCTAGATCTAGAACATCTGGGGGCACGGCAGTGCCCCCGCCAAGTCGAGCGCGAAGCAAACACTGCCGTACCATCCTTTACTGGAACCATTTCGCCGCATTTTCAGGCCCCTATTTGAGAACCTCTAGATAAGACCAGAACGCAGAAATTTTCGTCATCTAGTAAGCTATAATCACATACTTAAAATCCAAAATTTCAAGTCTGTAGGTCATTTGGTTCCGAAGTTAAGCAAAAGCAAAGTTTCACATTTACGACACTCACTCACTGATGATCATCAAAATAGAACTAGTACTTCCCATAAACTCAGAGAGCTGAAATTTGGTACAGAGTTAGGGTTTAATGGCCACATAAAGGGAAAACTATAAAAACTAGGAAAATCGAAGATCTGGAGTAACACCACATTCATAATCAATCACCGTGGTGTTCGCCTGTATCGCTCACCGCTAGATGGCGCTAGCACTAGCAAGCGGTGTCCATTTTTTTTTCTTTTCTAAAGCCCCCCGTAGATTAAGTTGAATGTTGTGTAATTTGCATTTCGTTGATTTCGTTTATTATATTGTAAGGTTCGCTACGGTTATGTTATTAAAACAATTCTGAATCGTTGTCCATTTTAAAGGTCGTTGAGTTTATTTGTGTTAAATATCGTAAAAAAATGTCAATAAAACGACGACGGTAAATAATTTTGCCACTTTCTACAAAAAGAAGTGAAATCCCACCAAAAACATTCTGTAAAAAACTAGCCAAGTCTCGATGGAGCTGCTTGTTTATCTCTAATAATTACCTTTTTAAAAAAATAAAACCGACTTCAAATGCGTGAACACAAAAAAAACTAAAAATTAAAAATATTGCGTATAAAAAAGTTCATCCCCAATTTTCCACCCTTAGGGGTGAAATATTTTCTTCAAATTCGCATGAAACCCCCCTTTTGATAATACCTATTCAACAAAAAAATAATCGTTCAAATTGATTTATAATCGGCGGAGATATTGCGTATAAAAAAGTTCATCCCCAATTTTCCACCCTTGGGGGTTGTTTTTTCTATTATTAAATTTAAATGGGACCACCCTTGAGGTATTACCTATACGCCGAAAAAAGATTTGTTCAGGAGTTATCGCGTAACAAACATAGAAAAAAAAAAAAAAACATACGGGTCGAATTGAGAACCTCCTCCTTTTTTGAAGTCGGTTGAAAAGTAATGAAATCTAGACAAAAACGTGCCAAGTCTATGGTTCCTTACTGCAATTTCTTTATTATTATAGTTGATGTTGTGTGACTTGGCCGTTGAAGGGTGACAAAACCAGGTGCTCCATGACACCATTGCACCAATCTGTCGCCAGAACCGCTAACCATTGACGATGGAAAATTGCCACTTGGAAAACGTTGATTCAACAATAACCAGTCAATTGTAGGTTTAATAAAGCTGCGTATTTCAACAATACTTATGTATGATTATCTTAATAAAGATTGTTCAACGGCCAAGTCACACAACATCAACTATAATAATAAAGAAATTGCAGTAAGGAACCATAGACTTGGCACGTTTTTGTCTAGATTTCATTACTTTTTAGAGATAAACAAGCAGCTCCATCGAGACTTGGCTAGTTTTTTACAGAATGTTTTTGGTGGGATTCAACTTACCCGTTTCCACTTCTCCACGTGTTTGCTGCCCCCGCGGCAGTTGTTCAAGGTGTCTGCTAGTTCTGCCCACAGCTGGTCACCTTGCCCACGCTCTAAGCTTGCCCAGTAGTTGGGATGACCGTGACTGTGCATACAAAACTTATTAAAGTCTATCAGGTTTTGATTCGATTCGATTCCAATTAATATTAATAATCTAGAGTGGGACGACCTCCCACTAGGTGGACCGACGATCTGGTGAAGGTCGCGGGAGGTGCCTGGATGCGGGCGGCGCAGGACCGGTCTTTGTGGCAATCCTTGGGGAAGGCCTTTGTCCAGCAGTGGACGTCATTTGGCTGAAACGAACGACCGATTAATAATCTGAAAAGTTTGTTTTTAACCGACTTCAATAAAAGGAGGAGGTTCTCAATTCGGTTGGTATAATTTTTAAAAATATTTTTGTGTTGGATAGCCCATTTATCGAGGAAGGCTTTAGGCTATACAGGGTGTTAGGTAAATGGGTATATGAGCCGACACTAGCCCATGTTAACATGGTCATATAAATGGTATGGTGAAGTCAGAAATTTGATATCATCATTTTATTTTTTTATTTTCATACAAAATAAATTTTATAAATTCCGATTTGTATGAAAATTAAAATTCACGCGTACGAAGTCGCGGGCACAGCTAGTATAGTTCTTGCAACTCACGAAGGCGAGTGAGCTTTACTTGTGTGTACGTGTACATGCACATAACGATAGTGTAATGTCTATCAAAAATTGAAAAACGAACAGTAGCGAGCCACCACACGTGTAAAGCGCACTCGCCTTCGTGAATTGATTTTGACACCATTCCTTAATAATTCGAAATTACAACTTTTCTAAAAATACACTTCATTCTAGTCTTTAAAACTTAATTAATTTTAAATTACCTGTAAATTACGATTTTTAGTCGCATTGTAATTGAAAAAAGTAGTTTATTTGAGTTGACAAAATAGTGACGTCACTTGTGAGTTTTATGAGTTTTTTTTATACAAAATCTATGGGAGGGTTTCGTTTTGACAGTTTTAAAAAGTACGTCAATTGGTTGGTGGTGTCAACACGTCTATTGTAACAACTAAAGCCTGGTCCGTGAGCACGTAGATTCCCGTCCAATGACCCCAAGCTACCCATCCTTATCGCTCGCGCGTAATTATGTTGCTGTCGCGACTGTGCGACGCGCGCCCGCAGTGAGTGTGCGAGTAGCTTGGGGTCATTGGACGGGATTCTACGTGCTCACGGACCAGGCTTTATACATAAATATTGCAACAACTATACACAAAATCCGTCACTTTTTCTTCGTTTAGAGGATGTTGTCAGTCGCAACCGACGCGACTACTCAAGACTACGGATGCCCCCCTCAAATTCAGCTCTTATGAGTAAAAGTATATTATGTATGGCACCTAGAATTTACAATAACATCCCCTTAACAATAAAAAAATTAGAATTGTATGAATTTAAAATTAAGGTTAGTAATTTAAAAATGTTATTATAATCTGACGGACTTCCTAAGTGACAAATTTTGATTTACTTCTTAATATTTTTTCCATTTAATCTGATTATGCAACATTGACTTTAACTTTAATTTGATTTGATTGATTATGCAGTATTATTGTAATTGATTTTTTTTTAAATTTAATTTGTACACCGCAAAGGTACGACATGTTTATACCATTTTAAATGC
Source organism: Ostrinia nubilalis (assembly GCF_963855985.1). Taxonomy (NCBI): domain Eukaryota; kingdom Metazoa; phylum Arthropoda; class Insecta; order Lepidoptera; family Crambidae; genus Ostrinia; species Ostrinia nubilalis. The sequence continues at coordinate 4,109,377 of NC_087115.1, read as the reverse complement.
TGACTTAACACCTTATGTACACATGTTTGAACAAATAAATGTATCTTTATCTTTATCTTTACAAATATAACACTTACGTCCCAAAAAATTTGAGCATCTCAGTGTGTTGTTGCACCGTGGTCCTTGTGTATTTCGGCCTCCTTCTTTTTCCCCTTTCATTATAACTAAAACAAAAATTAAACTTTTCATTAAAAGCCCGAACACCTTATTTTTACACCAAAACACAGCAAATGTTCGTGAAGCGTTTGACTTGCGTTTGAGAAAAAGTAGCTTTCTGCCAGCTTTTGCGTAAAGGCGCAGTTGCGCTCCGTTTACGTTACAGCTTCGGTTGAACTAGCTGACAAAGCGACACTGATTTTCGTTCGTCGCGTTGCAGTTGAAAATATTTAGCGAAATCTATGACACTGTCAGGAGGGCGCTACTATTAATGCTGGATTATTAGTTCCGATTATTGCCACGTTGGACAAGCATAATTGTGACATTAGCGGGAGGGCGCTACTATAGTTCCAAAATACTGAACTGTCCTATCCATGACATTGACAGCGGGGCGCCACCGTCAATACCGGATCGCTGGTTCCGATTTTTGCCATGTTGGAAACCATATAGTTGAACGATGGTAGCGCCCCCCTGTCATTGAGTTTGGTGGGACAGTTCAGCGTGGGTCATCTATATCACTGTTAGTTTTTGATTTTTGACACTTGACGTTTCAAAATCGTTGGACTATACCACAGATCACAGAAACTAAAGGGAGAAAAAGGGGCGGGGCCAGTGTCGCAGCAATATGCCCAAAAACAGAACACATTGTTCGCGACAGCAATGATGACAGCAGCGACGTCATAATGTAAACAGTTTACATTGCTTGCGTAGAACTAAAGATTATTCGAACGTTGAGTACTGATACCGCAGTGGATAATGAGTACATATTTTGATTACTTTGTGTGTGTGAATTTCTAATGCGACACTGAGTTTCGAACTCAGCGCATTAGTTGGCATCTCTCTATACCTCTATGGACTACACTCACTTTGGGCTGTCGTCGTCAGAACTATCGCTGTCTTCCTCGGACTCCATTTCTTCCTCAGAGAGCTCCATGTAAAGCTCAGTGGTAACCACGTCCGATTGTGACTCTTGCGGTGACTGCGGTGTAATCTGAAATTGCAACAGAATTATCAAAATATGATCAGTTGTTTAGGCGGCTGTGAATAATTCTGAAATAAACCATTAATTTGTCACCATCGCTTAGGGTCTTAGCGCTTAGGGTCTTAGCGCTTAGGGTCTTGGGTCGGGGGCCCCCTCGGGTCATGGCCCCCTCGGGTCGTGGCCCCCTCGGGTCGGGGGCCCGTGGCATTTTGGTAGCCCTGTCACCCTATAAATCCACCTCTATATGTCCCTATAACTTACCCCCGGGACAAACTGTACCATCACTGGTTGGGTTATTGGCGGTCCAAGGTTCGATTCCCAAAGGAGGCAAAACTTGGTGCTAGGACTGCTTCTAACTATACTATCACCTAGCTTGCTTGCTACTATCGTCTTACCCGAGTCTGTCGCCATAACAACAATGCGATGGAAGCCCTAATCTTCTAAAAAATACTTAAGGTGGATTCATATTTGTGTAGCGCTTAACTGAGTCAGTTCCAGAGGTATGACAGCGACACGGGATGGTGTTTTGTGACGTCAAACGTCAGCGAGACTTCAGACTTGTATTCTATGTCACTGACTCACGAATGTTTGAAGACGCGTCCCAGCAATGTTTGATCTCGGTCGCGCGGGGTGCGGGGAGTTTGAGCCGAGCAATCCGTACGGCATTACTGTAGTGTGCGTGTGCACTCATGGATATTAGCGTGTACCGATAACACTCAAACATTAGCGGAAGAATGGCGGGGCGCGTCCGAGTGGTTAAGAGTAGGCGCACACCGCGGCACCGTTGATTTTTAGTTGGCCGATAGTTGTGCCCGATTTTAAATTGTATGAAGAATCGGCCAAATCGAATCGGCGTAGTGTGCGCACTCCCATACATGCCCATACTGATCAACTGCCCGACTAAACTATCGGCCGACGAAAAATCAACGGTGTGCGCCTACTCTAAACGACCTATAACCTCGTTTCCATCCTCGTCCAGCTGCACGGCGCCCAGTTTGTGGCCCGGCCACTGCCGTCCGGCAAACGTCAGCACTCGCGCCTCATACTCCGACAGGTGGTTCGGCCAGAGGGTGCGAAGTTTCTCAAGCTAGAGGTCCTGGGTTTGATTCCCAATGGAGGCAAAACTTGGGAGGTCCCAGGTTCGATTCTCAAAGGAGGCAGAACTTGGGAGGTGGTAGGGCTGCTTCTAATAGCACCTAGCTAGCTACAATCGACTTACCTGAGTCTGTCGCCATAAAAACAATGTTAAAAGCATTGTTGTTTTGGCATTTGGAGGTAATATAGCCAGTTCCTCTGCGATTGAGGATTCCTGATCAGAATTCTTCACCAGGTGTGATGTAGGCATAGAGCTTCTACTTAACATAAGACTCATTTATGACCTCATAGAATTAAAATGCCTATAGTCTGGTTGGTGAGCACGTAGAATATTGTCCAATGATCCCAAGCTACCCATCCTTATCGCTCGCGCGTAATTATGTTGCTGTCGCGCTCGCACACTCACTGCGGGCGCCCGTCGCACAATCGCGACAGCAATATAATTACGCGCCAGCGGTAAAGATGGGTAGCTTGGGGTCATTGGACAAATTTCTACGTGCTCGGAGACCGAGCTTTAGGCGTTATTAATCTTAGGATGCAGGTAGCTAAATAAAAGGCTAATATGATTAACACTACCAATCAGGCGATGTGAAAGTCATTGGGTGAGGCCTATGTTCAGCAGTGGACGTCCTGTGGCTGAAATGATGATGTCTCTATAACTTACCTCGTTTCCATCCTCGTCCAGCCGCACGGCGCCCAGTTTGTGGCCCGGCCACTGCCGTCCGGCAAACGTCAGCACTCGCACCTCATATTCTGACAGGTGGTTCGGCCCGAGAGTGCGAAGTTTCTTCTTGGTTTTAGACTTCCAGTCTGCCCATGCCTGAATAAAGTAATAAAATTAATGTAATGGTGGACAGACGACCTCATAAAGGTAGCAGGAAGGCGCTGGATGCAGGCCGCTACCAACCGGGCAATGTGGAAGTCATTGGGGGAGGCCTATGATCAGTGGACGTCCTGTGGCTGCAATGATGATGAGTATTAAATTAAAATAACACATTTAAACAGAGCTCATAAAACTCATTTTATTTCTGCAAGTAAGCTTTTAAAAAGCACTTTTACACGTCCCAGTATTAACCCTACCACTGCTTCGGGACAACAAATGGGCCAGTGCTGAGAAGAAGCAGCGCAAGAAACTCAGTCACTATTGTCAGCCTCTTTTTCAAGGGTTTACAGTCTTTAAAATATACAGAGTATAGAGAATATTCACAAAAGAAAGATTCTATCAGGGTTACTGGTAACTAGACGTATTCGCTGACATACGAGATATGAGAGCTACAAAAAACACCGGTTAACGTTATTGTTACGGTTAAAGTTAGGCGGTGTTCATTTTTACGCAGTTGGGTTTTTGTTGTTTCAATAATATTTTTATTAAATATGCCATCATTTAATATGATTCAAACTTAGTTTAAATTGTAGAGGACTTGGTAACAGAACATTTTTTTTTATCCACATTGAGGATGCTCTTGGCGTATCTCACCTGACGGTAAGTGACGATCAGGCCGAAGGTGGAAGCGAGCTTCACCCGGAATCAACCACGGAGGAACTGGCTATCTTACCTCTAACTGCCGGAACACAACAATGCTGTTAACATTGATGTTTTGGCGACAGACTTAGGTAAGATGGTGGTAGCTAGCCAGGCGGACTTAGAACAAGCCCTACCACCAACCAAATCGAACAGAAAAATCTGTCCCCACTGGGAATCGAACCCGGGACCTCTGCGTCTGAAGCAGGTGGTCTTACCACTAGACCACAGAGGCGGTTATGATTACTCTTATTGCCTTTACTATCGATAGACCATCGATACGCAACACTAGTCATGATGATGATACCTTCTTCCATTTCTCCACAGTCTTTTCGACTCCCCCGGGTACAGCGTTCAACTTCTCAGCTAACTCCGCCCACAACTGGTCTGCTTGGCCATCGTCTTTGCACCAGACCGAGGGGTGACCGTGTCTGAAGAATACAAACAACAGCAAATACAGGGTGTGGTTTTGTAAAACAAGGCCCATATAAGGGGTGGTAGTACACATAAAAGCAATTACAAGAAAAATATAAACAAAATTGTAACTAAAGCCCGGTCTGTGAGCACGTAGAATTTTGTCCAATGACCCCAAGCTACCCATCCTTATCGCTCGCGCGTAATTATATTGCTGTCGCGACTGTGCGACGGGCACCCGCAGTGAGTGTGCGAGCGCGACAGCAACATAATTACGTGCGAGCGATAAGGATGGGTAGCTTGGGGTCATTGGACAAAATTCTACGTGCTCACGGACCAGGCTTTAGTACATCATCATCATCATCTCAGCCATAGGACGTCCACTGCTGAACATAGGCCTCCCCCAATGCTTTCTACGTTACCCGGTTGGTAGCGGTAGCGGCCTGCGTCCATAAAAGTACACATAAAAGCAATTACAAGAAAAATATAAATAAAATTGTAACTACTACCAGGCCTGTTCATCTCCGCGAGCTTACATCTAAAACAAAACAAGCACGATGGCCCCCTACAGGATACTATTCGACAAGGCCTCACATACGAGCGAACATTGACTCACGCACGCGTATTCTTGTGTATGATGGAAGAAAATAAAGAAAATGGTGTACTTGTCTAGTACCCATAGTACAAACTTTGCTTAGTTTAGGACTAGAGGCGTAGTGTACAATGGACATGGCGCACAATTTTTGTTGAAGATGCCAAAAAAAACTACAAAAAATTAGAATGAATACTGTATTTTTACTTTTTTGATATCTTTAAAAATGACTGAAATATTCAAGCTCAAAGTGCGCTCTTCCGCTAGGAGCGATTTTCCGCGCGGATTTAGAAAATGTGACGTAGTAACATGAAAAGCTGCATGTAAGATATTATCTGTGTGCAATGGTTAGAATGGTTAGTAGGAGAGCCGAAGCGGGGATTTCGGGACTTACTAAAAAGTGGCAGACTAACATACAAGGAAATACTTTGTACCTGGTTGATTACCTCTAAGTATGAATTTTTGATATAAAACGGCATTAGTTCTTATGCCTCTCACCCAAAAAATACCTCAATTAAGCCCAAATTTGAGACCGCAGCCAAACTTTGAGTGACGATGGAAACTAGCCTAGATGGAGGTCACATGAAATTGAACTTCTGCTTCTTCATTGATAAAGACTTATCATTTACCATATTTATCATTTTGTATTCCATTTTCAAGTCACTTTTTTTTCGCTTACTGTTTAAACAAAACGTGTGATTTTTTTAAATCTCAGGTCTTTTGAACGCACATCTGAATGATGTCTGGTTTTAATTTCTTCAGTTACTCCGTGACCATGGCGCTTGCAACAGTGCCGAAATATTGGTGTTACTTCGATAGTGAGTGTAGTGGAAGTTAATAAAATGAAAGAGTGGACTGTATACAATTAGTTGTCTATTCGGTATAAATTAACAATGTTATCGAGACCGTTTTGTGCAAAGTCGTTGAAGAGAGTGCGTCAGGATCGTCTTCTTAGATGTTCGCTCGCGAACCGAACATTGCTCGTTCGTTCGCCGAACGCTCGCCGCTCCCTCCGGTCACGCCGCCCGCGGGCAATGTCCGTGAGTAGACAATTGGAAACTCAAAACTAAGGTACATGGTAGCAATCCCGTCAGTAATATAATAGGAAAATGTCTTGAAAAATAAGTAAATCGTACATTACTTTATGTAACTAATTTTATTATGTATCATACTTATAACTAATCACTTCATTCAGAACTAGAAAACGATTCCAAGGATTCCACTTTTCTTCAATAGATGATCAAGATAAAGAGTTATTTATTATAAATTGCTCTTCCACCATTTCAATTATTCTATCTTTTTCAATTTTATTTACATGGTCATAACATTTTCACCATTCCTCTGCACCAATTTGTGAGGTACACCTGAAACCCCCGATAAAGCAGCTATTATAAGAATAATATTTAAAAAAACCCTCCTTCTGACGCAGTTAGGTAATAAACTAAATGTATCCAATTTCACTCCAACTTACTGTCAACTCAACGACGCGCTTTAAAATCAAAGATTGACTTTGAATTATGCCTTATTTTACAATACACATTGAAAACAATATGACTTGCTTGAGCTTTTTCGACTTTTTCACAAAAATAACAAATAGGCATGAAGAGATTACAAAATTTCTGCAGCGACTGACAGTTCACTTGATTTACGTTGACAGGTGCCAATAAAGCCATAGACATTTGCCATATGAAAGACACACTTTTCCAATATTTTTGTTTGCCATGAGATTCTGGTACACCTATACCTATCATTTAATGAAAAGATAAACTAAATTTTTTTTAGCACAACGAAAATCTGCTTTGGCGCGTAGCAATGCAACGTGACAACTACAGTTCGGACTTCTTTATGCGTCCACTACACATAAAATAAAATTCGAACTATCGCACATTTTTTCTTTTTAATTCTAATTCAGTAAAAAATGTTTTTGAAACCTTTATTCATATGACAGAACTTATGACCAGACTATGTACATTGAATAAAATATTTTTCTTTTTATCATCAAGCTTAGCAGTCTAATAAGTTACTATGACACTCGAATTAATCCACATTCAGCACCATAGCCTCCCCTTCTACAAGGCCCTCTACAAATGTCAAAACGTCACTTAACCCTTTTAGCACCAGTTCTTTTGTTTTTGAGAAGATGTACCCAAATTTTTATATCAATTTAATTATAGTCCAGTCGTTTGGTACAAATTAACGTGGTTACCTGGAAAGTGTTCCGTGAGTTTTGAAAATTGGTGATTAATTAAATAGATTTCGCTATGCTCTCTGATAGTCTGTTAGTTAAGTGTGATTGCCGCGCTCGTTGCGAAATTGGAAAAATGCTGCCTTAGAGAAGATTTTTGATAGTTGGGCCATTCTTAAATTTGTGCCAATTTTTTTTTAAAAAATAAAAAGATTTTTTTTTTTAACTTTTTGCGATGTGTATCGAAAGTATTAACCAAAAGCATACTTTTGATGTATATGGACAACCTTAAAGCCCTCGGAAAGGAAACAAAATAGCCTACGTAAACACGGCTGTGACACTGCATGACACGGATGTGACAGTTTTACATTTTTACTGTAAATAATAATATTTATGTTGTTAAATTTATATCATAATAGTTTAAATTGATTAACAATAAAATACACTAAATTCGTTTCATCAACAAAGGTGTTATTTGGTAATATGTACTTTTTTCTGAACATCCAAAAATTTAATTAAAATTGAGATCAAAAATACCGTCAGGTAGTTAATATATCTACTAGATAATAAAAAAATAGACTTTTTATTATTGGCACTATCTGATCATTCTTCCGATATGCTACCTACATGGTTTCGATATGATAATATGCTTAACAAATTAGTAAATCTTAAACACAGTAGGTACCTAATTGAGTATCAAATGAGATTTCTGTAGGATTCACATAACAGTTGGTTTTGACAACTTAAACATGTTTCATAGACACCGTACCACTAAAAATATGGTTAATAGCAATTCCTTTTAAAACAACTCCGACCACCTCTGCAGGGCCTTTACCGGGAGCTGTCTCAGTAAAATTTGATATTACTGCAGAAATGAGAAAGTGCAATAATTTTTCCTTCGTGGCATCTAGAAAATCATACTAGCGAAAAATAAGTACACTTACTAAAAGGCTACTCCTAAAAATTGCACAATACACAAAATAATTTAGCAGAACAACAAAAACTATTAAAATAATAAAAATAGAATGTCACAACCACGCGTTGTAATGTCACGACCATGTACTTAAATAGTTTGCGGTGGTGACACATTTTTAATACCATGGCCGTGACAATTTGGAACGTGTCCGATATATCCAAAAAACTATCTGTGAATTAGCAGATCTTGTGCAATTATCTGAAACTATACTGCATGAGGTACATAATTATGTTTTATACAATAGCGTGACATTGATACCTACCTTTAAAAACCGTACACGGGATGGACGTGTTATGGTTGTCCCTTTTTTCAAATAAATAGGAAATAATTATTTGCGGCTCACTCACTACGTTCAGCCATTTGCAAATCTAATAAGATGACAATGTTACTGTTCTAAAAAAACTTAGCAAGGGATGTCAATATCAAAGATAGTTTTTTACCGAGTTACGCATATTTAAAGTGGCGCACGTGGTTGTGACACAAAAACTGCTCACACAATGTTTGGTGTTCAAAATCAAAAATGGTAATTATTATTGATATACATTTTTTACAGTCTTATAAAATATAACATGTATTAATCTTGCATAATTACTGTAATATTTATCAAAATAACATAACATCTCTTCAGAAAAAAATATTGTATGTCCAAATCCGGGAATCTCACACTACACGGTCCGTGACATTTTGGACTTGTAACTTTTTTTAAATATTCTTCTAATAGTTTTATGATAAAAATTATATTGGGCCTAGTTAATAGAGGTATTTTACTAAGTAAATTAATATACAGTGCACTGATTTTCTTTAAAAACATATGCTATTCTTACATCTCACACAAAAATGCGTAAGAATAAGAATGACCCAGTTACATTCATTCCTATTTCGTCGTTCCAAATGACGTTCACTGCTGGACAAAGGCGAGAGGCCTTTGGGTTTTTCATAGGTTTTTCATAATGAACAGTCCTGCGCTGCCCGCATTCAGGTTCTTCCCGCGACCTTTACCAGATCGTCGGTCCACCTAGTAGGAGGCCTGCCCACGCTACGTCTTCCAGCCCGTGGTCGCCACTCAAGAAATTTTCTGCCCCAATGGCCATCGTCTCTACGAGCTATGTGTCCCGCCCACTGCCACTTGATTTTAGCAATTCTGCGTGCTATGTCGGTCACTTTGGTTCTCCTGCGGATCTCCTCATTTCTGATTCGATCACGCAGGGAAACCCCGAGCATAGCCCGCTCCATTACCCTTTGGGTGACCTTGAGCCTTCTTATGAGGCCCATAGTAAGCGACCACGTTTCAGAACCTTAAACTTTCCTATTTATTTCACGACTAGCTTTTGCCTGCGGCTTCACCCGCGTGAAATTTAGTGTCATAGATCGGCATAAATTATACCCTATATGTTAATCTGGGTTACAAACAATAATATTGTACAGTTTCAACAAAATCCGTTGAGTACTTTTTGCGTGAAAGAGTAACAAACCTGAGACACAGGAATCTTCCTAGTTCAGGTATCAACCCACCAACATTCTTACTTTTTGTTTTTTCTGATTGTTTGTTATCTTATTATTATCTGTTATGTTGGTGAGAAATAAACATTACTTTACTTTATTTTAAACTTCCAGACATCCAAACTTTCGCATTTATAATAATAGTACGATACAATTATGTAATGTAGAAACAAACAAGACAAAAAAAATGTATACTTCAGCAACGCGAATTTTTTTATACTTCAGCATATTTAGGACACCCGCAATTTAGCAGGTACATTAATTTGACTGTTTCACAACTCTAAATCTATTTAACTTACATTACATGAAATTTATCACATTTATCAAAGCTTCTTAGCTTGTCTATGTCCCAAAAATTATAAAATGAAAAAAGTAGTTGTCAAAAACCTTTTTTAAGGCGGATTTTTTTCAATAAGGCGGGCGCGCGCGCGGCTATAAACGAGGTCACAAAATTCGGAAAGAACATAGCGAAATCTATTTATTCACCAATTTTCAAAAAATCCGGAAAACTTTCCAAGTAAAATTAACAAATAACTGGACTATTTACTCGTTATTGAGCACAGAGACACAAACTTGGTTATTTTTCCAGAAAATTTATATTTAAGTGCATAAATGTAAAAATGGCTTCATAGTGCACAAAATTGGCAATAGGTGGCATAAAAATGGTTACTTTTATAGCGCCTAGTTTGAAATGTGATTGAACTGACAACTAACAACAGTTGTCAGTTAGGTAAAATTTTATTTTAGTTGGAAAAAGACAAAAAGTGGTAAATGGGTTAACGTGCGGGGTCTGCAAAATCATGTTGTGACGTCACGCGCGAATATTGGAAATTTTTGAAAATTTTAATAAGTCCGTAAACTTCTCGAGGCTCTATCTTCGGTAATACTGGATGGATTGAGGTGAAATAAAAACTAGTGTAATGTGTGTGATCTAAACTTTAAATTAAGTCATAATTTAACTTAATATTACAACTTATGCGTGTTGTCCATTTCCAAGGATATTTATTTATTTACTCACTTTTCCATATATTCCAGTAGCATCAAATGTTGGGGTACATTGGCCTTTGCTCGAACTTCTTGTCCATATTTCCTAAAAAGATAAAACAATTAGTAAACGGCATAGTAAGTTGCACTTTTATTGTTAGTGAACCTTAAGACAGGGGAATAAGGTTGAAATTTGGCGGGTAAGTACTGCTGATATTTAACGGTTAAATATTTTATCAAATTAAATTTTGGACAAATTATGTACTGACACTGTATGGAATGGTGAAAACCGCATCAAAATTCGTTAACTAGTTTTTGAGTGTGGGTTGAAGAGACATTTTGTTTATTTTTGTCCACAACGAGGAAGCTCTTGGCTTGTATCTCACCTAATGGTAAGTGACGATCAGGCCGAAGGTGGAAGCGAGCTTCACCCGGAATCCTCAAACGGAGGAACTGGCTATCTTACCTCTAACTGCCGGAACACAACAATGCTGTTAACATTGTTGTTATGGCGACAGACTTATAAGATGGTGGTAGCTAGCCAGGCGGACTTAGAACAAGCCCTACCACCAACCAAACCGAACAGAAAAATCTGCCCCCACTGGGAATCGAACCCGGGACCTCTGCGCCTGAAGCAGGTGGTCCTACCACTAGATCACAGAGGCGGTTAAATAATATTATAGGTTTAAATTGAGTCAGCGCCTGAGGCAGTCTTTCCCAAAGTGGGCGATAACGCCCCCTTGTGGGCGCTGCAAGCTTAAAGGGGGGTGGTAAGAGACCCAGAAAAAAAATCGGGACGTTGTGTAGAGGTTTGGGAGGCGTCATTTACTAGGAGGACTCTTAGACACCGACTGAGCTCGACTCTTGACTACAAAAATGGGGGGCGCTAAAAAATAATTTATTCTCAAAGTGGGCAGTAGACTAAATAAGTTTGGGAACCACTGGCCTGAGGTATGGGAGCGGCACGGGAGGGGTGACATTGACATATTAAGACGTGACAGAGCATACAAATCTGAGAGAAATCTTGAAGACTCACTGACGTCTGAAGTCCCAAAAACACCCGTGCCTCCCCCATACTACAAGCACTGAGCCAGTTAAGCGCTAGACGTATAGTGTGGATACAACTTACTTCAGTTCCCTTTCAATTTTACTTAAATTTTTATTTTCTTGGGCCATTTCATCGTCTGATGAATTCGAATTCAGTTCCAGGTACACGCCTTTGGGTTCTGAAGTGTTCTGGAAAAATACATTATTAATAGTAATTAGTAATTTATTAGTCGTAACCGTTTTTGCAACTTTTGACGCACTTATTGACACGCTGAAAACATGAGCTCTGAGATTTTTTCAGATTTTACGAGAGTGAAATGGTTAATAATCCTGACACTGACACACAAATGACATCCAGGGTCATCCAAAATCGGTCTCGTTTGATAGCTCATGGTTGTTGCTCTATTCCGAAGGATAACCTTATGGTTATTAAACCTTTGTTTGTCACCTCTCATCCGCTTTGCACTGGAGGGAAGTCGAACCTTAATTTCGAACTCCTATGTTCTTCTGATTAATTTCGTTGCGGGTCCAATGACAGTTTAACTTTCCCCCGGGACAAACTTGACCTTCACTGGTTGGGTTATTGGCGGTCAAGCTGTGGATCCTGGCTACACAGGAGTTGCAGCGGTGGGAACGAGAGGTGGGAATAGTCCCGTAACCTTATGGTGTGTACTCACGGGTGCATCGCTGTCGCTGTCGTCGCACCGGCTGCCGCGCCCGATGACGGTCAATACCCGTTTCTCAGCATCGGTCAGTTTCTCTAACCCTGACTTCATGACTTTCCTCTTGGTTTTGCACTTCCAATCCGCCCACACCTTGAAAACAGATCATCATCATCAAATTTTCATACCATTCACCGATAATGAAGGCTATCGTTTTTATACTTAACAGTTGGCACCCCTGGCGATTGACAGGACCTTACTCTACAGTGGCGCCATCTTGATGAGTGCAAATGCGATAGTCCTCCTACCACTTTAGCGCTCACCAGTTGGTGCCACTGTCTTCGCTACTAGCAAGTGACAGGACCTTACTCTACAGTGGCGCTAACTGGTGAGCGCTAAAACGATAGCCCTCATTCTAAAGCACATGTTTTTTAAAACACATTTCATTCTGGGTCTTTAAATGACATAGCACACTTATCAATCCGGAAAGAGATCGTTTTAAAAAAAACTCATAAAACTCATTTATTTTTGCAAAAAGCACTTTTACACGTCCCAATATTAACCCTAACACTGCTTCGGGACAATAAATGGGCCAGTGCCAATCGTGTCAACTCTACTCGAGGCGGTCAGTTTTCTTTGTATGAAACTCCATACTGCAACGCACACCTATCCACATTCCACACCGTAACGTAAACGCCTCGCCTCGTTGTTGACAGCGCGCGAAAGGCGATAACAGCTCGCGAAAGGCAATACGGTGTTGATCTCTTTCCAAGTTGATAAGTCTGCTATGAACATATTTTTATTGGCAATCAAGCTTCAAACTCCTCGTATGTTCTTCTGATTAATTTCGTTGCGGGTCCAATGACAGTTTAACTTTCCCCCGGGACAAACTTGGCCTTCACTGGTTATTTGGTGGTCAAGCTGTAGATCTTGGCTACACAGGAGTTGCAGCGGTGGGAACGAGAGGTGGGAATAGTCCCGTGGAAAACAAGCTATGTTCAGCTGTGGACGTCCTATGGCTGAAATGATGATGATGAATCCTCACTACTCAGGAGTTGCAGCGGTGGGAACGAGAGGTGGGAAAGTGGGAAGAGTCTCAATTAATTCGTCTTGGGCCCAGAACAGACGGTGAAACGCAACTGCAACGAAACTGCAACTTTCTGATGATTCTGATGAATGAAACTGAAACTGAAAGTTTGAAACTGGTTGCGTCATGTGTGGTCTCTCAACGGACGCTATGGCAGAAACTTAGATGCAACTCAAAAGTAACTAGCAGGTGCAGTTTCGTTGCAGTTGCGTTTCACCGTCTGTTCTGAGCCTAAGGGGGTAGAAATAAATACCTTCTTCCATTTCTCCTCAGTCTTAGTGAATCCAGGCAGAGAGTTCAGAATGGTAGTCAGCTCTGCCCACATGGCCTCACGTTTCAACATGTTCCAATATACTAGGTCACCGTGTCTATATGGTCAAACAAAACAATATATTGGGCATTCGGCGGAAAAAAAGCGCTTATAACACAGAATAATAATAAGTACTACGTACAGAAGTTTTACTTCGCGAAGGTATTTAAAAAAATGTATGCTCAATGTCATTAACAATATGGTGTAATTTAGTCTGTCTCAAGAGTCAAGCACCATTTTGTTGACAAACGTCAGTGATCGGCACTGCGCCGAAGCTATAGGGCTGACTTCGGTAAAATGATGTGACGTGAGGTGCCAAACTGCGGAAAATGGCGGAGGAAATACATGATTTAGCATGAATTATCATGAATAATATTAACTACTTATTTACCTCTCAGTGTCTTGAGGCAATTTAAAAAAGTACATTCTGTGTTTTTATTATTATTTAGGCAGTTAAATACTGCACAGTATTTAGTACACCATTTTTTTTTATTTTCTTCCATCATACACAAGAATACGCGTGCGTGAGTCAATGTTCGCTCGTATGTGAGGCCTTGTCGAATAGTATCCTGTAGGTGGGCCATCGTGCGTGTTTTGTTTTCGATGTAAACTCGCGGAGATGAACAGGCCTGCTTATAAGTATAAGCAAAATGAAGACCGCTAAGCGGCAAGTGTCACTGCTAAAAAATAATGAAACACTTCACTATTGTGGCGATTGGGTGTAGTAGTTCAGAACGGACTACTATGCCGAGAGGTCCCGGGTTCGATTCCCGGCCTTACAAGCTTTGCTTAGTTTGGGACTAGAGGCGCAGTATAAAATGTCCAAAGATATGTATTTATTTATTGAAGTTGTTGTTGTTGTTGTATTCACGAAGGCGAGTGAGCTTTACATGTGTGGTGGCTCGCTACTGATCGTTTTACAAAAGTTTTGATACACATTACACTATCGTTATGTGCATGTACACGTACACACACAAGTAAAGCTCACTCGCCTTCGTGAGTTGCAAGAACTATAGCAAATGTTAGCAAACGTGTCCTCGCCGAAAACTGCCGTAGTGATCGCCAGTTTACTTATAAGCGACTAGCTTTCCGCCCGCGGCTTCGCCCGCGTGGAATTTTTTCTGTCACAGAAAAACTTTATGGCGCGGGTCCCTTTTTCAATAACCGGGATAAAAACTATCCTATGTCCTTTCCCGGGACTCAAACTAACTCTATGCCAAATTTCATCAAAATAAGTTCAGTGGTTTAGGCGTGAAAGCAAGACAGACACACAGAGTTACTTTCGCATTTATAATATTAAGTATAGATTAAAGCGCTTTATTCCGCCAAACATCCCCATTATCACACAAATTAAAATTATCTTTACTAATATTATAAAGAGGAAAGATTTAATTGTTTGTATTGAATAAGCTCCGAAACTACTGGACCGATTATAAAAAATCTTTCATCATTCGAATCCAAAATAAAATCTACTGAACATAGGTTTTAGAATATTTTCAAAAAATGTTTTTAATGGCGGTACGAAGTTCGCCGGGTCAACTAGTATAAAAGGAAAGATTTACGCCCGTATTCACAAACATTACTATGAGGTCTCACAGTGCGCGTGGACGCACAGGGTGACACACGAACCAATCACAGAGCTCTATTCAACGCTGTGCGTTCGATTTGCTGCTTCACTTAAGCAAGCATCGTTTGTGAATACGGGCGTTAATTTATTGATTGAAAGATTCTATATACCAACCGGTCAATCTAGAAGTCATTGGGGGAGGCCTATGTTCAGCAGTGGACGTCCTGTGGCTGAAATGATGATGATGATTATGTTATTACCTTTCCATATACTCCAGCATGGCTGCAAACTGTTGGTAGCTGGATCGCACTTTATTCTCAATTTCTATGTGTCTATGAAACAACAAAAAAAACCTTATTATAATTTAATGTTTTAAACTTTCATGGTCACTAACAAAATTAATTACTGACGGGATTGCTACCATGTAGAACAGTTGCGAGAAAATAGTGAGTTGGTGAACGGTGGTACGGGAGGCAACCGTAATAAAAGACTGCGAAAGAGGGTAGACCGATAAGTCTGCACATAACATCTCACCCGCAAGTTTCCTCAGTTACTCCGCGACCATGGCGCTTGCAACAGTGCCGAAATATCGGGAACTCAAAATTAAGATACATTGTAGCAATCCCGTCAGTAATAATAACATTTAAGTGTCAAATACATACATTCAGAAATATGTTATTGTACATTTCAATTACTTGACCGTCAGACAGATAATAAGAAAATATTGAACACGTATTTTTTCCTTCCTTTCATAATTAAATAATAGCAGCGCTACATCAAGTTGAAATGGCGCGTGACGTCACGCCTAGGTAGATTATTTACCTATAAGTGACGTCACGCGACATTTCAACTCAATACGGACTAAATACAATTTCGAATTCATTACCGAGTCCACAATATTGTTATTTTATATAGTCTGGTCTGCAAGCACGTATAATTTTGTCCAATGACCCCAAGCTACCCATCCTTATCACTCGCGCGTAATTATGTTGCTATCGCGCTCGCACACTCACTGCGGGCGCCCGTCGCACAGTCGCGACAGCAATATGGGTCATTGGACAAAATTCTACGTGCTCACAGACCGGGCTTTAGATAAGTTATAAGAACTTTTTAGCGGCAGTACGAAATTCGCCAAAGTGACTGACATAGCCCGCAGAATTGCTAAAATCAAGTGGCAGTGGGCGGGGCACATAGCTCACAGAGACGATGGCCGTTGGGGCAGAAAAGTTCTCGAGTGGCGACCACGGGCTGGAAGACGAAGCGTGGGCAGGCCTCCTACTAGGTGGACCGACGATCTGGTGAAGGTCTCGGGAAGAACGCAGGCAGTGCAGGACCGTTTATTGTGGAAAACCTTGGGGGAGGCCTTTGTCCAGCAGTGGACGTCATTTGGCTGAAACGATGATCTATTGTGAATGAAGATGTATTTGCTCTTACTTGTAGATCGCTGGAGTTCTTTCAGTTCTACCAGTTCTATCAGTTCCCTCAGCCATTTCTTCGTCCGAAACCTCAAATTCTAGGTGGAAGCCCAAAGTGTTAGATAACGATGCTGATTGTGAGGCATTTTGACTCTGAAATATGAAGTACGTACATAAATAACATAACCCTCTTTTTGGCGCAGTCGGGTAAAAAATGTTAATTATTTTGTTTTTTAGGTGAAAAAGAATAAAAAAGGGGGGTGAGAATTAACTGAAAAACATGCGTGGGGATTATGGCAAAACCTTCCACTATAGTGGAGAAGGCTCATAGTAGTCCAGCAGTGGACTGTAAAGGGCTGTTGATGATGATGATGATGAAACATGCACGGTCTCACTTTTCATTTTTCTCTATACAAAAATTCCCTATTCAAAATGACGTAATACCAGGCATGTTCATCTCCGCGAGTTTACATCGAAAACAAAACACGCACGATGCCCCCCTACAGGATACTATTCGACAAGGCCTCACATACGAGCGAACATTGACTCACGCACGCGTATTCTTGTGTATGGTGGAAGAAAATAAAGAAAATGGTGTACTAAATACTGTGTAGTATTTAACTGCCTAAATAATAATAAAAACACAGAATGTACTTTTTTAAGTTGCCTCAAGACACTGAAAGGTAAATAAGCAGTTAATATTATTCATGATAATTCATGCTAAATCATGTATTTCCTCCGCCATTTTCCGCAGTTTGGCACCTCACGTCACATCATTTTACCGAAGTCAGCCCTATAGCTTCGGCGCAGTGCCGATCACTGACGTTTGTCAACAAAATGGTGCTTGACTCTTGAGACAGACTAAATTACACCACATTGAGCATACATTTTTTTAAATACCTTCCGAAGTAAAACTTCTGTACGTAGTACTTATTATTATTCTGTGGTAATACTCACAGCTGATTCGCCATCATTGTTAACAGCGGGTTTGCCCGAGTGTCCCGCGATGGCCATGACCCGTCTTCCATACGCACTCAAGCTGTCCATGCCTTCTGTTAGCATTTTCTTCTTGGTCTTACACTTCCAATCAACCCAGACCTTGGATAGAAGAGAATACAGTTGACAACAATTACTAGCTTAAGTGAAGTATTCACAAAAGATGCTTGCTTAAGTGAAGCAGCAAATCGAAGGCACAGCGTTGAATAGAGCTCTGGAGTTGGAACATAGACAGTGGGGATACAGTTCCCACATGCGTCAATGGAAACATAAACAGTGGGAATATAGTTCCCACCAGACACAGTGGGAACATAGATAGTGGGAATATACTTCCCGCCACAGACAGTGAGAATACAGTTCCCACCAACCAAAGACAGTGGGAATATAGTTCCCACCTGCGACAGTGGGGATACAGTTCCCACCTGCTCTAGCGGGAACATAGACAGTGGGAATATAGTTCCCACCTGCTCGAGTGGGAATATAGTTCCCAACCATTTTCCATTTTTCGGCGGGTTTGCGCTCGCCGGGAACGCTATTGAGTGTCGCGCTGAGTTCCGTCCACATGCGCTCAGTGGGAACATAGACAGTGGGAATATAGTTCCCGCCTGCTCGAGTGGGAATATAGTTCCCAGCACATCCTACACACCTTCTTCCACTTGTCGGCGGGTTTGCGCTTGCCGGAAACGCTATTGAGCGTCGCGCTGAGTTCCGTCCACATGCGCTCAGTGGGAACATAGACAGTGGGAATATAGTTCCCGCCTGCTCGAGTGAGAATATAGTTCCCAGCACAGACAGTAAGAACATAGACAGTGGGAATATAGTTCCCACCTGCGACAGTGGGAATATAGTTCCCACCAAACACAGTGGGAACATAGACAGTGGGAATATACTTCCCGCCACAGACAGTGAGAATACAGTTCCCACCTGCTCGAGTGGGAACATAGACAGTGGGAATATAGTTCCCACCAACCAAAGACAGAGGGAATATAGTTCCCACCTGCGACAGTGGGGATACAGTTCCCACCTGCTCGAGCGGGAACATAGACAGTGGGAATATAGTTCCCACCTGCTCGAGTGGGAATATAGTTCCCAACCTTTTTCCATTTGTCAGCGGGTTTGCGCTCGCCGGGAACGCCATTGAGCGTCGCGCTGAGTTCCGTCCACATCCGCTCAGCCCTCACGCGCCCTTCTGGCAGAGACAGAAGCGGGTCTTGCTTGTGCCAGTTGTTTGGCTCGCCGTGTCTGAAATAATATTTATTTATTTATTTAACATTTAATGCCATATAAGTTCTGCCCCCGATAAAAGAAAGGGCGTATCTAGCACCAAATCATAACGGAGATAACTTTCAAATAATTAATATCGAGAAAGTGTTCGATGCGCCTTTTTCACTATCCGGGACAGAATTAGTACTTATTGTCATAAGGCATTTTTTTCCCATTAACTCAAGGTTCAAGCCTTGTTTGAAATCCTCTAAACTAAAACTATTTTTTTTTATTTTATTTTATTGAGAAAACCAACAGCATATTTATAAAATTTTAACATACATAAAAACACACAACATGGCCAATAACACAATAATAATATGGTTTCCCTTAAATATTCGATATGTTTCAAATGAAATTGTCAAAAAATTGTTCTGGGTTCCTTATAAGCAACAGCACGGGAGGGTTTTTTTTTTCTGGCACGCACGTCTTGTGCATTTGCCAATGACGAGGTGTAAAGGTTGGGAAACGGATTTTAAAGGAAAATACCCGGGAAGAGGAGGGTGTTTGTGTAATATCTTTACCTTTCGAAGTACTTCAACATTACGCCAAGCTGTTCCACGCTCGATCGCGATCTCAATTCATGGCCCATCTTTCTGAAAAACATGAAAAAATTATCATCATCATCATCATCACTTCAGCTACAGGGCGTCCACTGCTGAACATAGGCCTCCCTCAATGACTTCCACATCGCCCGGTTGGTAGCGGCCTGCATCCAGCGCCTTCCTTACTATCTTTATGAGGTCGTCGGTCCACCTTGTGGGTAATCGTCTTACGCTGCGCTTCTGTCTTAATTTAATGTTTAATACGTATAAATATAATATTGCTCCTTACTTTGTTTCTCTTTCTTTCGTGCCATTTCCCTCCGTAACTTCTTCATCAGAGAGTTCAAAAGAATTCAAGAATTCCACTCTGACGAGATTCGTAGGTTGTGGTTTCTCCGTAGGTATAGTCTCCTAAAATGGGTTTAAAATATTAAATTCAAACTATTTACTAAAGCCCGGTCCGTGAGCACGTAGAATTTTGTCCAATGACCCTAAGCTACCCATCCTTATCGCTCGCGCGTAATTATATTGCTGTCGCGACTGTGAGACGGGCGCCCGCAGTGAGTGTGCGAGCGCGATAGCAACATAATTACGCGCGAGCGACAAGGATGGGTAGCTTAGGGTCATTGGACAAAATTCTACGTGCTCACGGACCAGACTATAGTCTGTAGTAAATGGGGAGTTAGAAGGAGATAAGGGGAAACGAAGGGAGTGAGGCGAAAGGAAGAGAGAAAGGAAACTGAGAAAGAGGGGAGAAAGGAGAAGGGGAAACGAAGGGAAATAAATAAATAAATATCCTTGGACATTTTACACTGCGCTTCTAGTCCCAAACTAAGCAAAGCTTGTAATATGGGTACTAGACAACGGATATAAACATACTTAAATACTTTTTTTTGTAAATACATAGAAAACACCCAGTCCAATCCAAACAAATATGTTCATGCACACAAATGTTTGTACTGAGCGGGAATCGAACCCGCTACCTCCGGAATAGTAGTCCGTTCCGAACCACTACACCAAACGGCCGACTAAACAACTAACTAACTTACACAAACTTCCCGTTCTTCAGTCACCGATTGGTCTTTGTTAATTAGTTCTTCTGTGTGGCCAATTATTTTTAACAATCTCTGCTCGAGCGAAGTCAAACTTGCCTTGTCGGTAGCTTGCAATTTTTGCTTCGTATGGTCCTTCCAAGTATGCCATACCTTGAATTTATAAGAATGACATTATAATAACACACACCATGATAGTAAACAAGAAGTTTAAGTCTAGCGCTAACTGAGTCAGGCCTGAGATGTAGAGGCTCCTTAAGAGCAAAATGACGATTTGTAAGAACTATTTATTAGTCTAAACAAATAAAGAAATTTTGACTTTGACTTTGACTTTGGTACGGTAGCGGCACGGGAGGGTGTTGTTGTGGCGTCAAACGTCACAGGACTATTCCCACCTCTCGTTCCCACCACTGCAACTCCTGTGTAGCCAGGATCTACAGCTTGACCGCCATAAAAACCCAACCAATGAAGGTCAAGTTTGTCCCGGGGGAAAGTTAAACTGTCATTGGACCCGCAACGAAATTAATCAGAAGAACATAGGAGGAGTTCGAAATTAAGGTTCGACTTCCCTCCATTGCAAAGCGGATGACAGGTGACAAACAAAGGTTTAACCTTTAAGAAAAGATTACGTCAAACGTCAGTGAGACTTCAGATGTGCTTTGACTTGTATGCTCAATTGCTCAGTCAGTCACGTCATAATATAATATGTCAATGTTATTCCGTGCACTGCCGCCCCAATACCTTAGGCACTACTACCACAGAATAATAATAAGTACTACGTACAGAAGTTTTACTTCGCGAAGGTATTTAAAAAAATGTATGCTCAATGTCATTAACAATATGGTGTAATTTAGCCTGTCTCAAGAGTCAAGCACCATTTTGTTGACAAACGTCAGTGATCGGCACTGCGCCGAAGCTATAGGGCTGACTTCGGTAAAATGATGTGACGTGAGGTGCCAAACTGCGGAAAATGGCGGAGGAAATACATGATTTAGCATGAATTATCATGAATAATATGAACTACTTATTTACCTCTCAGTGTCTTGAGGCAACTTAAATGTGAGGCCTTGTCGAATAGTATCCTGTAGGTGGGCCTTCGTGCGTGTTTTGTTTTCAATGTAAACTCGCGGAGATGAACAGGCCTGCTACTACTTATATACCTAGATATTAATGATGATAATGAATGATGATGATGATGATGATGAATGATGATGATAAAATTACATACCTGTTCCCACTGCTCCATATGTTTATTATAACCAGGTATGTCGTTCAACATGACAGTTAAAGTAGCCCATAGCTTCACGCGATTTGAACTGAACCACTTTGATGGGTCGCCTTTTCTGTATACAATAAATAGATCTATAGGTCTATAGTCTGCTTTGTGAGCACGTAGAATTTTGTCCAATGACCCCAAGCTACCCATCCTTATCGCTCACGCGTAATTATATTGCTGTCGCGACTGTGCGACGGGCGGCCACAGTGAGTGTGCGAGCGCGACAGCAACATAATTACGCGCGAGCGATAAGGATGGGTAGCTTGGGGTCATTGGACAAAATTCTACGTGCTCACAGACCGGGCTTTAGCACTTAACTCAGTGTCTGAGGTATGGGAGCGGCACGGGAGGGGTGGCATTGACGTGACAGACCATCATACAAACAGAGTAAATACAAATGAGTAGGTCATCTTCATAGAAACGCACCGAGCGCGGTTTGTATGGGAGCGCGCCAACACGTATGCGGCGCGCACGCACACACTGACAAAATTTAGCGTGGATATATTGGCGCGCTCACATACAAACCGCGCTCGGTGCGTTTCTATGAAGATGACCTACTCATTTGTATTTACTCTGATACAAATCTAGTCTCGCTGACATTTGACGTCAACAAAAACACCCTCCCGTGCCGCTCCCATACCTCAGACACTGCCTGAGTTATGCGCTAGTCCTATAATAATCAAAAAAATATTTAAAAAACAAGCAGTTTTGTAAACTTCTAGCGGACCCGGCGAACTTCGTAGCGCCTATGTTCAGCAGAAAAAAATGGATTCTAATGAAGAAAGATTTTTTTAAATCGTGCCAGTAGTTTCGGAGTCTATTCAATACAAACAAACAAATCTTTCTTCTTTATAATATTACTGGCTGTGCCCGCGAATACGTACGCATGAAAATAGATTGAATCATGCTCCGTCCCTATTGGCTGTAGGGTGCTGTTATATAAAGCCTTCCTTGATAAATGGGCTATCCAACACAAAAATATTTTTTCTGTAATTCCTGAGATTAGCGCGTTCAAACAAACTCTTTAGCTTTATTATATTATTATACTAGCTGTTCCTTCGACTTCGTACACGTGAAAATGGTTTGAATAATATTTTCCGTTTTTGAAACATTTTTCGTTACTGCTTCGACCCTATTGGCTGTAGGGTAATATTACTTATTTTAGGGTAGAGATTAGGGTAGATTACGTTCAACCAAACAAACTCCTCAGCATTATAATATTAGTTAGTAAGTATAGATAACTTGTAGTTAAGATAATTACCTTTCCATGAATTCCACCATTGCTAATAGCTGCTGGACGCTTGCTTTTAATAATTTCACCATTTCTTTTATTACTTTCTTTCTGAAATCAAAAAAAATATGGGAAACAAAAGATTATGTAATAAATAAAATAGATCAGACCAGTAGGTACATATTCTTGTAAAATTTTAGATTTCAGTATACTTGTCGCTTAATCGATTTATCCACCATCGATTTAATAATAAATAGGCTAGTTTCCTAAAAAAACTTTTAGTCCGTCAATTATTTATCAAAAACTGTTGGACACATATTTTTAATTATCAAACAAACAAGTAATTACGAAGTTACGGTGCATGACGACACAAAGTGCTACACTTTTAAGCACTCCTTGACGATGACGTCACGTGCCTTTTCTGTTAAACTTTAACGCTTTATATCTTTCAATTTCCATTGGTTTGAAAAAGTGAAACATACGTGTCGAGTATTTTTTGATAAGTTAACTGACGGACTTATTAAAACTCGTGCTATTTTTACCCAGGAAACATCCCTATTGTGCCAATGACTAATGTGCACAATATGGATAACTGAATCCCTATTACGCCAATCAAAAAGGAGACCGACAATAGTGACTGAGTTTCTTGCGCTGCTACTTCTCAGCACTGGCCCATTTATTGTCCCGAAGCAGTGGTAGGGTTAATACTGGGACGTGTAAAAGTGGTTTTTAAAAGCCTATTTGTAAATTAAATGAGTTTTACGAGTTTTTTTATGAGTTTTTAATCGATTTTTCAGCAACATTAATGGTTAGTAAAACCAATCTTTTCTTACTTTGTCTCCACGGCGCTTTTCTGCTCATCCGTCTTCGCTTCGTCCAGTAAAACTGATTCGAACACCACAGGAACTTCAACTGATGGCTGTGACTCGGAAGGTTCCTAAGAAATATTTTTTATTTGTAAAAAAATAAATAAATAACTACTTTTTAAAAAGCGCCATCTAGTCCCAAGCAAAACAACGCTTGTACTACGGGCATCACACAGCAGATATAAATAAATAAATAAAAATACTTGTATACAAAGTTATAACCGAGTCTTCCCGGTAAATAGTATAAGGACGCAGCTCACTTATCAACCCGGAAAGGGAACGTAACACGGGACTATTCCCACCTCTCGTTCCCACCGCTGCAACTCCTGTGTAGCCAGGATCTACAGCTTGACCGCCATAAAAACCCAACCAATGAAGGTCAAGTTTGTCCCGGGGGAAAGTTAAACTGTCATTGGACCCGCAACGAAATTAATCAGAAGAACATAGGAGAAGTTCGAAATTAAGGTTCGACTTCCCTCCATTGCAAAGCGGATGACAGGTGACAAAGGTTAAAATCTTTGTCCGCAAGGGATCGTAACAGTGTCAACTCGAGACGATCAATATTCTATATTCTCTTTGTATCAACTCGGAAAGGGATCAACACCGTATCGCCTTTCGCGCGCTGTCAACCGCGAGGCGAGGCGTTTACGTTACGGTGCAGTTAAGTGTGCGTATGTAGTAGTATGGACTTTCATACAAAATTATCTTTATTTGTATAGATAGACTAAATAAATTAGTACCTACTTACAAATCGTCAAATGCTCTTAAGGAGCCTATACATGTCTCATTCTTTTTTTTGCCCTACCAGCGCTTCGAGACAAACATTTGGCAACAAAGAATACGGACCGCCTCGAGTTGATACGGTTACGATCCCTTTCCGGGTTGATAAGTGTGCTACGTCCTTAAAGTTTGACGCGAGCGAAACCTCGGTTAAAAGCTGTACTATCCGTTCGCGCTAAGTTTGCCGGTCCGTGGAATGCGCGTCCCCTCACCCAACCGCGATTAAACGCAATTAGTTAGTGATTAAACGCAATTAATGTGTCTTATTTTACGCAAATACACAATTTTTATCAATAATAATAAATAAAAAATATTTTAAATATAGTTTGTTAAAGTTATACAGGGTGTTAGGTAAATGGGTATATGAGCCGACACTAGCCCATGTTAACATGATCATATAAATGGTATGGTGAAGTCAGAAAATTGATATCTTCATTTTAATTATTTTAATTTTCATACAAATCGGATTTTATAAAATGTATTTTGTATGAAAATTAAAAAAATTAAAATGATGATATCAAATTTCTGACTTCACCATACCATTTATATGACCATGTTAACATGGGCTAGTGTCGGCTCATATACCCATTTACCTAACACCCTGTAGATGCTTTCTTTCGAGTGACGTCATATCGCCAGCGGCAAACTTAAAGCAAACGGATAGTAGACTCGTAGTAAAGTTAAATAAGTTTTAATTAATTTTATTAGGTTTTACTCACGCCATCTGCCGGCTGGTCGTCCAAACTAGGCGTTAGACCCCGCCCACTCTCAGAGGCGTTTTCACCCAAGAATTCTTTAATTGCCTTGAAATAATAAATAATAAAAGTATAAAAAGTAAGCTCAAAGTCCGGTCGCCCAGCAGATAGAATTTCGTCCAATGACCCCAAGCTACCCATCCTTTTCGCTCGCACACTCACTGCGGTCGCCCGTCGCACAGTCGCGACAGCAATATAATTACGCGCGAGCGATAAGGATGGGTAGCTTGGGGTCATTGGACGAAATTCTATCTGCTCGGCGACCGACTTTTATTTAGGTGAGTTTATTTATTTAGTCACGGATACTTGTCAAAATGTTTGTAAGAATGCACAAAAAATGTGCTGTGCTGGTACAACAGGTTGTGTCATTAACTTTTTATTATGCGCAAATTGTTAAATTCGCAAAATGTCAAGTTTTAAAAATGTCTTTAAATTACGGTTTTATGGTTTCATATTTAAAAAACACCTTAACATTTTAATGATTGAAAGTTCTGCCAATTAATTACTTGACTTTTATTATTAAACCTAAACAACTGGACATTTTTAAAACTTGACATTTTGCGAATTTGACAATTTGCGCATTTGACATTTTGCGAATTTGGCAATTTGTGAATTTGGCAGATTGCGACCGCTTGACAATTTGCGAATTTGACAATTTGCGCATAAAGGAACTTTTTGGTCACTTTGAGTGTCACGAACTATTTGACTGTACGGAACCCTGAAAATTAATACTCACAGCAATTTGTTCTTCGGATTTTGCCTCGAGTTTTTTCTTGGCTTTAGCTAACACGGCGACCAATCGTCTCTCGTACGAGCTCAAGTTTTCGTGCCCTGAATTTTGCAACTTCTTCTTCGTTTTAGACTTCCAGTCGACCCACGTCTGAAACCAATAAAATAATTTTAAAAAAACTGTTACAATTATAGGTCTCAGTACTAACTCAGTCAGTGCCTGAGGTATGGGAGCGGCGCGGGAGTGTTTTTGTAACGTCAAACGTCAGCGAGACTTCAGGTCTTTTTCAGATTTGTATGCTGTGCCTCTGAGATGCTCTGCCTCTGGGCTTCGGCGTTTTTCAGTGTACTGGCTCGCCGTGTCTTGAAAATAAGTCTTATATAGTATTAATTTAATAGAGTTAGTTTTTAACAAAACTTATGTATAGCCCACTAGCTTTCCGTCCGCGGCTTCGCCCGCGTGGAATTTCGTTTGTTAAATTTTACTGAATTTTCTTTGCTATAAACCTCACGGAGCCCGAGACCTTTCCAACGAATGCAAAATCGTGGAAATCGGTTCGTGCGTTCTGGAGTTATAGCGTCAGGAAGGAAAACCCGACTTATTTTTATATAGTAGATAAGTTTTGCTACAAAAGCAACCCATACGACAACACAATCACATACGAGTATTAGAATTTCGTCCAATCGCACACTCACTGCGGCCGCCCGTCGCACAGTCACGACAGCAATATAATTACGCGCGAGCGATAAGGATGGGTAGGTTGGGGTCATTGAACGAAATTCTATCTGCTCGGCGGCCGGACTTTAGCTCGGTCGGGAAATAAATGACAATATAAATATTTTTGTCATTAAAAATACCAAAATAATATTACTGTACTATTCCCACCTCTCGTTCCCACTGCTGCAGCACCTGTGTAGCCAGGATCTACAGCTTGACCGCCAATAACCCAACCAGTGAAGGTTAAGTTTGTCCCGGGGGAAAGTTAAACTGTCATTGGACCCGCAACGAAATTAATCAGAAGAAAATACGAGGAGTTAGAAGCAAGAACTCTTCCAGAACAAGCTACATATGTAGAAAAGCAGCAAGGGACGTCCACCTACAAGGTGGACCGACGACATCGTAAAGGTAGCAGGGAAGCGCTGGACGCAGGCCGCTACCAATCGATCAACGTGGAAAGCTTTGGGGGAGGCCTATGTTCAGCAGTGGACGTCCTATGGCTGAAATGATGATGATGATGATGATGATGAAATTCAAATTTGTAATTAAAAAATATCAAACTAATATGAACAATACCTTCTTCCACTTGTCAATGGTCTTCCTATTACCAATGGCGTTCAAAGCGTCCGTCAAATCGATCCACATCTGATCGGTCTTCACGCGCCGCGCGACCGCCGTGTTTACGGTGTGACGGCGGAAACGAACGAACGAACGAACGAACGATTTACTTTTTTTTATCCACAACGAGGAAGCTCTTGGCCTGTATCTCAGCTGATGGTAAGTGACGATCAAGCCGAAGGTGGAAGCGAGCTTCACCCGGAATCCTCAACCACGGAGGAACTGGCTATCTTACCTCTAACTGCCGGAACACAACAATGCTGTTAACATTGTTGTTATGGCGACAGACTTGTAAGATGGTGGTAGCTAGCAGGCGGACTTAGAACAAGCCCTGCCACCAACCAAACCGAACTACAATAACTGTTCCACTGACGTATCCTTTTTAGAACCCGGTCGAGCTAACTGCGCACTTGGCGACCGTGACGTCACATCTCCGCTCTTTTACGAACGCCGGACGGGGTGAGAGAGGGGAGGTGTGCGGATGAGTGCGAGGAAGTCGCAGCAGCTAAAGTCCGGTCGCCGAGCACATAGAATTTCGTCCAATGACCCCAAGCTACCCATCCTTATCGCTCGCGCGTAATTATATTGCTGTCGCGACTGCGCGACGGGCGGCCGCAGTGAGTGTGCGAGCGATAAGGATGGGTAGCTTGGGGTCATTGGACGAATTTCTATCTGCTGGCGACCGGACTTTAGCTCGGTCGGGAAATAAATGACAAATATAAATACCTTCTTCCACTTGCCAATGGTCTTCCTATTGCCAATGGCGTTCAAAGCGTCCGTCAGATCGATCCACATCTGATCGGCCTTCAAACGCCGCGCGAGCACCGTGTCGGCGGCGGTCGAGCCAGTGTGGCGGCTCCAGTGGACCGGGTCGCCGTGCCTTGGAAACAAACCTTATGTAATGAGGGCTATCGTTTTTATACTTAACAGTTGGCACCCCTGGCGATTGACAGGACCTTACTCTACAGTGGCGCCATCTTGATGAGTGCAAATGCGATAGTCCTCCTACCACTTTAGCGCTCACAAGTTGGCGCCACTGTCTTCGCTACTAGCAAGTGACAGGACCTTACTCTACAGTGGCGGTAACTGGTGAGCGCTAAAACGATAGCCCTGTAGTAGCAATAGGGGTGGTTTTGCTACAAATCTGATGGGCTATACAATCATAAATTACGCCAATGGATTTTGAACTTTGTATCTATACGTATAAGGCTCAAAGTCAATAGAACAGCCTTCACGCGCCGCGCGACCGCCGTGTTTACGGTGTAACGGCTACAGTGGACTGGGTCGCCGTGCCTTGGAAACATGCCTTATGTAATTGCAATAGGGTTGGTTTTGCAACAAATCTGATGGGCTATACAATCATAAATTACGGTAATGGATTTTGAACTTTGTATCTATACGTATAAGGCTCAAAGTCAATAGAACAGCCTTCACGCGCCGCGCGACCGCCATGTTTACTGTGTAACGGCTCCAGTGGACTGGGTCGCCGTGCCTTGGAAACAAGCCATATGCAGTTGAAATAAGGATTATTTTGCAGTGTGTAATATTTACGCGAATGTACTTTGAATTTTGTGTCTTTAGGCCTGGTTTCCACCAAGGCGGAACGGAGTGTAAAAGAGTTTTGAACAACCAATTAAACAGCTCCGCGCCGCCGCCGCTGTCAATACAGACTTGACGGCCCGTCTCTTCTCCCATCCGCCTGGTGGAAACCAGGCCTTATGTAGTTGTAATTTTAGGGTTTGGGAAGACTCGACATTTTCTGATTTTCTAAGTCCCGGGACACGAGACAGCCTACGTTCAGGGGGGCTACTCTGAAACGCTGTTTACGTAGTTTCGGGTCTATCTGTCACCGTCACTCATGCTGACATCTCTCTTCGTGTGAGAGGGATGGCAACATTCGAAACTTCGAATAACGTTTTTCGGAGTAACCCCGCAGGCCCGGGACGCGGATCGAATCCGCTACTCTAGTTAAGCTTAGGCGCAGATCACCGACTATTAGTCGGCCGATAGTTGGACCCGATTTTAATTTGTATGAAGAATGACCGATACCAAATCGGTGTAATGTGCGCACTTTCATATATGTCTATACTGATTAACAGCCCGCCGACCTAACTATGTAATGTGCGCACATCTAACTGTTTCATTGTGTCTCCCGATCGTCACATATTACAATATGATGCTCAACCACAATAAGCTAAGGTGTTAGTGCTTCCTTCCGAGCGGGTGTTGTGCTCGGGGACCAAGGTCCAATTTACACCATCTTGGTTTTCCTATGTATGCTGGGCAGGGCAGAAAACTCCGCCACCGCGATGCAGGATTGTACGCGCGGTGGAGTCTGCCATAGTGAGATCGTAACAGCGCCATCTGTTGGTACAGATTGTAGTGGCGCATAGTAGATTTCGCCACAGGCCAACTAAAAGTCGGTGGTCTGCGACTTGCTAAGGCTAAGTTTGGCTAAGTTGACGTATTGTAGAGTTGTTATTTACCTGTCTATATACTGCAACAATAACTCCAACTGCTCTGCGGTGGGCCGAATTCTTGACAAATACCTAAAAGGAAACAAAAAAAACTAATAAAACTCATTTATTTAGGCTTTTAAAAAGCCATCGTGGCGTGCATTACATATTGTTAACCAGTGACCCGTCCCTGCTTCGCACAAGTACAATACTTAAAAACCTTCCTCTTGAATCACTATCTACTAAAAAAAACCACATCAAAATGTGTTGCGTAGTTTTAAAGATCTAAGCATACGTAGGGACAGACAGATTTTATTTTATTTTTCTTTACTCAAAACCACACAGATAGGAAAGCGACTTTGTTTGACAATATACTAGCTTTCCGCCCGCGTTGAATTTTGTCTTTCACAGAAAAACTTTATCGCGCGCGTCCCTGTTTCAGAAACCGGGATAAAAACTATCCTATGTCCTTTCCCGGGACTCAAACTATATCTATGCCAAATTTCATCAAAATCAGTTCAATGGTTTAGGCGTGAAAGCAAGACAGACAGACAGAGTTACTTTCGCATTTATAATATTAGTATATTATGTAGATTGTGATTACATACATTATTTTGTTTTCGCTCTCCGCCGCCGTGACTTCTTCATTAACCATTTCGCATTCCGACTCCGCTTGAAGATCGCTCGACTGTTGCGTGTCCATAGACTGGGAGTTTTTCTGCGAGGCATAGACAATATTAATACTTGGTGAAAGCAAAAATTCAATTAAGGTTTCTAAATAATAGTTAAAGGATATTCCAGGCTTGTGACACATGCTGAGTCGGAGACCTTTTGCTGCTGCAACTCTGCTCGCATTATTTTTTTCTATTGCATGTGCATGTTAAATATTATAACTTTGTCAACAATTTTATGTAAGTGTGCAGCAAGTAAAGGTTTACTTACTTACTATATTGACCTACGAAATTATTGATTAAATTTTTCAATATTCATGAGTTTATATTCCAGATTATTAATTTATTTTTAAAAAATCTAGATTAGTTGCTCTTTGAAAATCACGAAATTTTTGTATGGAAAAATGAAAAAGAAGAAACAATCCTAATACTCACACCTAGTACCTGCTCCTCTCCCGTCATATCGTTATTGGTTAAACTAAAAACAAATAAATATGTGTCTAAATACAATGCATCACGGTTCAATTTGGCAAGTTTACATGTGTTTTAGAAGTAACATGTGAGAGTTGTAATTTTGAAATCGCTTCACGGAGCGAAGTACTCGTAGCTACACCGAAACTCCAGAGCGAATCGATTACAACTGTCACTTTGTTTTGTCTAGGGGGACCGATCGTAATTTTCGATTTAGATTCGTCGTAGACTACAGACTTGTCGATCGATAGTTTAATCGGGTTATTAATCAGTACGAACAAGTATAAGCCTAGGCGCAGACCACCAACTTTGAGTCGGCCGATAGTTGGATCGGGCTGTTGATCAGTATGGGCATGTATGAAAGTGCGCACATTACACCGATTTGGTATCGGCAGATTCTCCATACAAATTAGAATCGGGCCCAACTATCGGCCGACTATAAGTCTGTAGGTCTTAAGGGAGTCTTACGACCGTATTCACAAATATTACTATGAGGTCTCACAGTGCGCGTGGACGCACAGGGTGACACACGAACCAATACAGAGCTCTATTCAACGCTGTGCGTTTGGCTCATCACTTAAGCAAGCATCATTTGTGAATACAGGCATTAGTTTTCTGTGGCCTAATTCACGTATGAAAACTTCAACGACATGCAAGCGATTTGTCACTTTTCGAATTCATATTAATCGCCCGATTTTGTTTCGATTTCGTTTTTATCCGTATTCGATCGTGCCTCCGCGGTATTCACCTATTACTTATTTTGAAGTTTGGTGCTAGTGATTAAATGTCAAGTGACAAATCGCTGAGTGTCGATCCTTTTGAGTAATCGTTCTATCGAAAATAAATAATAAATAAATAATAGTAATAAATAAATAATAAATCTTTGGACAATTTCACACAGCGCCAGCTAGCCCCAAAGTAAGCAACTTAATGCTTGTGTTATGGGTGCTAGCTTAACGGATATACTACTTATATACTTTTTTTTTTAAATACATAAATATTATACATAGTCACACCCAGACCCGTCACAGAAATTAAAATTCATCATTTCAATTTCTGCCCGGCCGGGAATCGAACCCGGGACCTCTCGGCATAGTAGTCCGTTCTGAACCACTACACCAAACGGCTGAAAAGACACGTGAATACGGATTTAGGACTGTTTTTCAATAGAACGTCTTCTAAACGTTGACTTGACTGTTTCAAAATACGTGAATTAGGCCACTGGTATTCCATCTTCAACTTACTTGGCATCAGCTTCTGGATTCACCTCATCATCCATCAGTTCTTCTAACAATACCTCTTCGAACTCTATCGGAACTTCGGCCGGTTGTGATATGTTTTCTGATGATTTCTGATATATAATAGAGGCAGATTGTGATATGTTTTCTGATGGTTTCTGATGTATAATGGTGACAGGTTGTGACGTAGTTTCTGATGGTTTCTGGCTTATAATGGTGGCCGGTTGTGATATGTTTTCAGGTGCTTTCTGGTATATAACAGAGCCTGATTGTGACGTGGTTTCTTTCCCCTTCTGATATTTAATAGAGCCCAGTTTTAATGTGGTTTCTGATGGTTTTTGGTGTATAATAGATGCCGTTTTTGGCGATGTGGAATCCGTTGTTTTCTGACATATAATGGTGGCCGATTGTGAAGTAGTTTCTGATGGTTTCTGATATTTAATAGAGGCCGGTTGTGAAGTAGTTTCTGATGGTTTCTGGTACATAATAGATACGGTTTTTGACGACGTAGTTTCTGATGGCGTCTGGTATATAATAGTGGCCGATTGGGATTCGGTTTCCGATTCCTTCGGGTATATAACAGAGACGGTCTCTGATGACTTCTAGAATAGAAGAGAAACAAGTTAATTGACATAATTGAAAGAAAGAAAGACACATTTATTAAAATGGACATCACACAAAGACAAAAAGACTGATTTAAGGCATAGCAGACTTATCAACTCGGAAAGGGATCAACACCGTATATCGCCTTTCGCGAGCTGTCAACCGCGAGGCGAGGCGTTTACGTTACGGTGCGGATAAGTGTGCGTTGCAATATGGAATTTCATACAAATAATAATAACCGCCTTGAGTTGATACGGTTGCGATCCTTTTCTGGATTGATAAGTGTGCTACGTCCTTTACCAGTGACTCTACCGGTTGTTCTGAGACTTACCGGTGACTCTACCGGTTGTTCTGAGACTTACCGGTGACTCTACCGGCTGTTCTGAGACTTACCGGTGACTCTACCTGTTGGTCTGAGACTTACCGGTGACTCCACCGGTTATTTTAAGACTTACCGGTGACTCTACCGACTGGTCGCCATACAGCCAGTGCTGGTCTGCTAAAAACCGGCAGCTGATAGCTAACACCCGCTCCTCCATAGCAGAGAAGGGCTTCGGCTTCCCCGAAGGGTGGTTTTGATTGTACTGCTGTTTCTTCTTGGTCTTGTTCTTCCAGTCTATCCAGGTCTGTGAATGAATGGGCAATTATTCAATCATTACTCGTAACACAAGCACATTTAGCTTTACACGGAAAATTCTTAATAATACTGCTTTTCATGAACTTTCAAGGAAAACTATAGCAGTTGAGATACATCAGTTTAAGAGTAATAGTCATTTATTTCTTAGCTATTAAAAATTCTTTACAAGATATTAAAAGTGACTTTAGATGATGTTATTGCTTGCTTAAGTTGCTTCTGAAATATATTGTGTTAACGACGGACAGCTTCGAAATCCTACATTGCGCGTGGCACGACACGTACCATCGGCAACAGTGTTATCTATCCATTGCCTGTCATGTCGTCTCGTTCTATCGCAAAAAATCACCATTTGATGAGAGCGAGAGCAAAAACGGAAATGGATAGTTAACAGTGTGGCCGTGTGTACTTGGTCAATTTATGTTACCTTCTTCCACTGCTCCATAGTCTTGAAGCCGCCGGTCATATTGTTCAACGAGTTAGTAAGATCGCCCCATAAACGCTCGGCGCGCTGTTTGCCCATCACGCCGTGGTGCGATTTCGACGCGGCCAAATCGCCGTGACTGGAACATCATCAGGACATAAATGATCTAAAGACACCCCGCAAACAAAAGGCTATAGCCC
Organism: Ostrinia nubilalis; assembly: GCF_963855985.1. Lineage (NCBI taxonomy): Eukaryota > Metazoa > Arthropoda > Insecta > Lepidoptera > Crambidae > Ostrinia > Ostrinia nubilalis. The sequence continues at coordinate 4,075,357 of NC_087115.1, read as the reverse complement.
AAGCTACTGCTCACTGCGGGCGCCCGTCGCACAGTCGCGACAGCAATATAATTACGCGCGAGCGACAAGGATGGGCAGCTTGGGGTCATTGGACAAAATTCTACGTGCTCGCGGACCAGGCTTTAGTCTGCCAATAGTTTGGTCGGGCTGTTAATCATAAATGGAAGTGCGCACACTACACCGATTTGGTATCGGCCGATTCCTCATACAAATGGTTCTGGAGTGGAGACCGCGTACCGGAAAACGCAGCGTGAGACGTCCACCCACAAGGTGGACCAACGACATCATAAAGGTAGCAGAGAGGCGCTGGACACAGGCCGCTACCAACCGGGCAACATGGAAAGCATTGGGGGAGGCCTATGTTCAGCAGTGGCTGTCCTGTGGCTGAAATGATGTAGTGTCCGACCGAATGTTCGGTTTCGGTTTCGTTTTCGGTTGAGTTTCGGTAAAAACGCGAGTTTCGGTTTAGTTTCGTTTTCGGCGGCAAACTTGCCGAAACTACGACCGAAACCGAATGTGCATTCGGGAGTTTCCGCGCTGTTACCGGTCACGTTCGGCGCGTTGAATGAGTGAATGAATCCAATCAGAGCCAATTTCGTGATTCGCTCGCTTGTTTGTTTGCTGTTAGTTTTTTTGTTTTGTTGTGGTGGCGAATTTTCGAGTGATTTATTTTGAATTTGGTAAGTTTTATCTCGTTATTATAACATAAGAGCGGGTAGTAAAGATAAAAAAAAAATAATCAAGTTTAATCTAACCTATATATTATTATTTTTTTTTGGTTCGCAAATTCTATACGTAAACAAATATTAGTTAGGTAGTTAGTAATGAAATGACTATAGTGCATTTCATTGTGATAATATTATGGACTCAGAGTTTCAAAGTTCATTTTAAGTATTTATCACTAAGGTATCCAAGTGGCAAGTACAGTAGATACTAACATAAGTAGGTACTACCAATTTTGTTTTGAGAAATTATTAAGGTAAAAGACCCGACCATGGGACGGGTTATGTAGATGTCCTGAATATTGCAAGTAATTAAAAAAAATCTAGACTTTAAATCCTTCTTTTTCTTTTTTAATACATAATTTGATACCTTTTAGAGTGAAAAGGCGCTTTATACGTTCAATTTTAATGCAATTTAAAGAGAAAACAATAAAGACTGACTGATTATAATAATGTTTTCTTTATTTTTCCCTCAAAATATGAGCCTTGTAAGGAAGTTTCGGTTTCGGTTTCGGTTTCGGCCGAAATAGACACCGTTGCCGAAATTCGTTTTCGGTTTCGGTTTCGGTCGGACACTAAAATGATGATGATGACTTACCTTTCCATAAACTCCAGCATCTTAGCGAATTGCAGAGAGCTGGACCGTACCCTGCCATGCTCTATCGGAACCTCGCTGAAATATTTAAAATTATATCTTTTATTTATGAAGAAAGAAAGAATGAATAGTCACAACACTACTAGAGGCAACTATAGCCTAAGGCTGGTTTTAGTGTCACGCGGACTGTCAGTGCGGATCGCTCCGCACAGCCGATCTGTATGAACTGCTAGGGAGCGAGCGGTTCCTCCGGACCGCATTACTCTAAAACGCTCCCTAGAAGTTCATACAGATTGGCCGTGCGGAGCGGGTCCGCACCGGACGGTCCACGTGACACTAAAACCAGCCTAAAGGTGTAGACATCGGAGTGTCGATTCGAGATTCCAGTGGGTCTAGACAAGTGCACAATTATAATCGCAAACCAGTCGAAAAATGGTCGAAAGGCCTTTTTTTGTATGGAGTTTTGACAGATTCGAATTTCGATTCGATCAAAAAGTGCAACTTGTCTAGGGGGCTGGAATACTAATGGCCTAGCGTTTAACTCAGTAAGTGCCCGAGGTACGGGACCGGCACAATTTTTTTTTTTTTTTTTTTATGTGATAGGAGGCAAACGAGCAGACGGATCACCTGATGGTAAGCAATTGCCGTCGCCCATGTACACCCGCAACATCAGTGAAGTCACAAGTGCGCTGCCAACCTTTTAAATCCCATTCCCCCCCAATTGGGCCTCCGGTATCCTCACTCACTCGGCGAAACACAGCGCAAGCGCTGCTTCAAGCCGGTTTTTTGTGAGTGATGGTGTTTACGAGACATCAAACGTCAACGAGACTTCAGATTGCTCTCTCAGCCCCCCTAGACAACTCACTTTTTGATGGAATCGATAATTGAATCCGTCAAAACTCCATACAAAAAAGGGGCTTTACGACCACTTTTCGACTGGTTTGCGATTATAATTTGCACTTTGTCTAGACCCACAGTGGGTCTAGACAAAGTGTGCGTTTTGTCTAAGGGGGCTGGTCATAATAATATGTCAATGTCACCTCTATCGTCCCGCTTCCATACCTCAGGCACTGACTGAGTTAAAGCGCTAGTAAACTTATAGTTAGATCCTCGCTGACCACTATTGTGGTTTTTGTACGAGTATACAAAGAAATACTATAGTCTGGTCGGTGAGCACGTAGAATTTTGTCCAATGACCCCTAGCTACCCATCCTTATCGCTCGCGCGTAATTATATTGCTGTCGCTACTGTGCGACTGGCACCCGCAGTGAGTGTGCGACGGCGATAGCAACATAATTACGCGCGAGCGATAAGGATGGGTAGCTTGGGGTCATTGAACAAAATTCTACGTGCTCACGGACCAGACTATAGAATAAAACACACACTAATTAATAACAGTACTGTAAGAATAATAAAACTAGGTTTATCTTACACTCCACGTATATTCTTCTCATTTTGTGCGCCATCTTTTAATGAATTGGCTCTTAGATGTACCGCATCATCCTGTAAATTTAACAATTTGTGAATTTAAATTTCTATTGTCTTAGTTTCGTGTAAACCTTTTTTGCAAGAGTCCCTACAGTACGGCTAGCACGAAAAACTTTCGAGTTCAAAATTCAAATCGTTTGCGTATTCGAATCGCCATCAAAAGATTTAGTACGAAAAATACAATACCCAAGTGAACGAGTCGTAAAGTGAATTAGTATGAGAAATGGTTGCACGAAACTTATTTTGAGAATCAAAATTGTCACATTATCGTTTAATTCGAAGTTAGAGTATCGAATTTTGTCGAATACGCAAACGATTCGAAGACGAAAGTTGTTTATGCTAGAGGTACAGACTACTTTTTGATAGTAGATAGTTTAATATGGATGTTAATCAGTAATTCAGTATGAACATTTATAAAAATGCGCACATTAAACCGATATGGTATCTACCGATTTCTTATTCAATGAGGGCTACAGTTTTTATACTTAACAGTTGGCACCCCTGGCGATTGACAGGACCTTACTCTACAGTGGCGCCATCTTGATGAGTGCAAATGCGATAGTCCTCCTACCACTTTAGCGCTCACCAGTTGGTGCCACTGTCTTCGCTACTAGCAAGTGACAGGACCTTACTCTACAGTGGCGCTAACTGGTGAGCGCTAAAACGATAGCCCTCATTAGAAGCAAACCAAACTATCGACCGATAAAGTCTGTAGTTTTAGTTTTTAGAGAATATCTCACCTTTAAAAATGATGTTCTTGTGTCTGCCTTAATTTGCGCTCTAACTTTAGTATTTCTTAAATTCACCGTCACAATTTGTGATAACGGCGTGTCCGAATCTTGGGACTTCTCTTCTAATTTCAACTGGGTCTGTAACTCACGCTCCGTTTCTTTGGTATTATCCGCCAATGGATTTTGTTCTTCATATTCGTATTCCTCAAATTCTACAAAATTTTCATCGGCGAAACATGATTCTGGTTCAGTTTTGATTATTATATTAGTGCCGCCATCTTCAGGGTCATCGATATTAGCGACATATTCCGGTTCGGTACAGACGAAGTTTTGGTACATTTTTGAATGTTTCGCAGGTAGTGGCTGCAAGAAATGGCAATGCCAGATGTTGCTGGCAGTTTGGCCAGCAATCCTTTTTGATAATTGTTTATGGTTTTTTTTTTTTTTTTTTTTTTTTTTTTTTTTTTTAAAGGGCCAAAACAGTAGGTATATTGTAGCTTTGCAGCTCAAAACATTAACACGAGAGTGTACAAAAAGCAACTTCAAAAATCCAAAAAACAATATTAAAAAAAAGTAAAAAACCATAAACAATTATCAAAAAGGATTGCTGGCCAAACTGCCAGCAACACCAGATTTTGTATGGAAAGTGGCGTCTTTTTTTTTTCGCGTGGCCATCGACCAAACTTTGTTTTTTGATTACAAAATAGTGTAATAAACCAAACTTACTATGGCATGTATACCTCTAAACTCAGTCTGAACTGAGTTACGAGCATTAGAAGTTTGATGATTTTCATACTAGATTTGCTTTTTGTGCGCAAGTTTTGTAAGAAATTGCAACAAAATATTGCGCTATTTTTTTATTGCGCTGATTCTGCTCCATACTGATGTCTGGAGCCTTTAATGGATGGTGTTGTTTGTTTACACATACAATGTCACTATTTTGTTGCAATTTCTTACAAAACTTTGCGCGTAAAAAGCAAATCTAGTATGAAAATCATCAAACTTCTAATGCTCGTAACTCAGTTCAGACTGAGTTTAGAGGTATACATGTCATAGTAAGTTTGGTTTATTACACTATTTTGTAATCAAAAAACAAAGTTTGGTCGATGGCCGCGCGAAAAAAAAAAGACGCCAATTTCCGGCATTGTCTTTTAAACAATATAGATCAGGTGAAGGTCGCGGGAAGAACCTGGATGCAGGCAGAGCAGGACCGGTTGAAATCCTTGGGGGAGGTCTTTGTCCAGCAGTGGACGTCATTTGGCTGATACGAATAGATAGGGTTCCGCTGGGCTACATTCGCTGTGTTACTGTTAACCATTCGACGCAGTAATGGATCGACATCGAGACATTCGATATGGCGTTTCGGTTTAATGAACGTTCGACACAGCGTTTTCGCTCTGAGGACATTCGTTGCATACGTTCTAAATGCCGCTAAGTCTATAGTCTGGTCTGTGAGCACGTAGAATTTTGTCCAATGACCCCAAGCTACCCATCCTTATCGCCCGTAATTATGTTGCTTTCGCGCTCGCACACTCACTGCGGGCGCTCGTCGCTATCATCAACAGCCCTTTACAGTCCACTGCTGGACTATGAGCCTCCTCCACTATGGTGGAGGGATTTGCCATAATCTCCACGCTTGGCAGGCGGGTTGGAGATCGCAGTTTAAAAGATTGATGTTTTTCAGAGAGCGCTGCTGCCCATTCTCTGTTTGTTGTGTAGTCCCTAAGTCGCCTCTTACGACACCCGCGGGAAGAGTAGGGGTTGGTGACAAATGTATTCTACTCTGCCGTCACCACACGGCTCGTCGCTAGGTCGCGACAAAATTCTACGTGCTCACAGACCGGGCTTTAATAATAATGGTATTTATAAGATAATTGAACTCATTGTCATAAAGTAAATAAATCTATATCTTATTTAGTACAACCTGCTCGAGTTAACTGCACACCTGGCGGCCGTGACGTCACATCTATGCTCTGGTACCGGCGAGGGAGAGTCGCATTCCAACGCGGTGCGCAGAGCCCCGATTACGGTAACTTTTAACGTTTCCAATCCAGACGCGCTTCTGATTCTGCGATACGATTGGTCAAAACAGCTGACGTACGCTGTTGAACGACCAATCGTATCGCAGAATCGAGAAGCGTGTCTGGATTGGAGACGTTAAAAGTTACCGTAATCGGGGCTCAGTTAGCTCGATTAAGTTGTATAGCTTTAGGTTTTACCTGTCCACTCCATAATAAGCTGAGGCTTTCTTCCACTTGCGATTTGAAAAGCTCAATTCTTTTCAAGTGGTAGTGACACTCATTGCATATCACTGAATTCTGATACTGGAACTGTGAAACAAATAGAAATGACTACTTAAAGGAGCTGGATGCAGGCTACTGTCAACCAATCATTATGGAAATCATTGGGGGAAGCCTATGTTCAGCAGTGGACGTCCTATGGCTGATATGATGGTAATGATTACTTAAAAGATGTCCTGATTTGATTTATAGTATCTTTAGACATGGTCATCAAGTTCCAAACTAAGCCAAATCTTGTACTATGGGTAGCAGACAACGGATATAATAAACATTCTTAAATATTATACAATCACCCAGAATAATACAAACGAATATATTAATGTACACAAATGTTTGCATTGTGCGGGAATCGAACCCGCAACCTCTGACAGAGTAGTCTGTTACGAACCACTACACCAAACAGTTCACTAGTTATAGTGTAATAAGTTCTTCATTTATTATATTGTAACAACTTAGCTAACTATTTAAGTAATTTGTCGGATTAAGTAAAATTAGTAATATTCTTTCAATGCCACAATATTAATATTTTTGTTTCATAACCTTTCCGATAATAATTATGCAGAAGCTAAGTTCCTAAGTCCCTTTTCCGATAGTGGCTCAATTATTGCCACCATATTTTGAACTTTATTGGGATGATATAAGGTTTAAAACCAATGAAAAATATTTTTCTCTATACTAGTTAAAGGGTTAAGGTGATAAATAGGAATATTGTTTTTAAATTCACATTTAAAATTAATATGTATCACTAACATTAATATAAATAAGTTCTATCTACTCTAATGGAATGAAAACTAAAAAATTTTAATGCATTCGTTATCTTTTACGCTTATTTAGATTAATCTAAGCTTTTACGTCAACGCAACCGCAACCAACGTAATCGCTACGCCAGTCGCCATTTTCGATTCGACCATCTTTTCTATTGATCTAAGCGCATTAATTTCGTTCGTTCGTTCGCTACAGCTATAACTTTGATAGAATTCAAAAAGAAAAAGAAACTTTTGAAAAAATGATTCATTTGAATTTCAGCGAAATGATATTCGAGTAGCATTAAAACCTTAGATTAATATAGCGTTAAAACGAAATTCTATCAACATTTGATGCCGACAAGATTTTTAATAAAAGTAGTGTTTTCAGTAAATATCTAACCAATTTCATTGATAAATCACTTAGTTAAAATAATTTAGGAAATATAGATAATTGTTTACCTTAAACTTGAAGAAAAACTCGAAAAAACTAGTATGTTTACAAGTTCTCAGAGTAACAAATTGTACATTTTTGGCCAAACAACACAAACACACATTTTGTTTCCACATAGTTTGTATTATATCTTGATCGCACTTGGGCTCCATTGCGTTAGAATTAATTAATTCACGTGTTATATAAATAAATTCGTAAAAAATCAAATTCACACATTTCGCACAACTTTCTCAGAGCAACTAACTATTTCTTTACACGCATTAAGATTTATAATGTAAGCCCATTCAAAGCCGATCCAATACAATAATGCGTATATTGGAACGCAAATCTTGCGTTTTGATCACAGTTACATCCAAACTATGGCTATTTTAACTGCTAAAATAAGAAAATTGACCCTTAAAAATGTCTAAACTAGAAAACAGAAAGATTCCTTAATTCCTTTAATTCTTCTCAATAATTTTAAAATACGATTCAAGTATAAAATTGTCGTTAAAATAGTTTGCAAGAATTAGTAGCAAAACCAAGCAAAACGCAAGGCAGTATTTTTTTGACAGCTTGTTTTGTTTGGTCGTGGTTTGGTCCATACCACAGTCCATACGAGCCAAATTTTTCTGTTTTTTTCTTAAAAAACCCCAAAATAAATGAATTAACTTGTATCAGTGTAATTATAAAATAAATAATCATGGACAAAAATACATTATGTAGTGGTTGCTTATGCGCTGGCCGTAGAATGGTGGCAATCGAAGAATTTTGGGAGAGGCAAACTTTTATACAAATTGTTAACGAAATTCCGGTAAGATTATTAAATTATTAATTAAAAATTACTTTCTGAGTGGACTGACCGAGCGCGATATGGTTTAATTCAAAATGCTCAGATTTTAACTAAATCGTAAGTGCTTTATTGTGTGGATAGTAACTAGCCAGAATCGATCGATAAATGTTACAAAAAAGACATTTCAAGATAGATAAATTAACAACTCATGTAGTAAACTTATGTTTTATATTGTAATATCCAAAAAGGAGTAGGGAGAAAGGTCTGGCTTTTTGCTCTAAAGGAATACAACTTGTGGCTTGTGGTAGGTACCAAAGGTCTAACTTTTGTTTGATGTTCAGCAGGGTTCAAGGATACAGTTTTTGACACATAAAAGAAGTCCTTCACCTAACTTTTAGTTCTCAGTACTTATTGATCTTGAGTGAAAGGTTCAGGAAAGTTCTTGAGTGGCGACCACGAGCTGGGAGACGTACCGTGGGCAGGCCTCCCACTAGTTGGACCGACGATCTGGTGAAGGTCGCGGGAGGTACCTGGATGCAAGCGGCGCAGGACCGGTCTTTGTGGAAATCCTTGGGGGAGGCCTTTGTCCAGCAGTGGACGTCTTTTGGCTGAAATTAACTTATTGATCATACTTTTGGCACTGAGTGACCTATGGCACTTGGATCTAGTTTTAGGCAGGCAATCCATACTCTCACTTACTCAAGTGATTTTACTTTTGATACCTAAGGACTAGCTCTATTTTTATCACACAATACTGACCAAATTTTAGGCACTCAGGGACTTTCACTTTTAGCGCCACCAGACTCAGCAGAAGACGTAACTTTTAGTAGGTACTCTGTAGAATTCTGGCTTATTTAGTAGGTAACAGGGAGTGGAATATAATCAATTAAGAAAATACTTGACCTTTATCTGAGTAGAGACCAATTTGGTGCCATAATTTTGTTTTGTTTAAAAATATAAGTTGCTTTGTATCGTTGTCCTTTTCTTAGTAACTAAATTATTTTTTTCTACAGATGCCGTTACCTGCAGAAGACTTCAGGCTGTGTTGGGAGTGCACCGCCATGCTCAGTCGGTTTACACGGTTCAAGAACCAAATCAAGCAGTGCTATAAACTGCTTAACGATTATGTTGCACTGGTATTTAATTTGATTTATTAATTACTAGCTTTTGCCTGCGGCTTCGCCCGTGTTAAATTTTGTCTGTTAGAGAAAAACTTTATCGCGCGAGTCCCTGTTTAACAAACTGGGATAAAAACTATCCTATGTCCTTTCCCACGACTCAAACTATCTCTATGCCAAATTTCATCAATATCGGTTCAGTGGTTTAGGTGTGAAAGCCACACAGACAGACAGCATTTATAATATTAGTAGGGATTTTTATTATGATAATAATGTACAGGTATTTTTTATACATAAAACATTATGTTACACCTTACACATAAGAATGAAGATGACTATCCAAAAATTCAATCTTTTGGTTAAATAATACACAAAAAAATACCATGTTGATACTTTTTCTATCAAATTAATTTTTTATTAATCAAAATTCCTAATATTTCAGAATCTAAGTACAACAGAATTACAGATATCTCCTAGACTAGCCGTACAGAAAGAGATAGAAATCTCAATCAACACGAATACAGCATTAGAATACACCGAAGAAAACGTCAAAATCGAAGATGAAGATGAAGAAGTAGATGAAACTCCAATAAAAGAAGAAGACAACGTATCTACATATTCTGATATTATTGAAGACGATATACCATTAGTAGAAAACGATATACCATTAGTAGAAAACGATACACCATCAAAGGTAAAGACCAAGAAGAAAAAGGTAGGAAAAGAAAAGAAGAAACGTAGGAAAAAAGACGAAAATGTGGAATTGATAAAAGAAATTAAATTGAGCGCAGAAGAATTGGCAGAAGAGAGACGAATGTTGGCAAGTAGAGAGGAATATGTGAACGCTATGTTTCGCTGTGAGAGATGCATTATTTCCTTCCCTAACGCAGATGATTTAAATGACCATATCAGCATAAAACATGATAAAGTAAGTATAATCTTCAATATTCTAGCTTAGAGTCTAGCCCGTTTTTACCATCAATCCCTAATTTTTAAGTGATCCCTATGGTAAAAAATGCTGACTGATGTCTGACTGAACAGATGTAAAAGTATTAAAAGTCCCTAACCCAATTTGAAAATAGGGTATTTATGAGTAGCAATCTATCTCTGTAACTACACTCGGCATCAAATAAATCGCACCTCCCGCGACAAGCACTTATCAAACGTATGCATCCCCACTTCCCACCAACATTGGTTGGTACCATTTGAAAGCCTAGTTCTAAACTTCATTTCATTAAAGGAAAGGTTTTTACCCCAAAAATGTGTCAGGGATCCAGAGTCACTTCTTCAAAAAATAGGTAGTTACGCTATAGCCATTTTTTATGACTATAAAACTGTTAAGTTGGGATTAATCGCTATCCATCTGTTAAAGAGGACACGTGAGATCTTTATAACCATAAAAATTGGTCTAATTGATCCCAGAGGTGAGCCCAAAGTGAGGTCTATTTTTAAGCCACATTTATGGTAAATGTTAATCATTTATTTAGAAATGAAATGTATTTTACTTTAAGGATATTTATTGGGCTTTCAAATAACACCAATATTGTTGGGGTACCATGATTGTGTCAGAAGAAAATCTTTAAAGTTCGCGTCGCGGAAGGTGCGGTTTATTTGATGTTGAGTGTATTTGGCATTCACTAGTTTGGTTGAATTGGTAGTCTAGGTATAGATCCTGGCTTCACAAGAGTTGCAGAAAATTAAATTATGCTACACAATATTAGATTCAATAGCTCAAGCATGAGGGTTACCATATTTAAAACTACCAGCCGCCCGGACATCGTACGCGTGGATCCCGTTTTACCTCCTTTGGGGTTGAATTTTGCAAAACCCCATCTTAGTGAGAACCTACGTTCTAAAAGGAAACTCCATACAAAATTTGAGACTCCTAGCACTTGTAGTTTCTGATATTTCGTGATGAGTCTTTTTTTTATGCATAACAAGGCAGGTATTTGACCACAACCGCACCTGATGTTAATTGGGATTCAGTCTAGGATGGTACATATCTGCCCTGCAAGTGCCTATTCACTCTCGCCTTGAAAAGGCCCGGATTATAGTCTTCGTGAAAGACAGCAGCAGGCAATAAATTCCAGTCCCTAACCGTTCGCATTATAAGAGTCATCGAAACGCTTAGTGCGAGCTGGTGGAATGTCAACAATATAGGGTCTGTCAATGACAGTGTCAGTGACCTTTCGCTTTTTTATTAAATTTCAGAACAAATCAAACTTCAAATGCAACATATGCGAGTGCACCTTCACCAGAGAAGTGTCGTCCAACTACCACTCCAACAAGCATACACGTCGGTACGAGTGCTTGGTTTGTGGAGAGAGACTGAGGAGCGTGGCGGCGGCTACCAGACATTATCAGAGCACACACTGTCATAGGTAAGGTTTTAATTAATACCAGTATTTGCCTGTGTTACTTTTTTTTTGTCACCGTGACAGTAAATCTTTCTCTTTTATAAAGCCCGGTCGTCGAGCACGTAGAATTTTGTCCAATGACCCCAGCAATATAATTACGCGCGAGCGATAAGGATGGGTAGCTTGGGGTCATTGGACAAAATTCTATGTGCTCACAGACCAGACTATAGTAATAATGAATATTGAACTTGATTATTACATCCAATGTTATTTTTTATTTCAGTTCAGAACCAGAGCCAAATACGGAAGTGATAAACAAAAATATTGAAGCTAACGAGACTCAGGAATCAAACGAAAGGTATGAATTTTGCATTATTGGTCACTAAACGATAGTTGAGGCCATCGAAACTAGCAAAGATTTGTGTTTGTATACACTGTCTGCATTGACGTCTTGAGTTGTATTTTTCACTTTTCAAACTAATGGAAATTGAAGAAAAGGCCCTCGACATCATGGAGTGCTTAAAAGTGTAGCACTTTGTGACGTCTTCGAACTTCAACGCACTACAACTTCGTAATTACTTGTTTGATTGACAAATAAAAATATACGTATCCAATATTTTTTGATACTGTAATTGACGAACTAAAAGATTTTTTTAAGAAACTAGCCTCATAAAAACTTTACTTTTAAAAAAATACCCCATTAAAATGGTTTTACTTAATATTAAAGTCTCATTTCAGTGTAAAGCAAGAATCCTTTCCTTGTGAGTTCTGTGACAAGACGTTTAAATGGAAGACTTCACTTAGGAAGCACGTGGAGACACACAGGATCGAAACTGGGCAGAAGAGGCGGCCTTACTGCGAGCCTTGCAGGTAAACAATTTATTTGTAGGGTAGTTGCGAAGTATTTTTGTAGGGTAGATTCATTTACACACCCCGCAGACTGCAGACTTTAAGTCTGGGTTACACCATCTTTTACTTTAACTAACGTCAAAAATCTGTCAAATTCAATAAAAACACCGGTTATCGTTGTAGTTATGGTTATAGTTAGGTGATGTAACAGCTTTACATTAAAATGTTCAACGCGCATGTAACTTTTATTAATTAGCCAAAGTTTGTCTGTACCTATAATATTCATTATCATCATCATCTCAGCCACAAGACGTCCACTGCTGAACATAGGCCTCCCCCAATGCTTTCCATGTTGCCCGGTTGGTAGCGGCCTGCGTCTATATCTATTAAAATCTATCCTATAATATTAAAATAACGTTTTTTTATTGGCAGACTATCATTTACCACCACTTCCAACCTTCAGAAGCACGTTAAAGCAAGTTTGAAGCATCAAATACAACTGAAACTTTGGTAAGTATTCCATTGTATGAAAAACTAGCGGCCGCCCGCGACTTCGCACGCGTGGATCCCGTTTTACCCCCTTAGGGGTTGAATTTTGCAAAATCCCGTTTTAGTGAGCACCTACGTTCTAAAAGGAACCCCCAGGCAAAATTTGATACTCCTAGCACTTGTAGTTTCTGAGATTTCGCGATGAGTGAGTGAGTCAGTCAATCATTTCAATTTCATTCAATTTCATCATCATTGTCATCATCAACCGGGCTAGATTGCACGCGATGATAAAATCTTGTCGATTATGAAGACGGGAATGTTTCAAAAACGGGGCATATTATTATTCAAACTAATTTCACGAGTATGAAGGGCACAGCTAAAGTCCGGTCGCCGAGCAGATAGAATTTCGTCCAATGACCTGACCCCAAGCTATCCATCCTTATCGCTCGCGCGTAATTATATTGCTGACGACGGGCGGCCGCAATGAGTGTGCGAGTGCGAAAGCAATATAATTACGCGCGAGCGATAAGGATGGGTAGCTTGGGGTCATTGGACGAAATTCTACTCGGCGACCGGACTTTAGTAATAATGTATGAGTGTATTTATAAGCTGTATAAAAACTTTATTCGTCTTCAAACTTCCAGGAAACTAAAAGAATCTCTCCCAACCGACTCTACGCCCCCAGAGAAGCAGCAAGCCCATATAGAGAAAATCAAGGGCGCCGTGAACAGTTCGCGGCCGAGGTTTTCCTGCGCGCAGTGCGGGAAGACCTTCCAATGGCGGGGGAACCTCTCGCGACATATGCACAGCCACGCTGTCAGGTACGTGGGAATTTGGGCCTTATTTACAGGGGGAGAGAGCTCAAAGTCGCGCAGGAAGGAGATAAAGATAAATAAAATGTATAAAGTTTAGCACTTTGTGACGTCACGCGGAACTTCAACGCGTCATAACTTCATAATTATTTGTTTGATTGACAAATATATTTTTGATAAAGCTTTTTTTTAAGTAACTAGCTTAGAAGTTTGTATGAAAGTCCTGTTTTTTAAGTAAGAGACTTGAAATTTAAAATGTATGCTCTCTAGATGTTGTGGAGGTGTACTAATAATGTATCTTTAGAAATCAATTAGGGGGCTAAGGGGATAAAATGAGGGTTGGAAGTTTATATGAAAGTCCTATGTGTATTTGCGTTTGCCAGATGACGCCATTGGCTAATAGGTCCTGTCATTTGCCAGCAGTGCCAACTAAACCCAATACGCACCGAATTCGAATTATTTTAGTATGTTGTAGGCCTTTTTCAGGGCACTTAGATTTGGCAGAAAAGGCTGACCACGACTTGAACACAATGACATATTTTCCTTGTACACCATACTGTTTATCTGTGTTTCACAAATAAACTGTTTGTATTCGTACTTATACACGTCCAGGCGTCACTGATTTTGATATATTTTGTTACAGAGCCAAGGGTGAGCTGGTTTGCGAGCCGTGCAATCGTACCTTCTCTTCCATAGCGACTTACAAGCAGCACATGAAGATTAGCAAGAAACACGTCTCCGAAAACGACTTCAAGTGAGTTATCATCATCATTCGGACGTCATTCGGCCAAAGCCGTGTGCAGACGGGTGTAACGCGTAATGGAATGCATCGTGTAATGTAATAGAAACATTACATGTAAAGCTCGTAGTGCCGTCCACTCGTAGAATTCCCGAATTGGACCCGGCTTGAAAACGATCGAACGAACGATGTTATTTCAGTTTTTTAAACTCAAAATCAAAAATATTTATTCAGTTTAGACCACAAGTGGCACTTATGGACGTCAAAATATAGTAAATAATAAAAAAAGAAAAGGTTGCCCTTATGGGGCACTTTACATGTCTCCTTATCTTTTGGACCCAGCGCTTTATAATTAGTTTTTAGAATTTAAATGAATTAATTCAATCTTTATACATTTTCAGGTACATGTGCAGCGATTGCGGCAAACGGTTCGCCAACAAAACCCGGTTAAAAGACCACGTGAACTGGGAACACCTTAAAAACTTTGTGCACACCTGCGATGTCTGCCAGAAGGTATTTATCTAATGTGAAAGTTTGTTAAGATGGATGTTTGTGTCTATCACGCTTAAACCATTGTGCTGAACTGATTTAGATGAAAGGTATAGAGATAATTTGGGAGCCAGAGAAAAAAAGGATAGTTTTTTCCGGGAAAAAATCTGTGGCAGATTGAAATTCACGTAGATGAAGCCGCAGGCACGGTAATACTATCTATACAGTATTCCAACTCGGCCATATTTTTCAAATAAATGTCAACAGCCGCGCGGTACGTCACGGTATGACAACATGCGATAGGGCTACCCACCTGCATTACATCTGCCTACTAATAATTTCTATCTAATTTTGTGATTGTAATTTTTAATTTTATTTTGAAAAACAAAATACTTCGTGAATGAAATAGGATAAAAATGCATGTTGTTTTGTGCTTAGTAGATTTCATTTTAAAAATATATTTGTAATGATATATGATTTAGTAACAAATCTTATAAACCGACCGCAAAATGTATGCGTCTCGACTGAGGCGTACAAAATGCTTGATTATTATACAGGGTGTTAGGTAAATGGGTTTATAAGCCGACACTAGCCCATGTTAACATGTGCATATAAATGGTATGGTGAAGTCAGAAAATTGATATCATCATTTTAATAATTTGAATTTTATTACAAATCTGATTTTATAAAGTTTATTTTGTATGGAAATTAAAAAAAAATTATGATGATATCACTGACTTCACTATACTATATATGCATATGTTGACATGGGCTAGTGTCGGCTTATAAACCCATTTACCTAACACCCTGTATAAATAGGTACTTGTAATTATTTTTTATAAAAAAAGAGCGCTTACTGTTTAAAAACAACACATCGTCCGTTTATTGCAGTGGCACATTCGCGACACCCCCGACTTTTGCATGTCGAGCGCATACCGAGATTTGAATTTCGAAGGAATTCTCGCGTTTCGTCCGTTTATATGAAGTTACAATACTGTATGATAATATTACCGTGCCGCAGGCAAAAACTAGTAAAGACATAAATATGAATTGGTCATTATAATACAGCGCCATCAAATTCCAAAGCTAGTATTGGATTGTATTACTTTTTCAAAGACAAATTGCCGTGTGGTCCGGTAGAATAGTAGAATAGTAAAGTCTGGTCCGTGAGCACGTAGAATTTTGTCCAATGACCCCAAGCTACCCATCCTTGTCGCTCGCGCGTAATGTTGCTGTCGCGCTCGCACACTCACTGCAGGCGCCCGTCGCACAGTCGCGACAGCAACATAATTACGCGCGAGCGATAAAGATGGGTAGCTTGGGGTCATTGGACAAAATTCTACGTGCTCACGGACCAGGCTTTAGAATAGAATAGGACCACCCACTCTTCCCGTGGGTGTCGTGAGCGACTAAGGAACAAATATGCGAACATCAGGCCTCCCCAACCCGTCTGGTCAGCGTGGGGAGTGTAGGTTACATTCTCTATTGGAATCTCGTAAAAGAGATGATCAATGCTTCAGTGCAGACTATACTAAAGGACCTAATGGTGATGATAATATTTTAAATTGCAATTATATTAATTTTGTTATTATATTTGCCAGGTGTTCAAGAGCCACACGGCACTGTACATCCACAAGCAAGTGCACAACAAAGACAGTACAGACCACCTTTGCGACCACTGTGGGAAGCATTTTGCGGTGAGTCTGACACTCTTTGACACCAGTTGACACCACCAGCCAACTGACACTAACCACTAGTAACGATTTAGGCGCAAAATGTCAAAAGCGCAAAATGACAAATCCATAAAAATCATAACCTAATCTAACCTAATACTTTATTTTATTAATTCAGCGGTTAAACTAATCAACAAAATTAAATATCATAAATTAATATTATAAATTATTATGAATTTGACATTTTGCGCTTTTGACATTTTGCCCCTAAATCACACACTTGACGTGAGTATTACACCGCTTGACACTAGCCAGTATATTATTATGTCTAGCGCTTAACTAAGCCTGTGCCTGAGGTATAGTTCCAAAATACTGAACTGTCCTATCCATGACATTGACAGTGGGGCGCCACCGTCAATACCGGATCGCTGGTTCCGATTTTTGCCATGTTGGAAACCATATAGTTGAACGATGGTAGCGCCCCCCTGTCATTGATTCTATATAGGAACGCCACGGAAGAGTGTTTTTGTGACTTCTAACGTCAGCGAAACTTCAGATTTGTATGCTCTGTCACGTTATAATATTATGTCAATGTCACTACTCCCGTGTCGCTCCCATACCTCAGGCACTGACCCAGTTAAGCGCTAGAGTGAGTCTGACACTCTTTGACACCAGTTGACAGCAGGCCAGACACACTAATAATTCCTTTATGGCGCAGTTACACTATGCGTGAACTTCATCGGACACAAGTGCGAATACGCGCACGTAACTATGGGCGACACACAGCGAAACAACTGAACTGTGTGTTCACACTATCTGATTCGATCAACTTGCGCGTTGTGTAACTGCGCCATTAGAGGCTGCGCAAACTAGAAGACTTTTGTGTCGTATACAAACTTGTGGTTATCATTTTACTGTCACATATTAATCCACGCAGATGTAGACACTTAGAAAGAAAGAAAGAAAAAATATTTATTTAGTATTTTATTTTTAGACCGTTAGCTTACATAGAGAGATGCCAACTAATGCGCTTAGTTCGAAACTCAGTGTCGCATTAGAAATTCACGCACACAAAGTAATCAAAATATGTGCTCTGCCACTGCGGTATCAGTACTCAACGTACGAATAATCTTTAGTACTACGCAAGCAATGTAAACTGTTTACATTATGACGTCGCTGCTGTCATCATTGCATTCACGAGAAATGTGTTCTGTTTTTGGGCATATTGCTGCGACGCCGGCCACGCCTCCTGGTCACCTCTTTAGTTTCTGTGATCTGTGGTAGCTTACTACGGATTTTTTTTATTTTAACAGGTACACGAAGGTTTAAAATAAAAGGAAATACATCTGTTTCAGAACCTCGCCAGGCTCCGCTGTCACATCGTCGCATTACACACTTCCACAGCGCCCTACAAGTGTTCAGTGTGCTGTGCAAAGTTCAGCTGGCACTCGTGTCTCTCGCGGCACGCACGCCGGGTGCATCGGAGGCCACCACGTGACACAACTGTGGCCCCCACGTGACGCATTAGTGGCCCCCGTGTGACCCACCAGTGGCCCCCATGTGACACAACTGTGGCCCCCACGTGACGCACCCGTGACATACTAGTGACCCCCACGTGACGCACCACTGACGACACCCGAGTGACTAATCAGTGGCCCCCACGTGACCCCATTGGCCCTCATGTGGCACACCGCTGGCCCCCATAAGACGCTAGATAATGGCCCTCGTGGCAATCAGTAGGTAGGGGCCCCCATGTGAATTAGTAACCAAAGGCTTCAACATGACAGTAACTAGTGGCCCCCCATGTGACCTACAGTTTCCCCCACGTGTCATACAGCAACTAGTAGTCCCTCTATCTATCTAATCTGTTCCAAGTCTCAGCCACATCGTCGCACTACACAGTTCCACAGCGCCCTACAAGTGTTCAGTGTGCTGTGCAAAGTTCAGCTGGCACTCGTGTCTCTCGCGGCACGCACGCTGGGTGCATCGGGGGCCCCCACGGGACACAACTGTGGCCCCCACGTGACGCATTGGTGGCCCCCGTGACCAATCAGTGGCCCTCACATGACACCAATAGCCCCCACGTAACACCAATAGCCCCCTCCCCTCGTGACACTAATAGCCCCTACGCTTAGATTAATAAAACCTAGATGGATAGTCTTCATACAAACGCTTCGTCAAGAGTGAGGCAAAAATCTTATGTCATTAGTGTCAATTTTGTTGGGGAGTGTAGACAGTGAAGGCGATTTTCCCGAAAGTAGGGAAATTTTTAATACGTTTTTAATTATTTTATAATTAATAAAACAAAACGCATCGTGTACTTACTTATTTATTGAATTCAAAGTAACCTACCTAATAACAATAAGATAAATCGACTTAAGTCTCGATTTCATAAAAAAGAAAGTGTATTTGTACGGCGAACAATTGGGAAATAAATTTTCTTGTTACTGGTATCATTCCCGTATTTAATTTTTGAAAGCCAAATTCAAGCAAAATACGCGTCGAATTGTAGTACTTACTTATGAAATGTAACACTGGTCACTTTCTTTCGTTTTTCTGATGTATTTTAGACACCCTTTCACAGCACAAACCATTTTAATTAATTAAAATTCGTCGGACGTGTTTACCAATTTTTCACTTTGACAGTTCATGTGACGTTTACGGGTAAGCCGTGCCGGCTCCCTAAAAACTGCCTCACCTTTCGTGCACTGACTATCTATCTAGGTTTTATTAATCTAAGCCCCTACGTGATACCAGTTACCCCCATGTGGCACACTGGTGGCCCTACGTGACCCACTAGAGAGAGGCCCCCTTAAGAGACTAGACAGTGGCCCTCGTGACTTTTAGTAGCCAGCCAGCCCCCATGTGACACATAGAAAGCAGAGGCCTCTATCTATTCAGTTCCTAGCTCCGCAGTCTCATCGTCGCATTACACAGCTCGACAGCGCTCTGCAAATGTTCAGTATGCTGTGCGAAGTTCAGCTGGCACTCGTCTCTCGCGGCACGCGCGTCGGGCGCACCGGGGGCCACCACGTGACACAACTGTGGCCCCCACGTGACATACTAGTGACGCACCCGTGACTTGTTAGTGGCCCCCGTGTGACACAGCAGTGGACCCACGTGACATCCGTGGCCCCCCACGTGACACACTAGTGGCCCCCCACGTGACGCACCAGCGATGACACCCGAGTGACTAATCAGTGGCCCACATGTGGCACACCGGTGGCCCCCCTTAAGACACTAGATAATGGCCCTCGTAAAAATCAGTACGTAGGAGCCCCCATGTGACCTACAGTATCCCCCACATGTCATACAGCAACTAGTAGTCCCTCTATCTATCTGTTTCAAGTCTCAGCCACATCGTCGCATTACACAGTTCCACAGCGCCCTACAAGTGTTCAGTGTGCTGTGCATAGTTCAGCTGGCACTCTTGTCTCTCAAGGCACGCGCGCAAAGCTCATCGGGGGCCCCCACGGGACACAACTGTGGCCCCCACGTGACACATTAGTGGCACCCACGTAACGCATCACTAGTCCCCATGTACAATATCAGTGGTCCCCACGTGACGTTTTTTTTTTTTTTTTTAATTTTTTTTTTTATCCACAACGATTTAGTAGCAGTGGCCCCCATATGACACCAGTATTCTACGCCAAACCACAGAATAATAATAAGTACTACGTACAGAAGTTTTACTTCGTGAAGGTATTTAAAAAAATGTATGCTCAATGTCATTAACAATATGGTGTAATTTAGCCTGTCTCAAGAGTCAAGCACCATTTTGTTGACAAACGTCAGTGATCGGCACTGCGCCGAAGCTATAGGCACAACTATAGGGCTGACTTCGGTAAAATGATGTGACGTGAGGTGCCAAACTGCGGAAAATGGCGGAGGAAATACATGATTTAGCATGAATTATCATGAATAATATTAACTACTTATTTACCTCTCAGTGTCTTGAGGCAATTTAAAATAGTACATTTTGTGTTTTTCTTATTATTTAGGCAGTTAAATACTGCACAGTACTTAGTACACCATTTTCTTTATTTTCTTCCATCATACACAAGAATACGCGTGCGTGAGTCAATGTTCGCTCGTATGTGAGGCCTTGTCGAATAGTATCCTGTAGGTGGGCCATCGTGCGTGTTTTGTTTTCGATGTAAACTCGCGGAGATGAACAGGCCTGGCCAAACTGACACGTAGACGTGACCCACCAGTGGCCCCCATGTGACTGGAAGCAGTGCCCCAAGTGACAATTAGTAGTTAGTAGCTAGTGGGCCCCATGTGATATTGAATAAAAGCAGTGGCCCCCTATCTATACTCTCTTCTAATGTTCAAGTTAAGCATACTTGGCACCTAGGTCAAAGAGGCCGCTATGTGACACGTCACAGTATAATTATTTTGTAAGTAATCATTCGAATAAGAAAGTGTGTGTGACTGTGATATTTTGTATACACTGTGAATAAAAAAATGCATGCTAATTTCATGAGTTTTATTTAATACTCAACATTTTATTGCATCTATTATGTACGTAATATTTCATTTACATTACTATTTATTAAGTTGTAATAATTATAATAACAGATTTCTTTAAATAATATTTGTGTACAATTGAGAATGTTACTAGGTATGCAAAATCACTTGAAACCTATGTTACAGTTAGGCTTTTACATTTACAAATACATTAGTTTTTATTTCATTCAAAAATACCCAGTAGTTATGATTTTATAGGCATTCAAAGTTCGCTTAAATATTGAGTCCCGCCGACGGTCACGTGACCCCGCGTGATATGCGTGACGTACATTCACAGTGTCCGCTCACTAGAAAACGGATATAAACATACTTAAATACATTTTTTTTGTAAATACAAACTTATTATGCATATTAACACCCAGACCCATCACAGAAATTAAAATTGAACCAAACCCAAACTTGATGCGATTGTGTCGTTTTATTGCGAATTACCTTCCAGCTTCATCATTAGACCCTGATTACTATATAGAATTAAAATACTCATCAATACAAAATGAACGAGCCCAAACGCGATGCATTTAAGTCCTTTTATTATAGAGTTGCTATGGCCACCTTCCAGCTCCATCATCAGATCAGCTCCATGTCATCATAATATTGCATGGTCATCCAAATCACATGTGTTTGCGAAATTTCAGCTTAATCGGTTGCCTGGAAGTGGGTCTTAATTCAGCTTGCAAGATTCCACCCATACAAATATGAGCCAGTCACTGTAAAATGACGTCACGCGCATATTACGGCGGGCCGGCCGCCGCCCGCACTTTTAAAATTCAATATCTTGGAAACTAATTGACGTATCGAAATAATTCTTTCACGTGTATTTTTTTATTTTTAACAGAGAATACAGAAAGCTAAAAAACAAAATTAGTGAACATTCTTCATTACGTAAAGTAGTTATCAATTTAATACTTTCTGTTCCGTTAGTAGTATCTAAGTAATTTTTCGTGATATTCAACATTTACATTATGGTGAATTTTTATTCTTCGCATTTTAAATTATTGATACTTGAGTATCTGTACTGTTAAGACTTTAAAATTACAGTTATTTTAGCTGCATTTCTCTTCTTGATACTTGCTACTATCGTTGTCTGCTTCAAGCAACTCCGCGCTTTTCTTTTCTTCTGTCTGAGTTTTGAGTATCAATAACGTATGTTATAACGCGTTATTTTTACGCGACTGCGCCAGAAGTAGGGTTATGTTTTTCAATACCGTTATTTTATCTGCATTTCTCAAACACCAGTTATGGTTATCGTTACGGTTAAAGTAATGTGGTGCAACCATAGAGATATAGAGAGATGCTAATGCAGAGTTCGAAATTAGTGTCGCATTAGAAATTGACACACACAAAGTAATCTAAATATAGTTCCAAAATAGTGAACTGTCCTATCGATGACATTGACAGTGGGGCGCCACCGTCAATACCGGATCGCTGGTTCCGATTTTTGCCATGTTGGAAACCATATAGTTGAACGATGGTAGCGCCCCCCTGTCATTGAGTTTGGTGGGACAGTTCAGCTTGGGTCATCTATATGTGCTCATTTTCCACTGCGGTATCAGTACTCAACGTTCGAATAATCTTTAGTACTACGCAAGCAATGTAAACTGTTTACATTATGACGTCTGCAGCAATGTGTTCTGTTTTTGGGCATATTGCTGCGACACCGGCCCCGACCCCTTGACACATCTCCCTTTAGTTTCTGTGATCGTGGGTACAACTCAGTCTTTGAGTATCCATAACGTGCGTTATAACGCGTTATTAAACATTACCGTTATTTCAGCTGCATTTCTATGGTTCAAGCAACTCTTACGTCTTTCTTCTTAGAGTGTCCATAACGTGCGTTATAACGCGTTATTTCTCAATACTGTTATTTTAGCTGCATTTCTCTGGTTCAAGCAACTCTTACGTCTTTCTTCTTAAGAGTATTCATAACGTGCGTTATAACGCGTTATTGAACATTATCGTTATTTTAGCTGCATTTCTCTGGATCAAGCAACTCTTACATCTTTTTTCTTAGAGTATCCATAACGTGCGTTATAACGTGTTATTTTAGCTGCATTTCTCTGGTTCAAGCAACTCTTACGACTTTCTTCTTAGAGTATCCATAACGTGCGTTATAACGCGTTATTGAACATTATCGTTATTTTAGCTGCATTTCTCTGGTTCAAGCAACTCTTACGACTTTCTTCTTAGAGTATCCATAACGTGCGTTATAACGCGTTATTTAACATTACCGTTATTTTAGCAGCATTTCTCTGGTTCAAGCAACTCAACGTTTTTCTTCTTAGAGTATTCATAACGTGCGTTATAACGCGTTATTGAACATTACCGTTATTTCAGCTGCATTTCTCTGGTTCAAGCAACTCAACGTTTTTCTTTTGCGGGAATATTTTGTGCACTCTCTTCCGATGCGTGTATAAAGACGCGCTCTGCCTAAAGGTGCATCCACATATCTCGCACGCTAGCGGACGCTCGCCTGTGTGGATGAATTCGTGTTCTCGGAGACCTTTTTTGTCCTGTAAAGAAATAAATAAATAGGTAAATGATACGTAATTGTTCTGAAATCTAAATCTGGAAGACGTAGCGGGGGCAGGCCTCCTACTAGGTGGACCGACGATCTGGTAAAGGTCGCGGGAAGAGCCTGGATGCGGGCAGCGCAGGACCGTTCATTATGGAAAACTTTGGGGGAGGCCTTTGTCCAGCAGTGGACGTCATTTGGCTGAAACGAACGTAATTGTTATTAGGATTTTATGATTTTGTTGTAACACGAAAAAAGGGAACTACCTCAAGTGAAACTTGAAATTACGACCATTCGCTTTCGCTTATCGAGCGACTGAACTTTCTGTGGGCGTAGTGTTTACGCTAACGAGCGCGTTAAAAAAATATATGAAAATTTTAGTTCTTAAGTCTCCGCTAGGGGCGCTGTACAATCCGTCACACATTTAATGTCATTTTTTTACGCGCTCACTAGTAACGACGTAATGTAATAACCTTTTGTGGTGGATATGGTTTCGCAGGATTAAATTTCTTTCTAAATAGTGAATGTTAATGTAAGCGTAGGTTAAGATTCGATGGGACTGACATGTTTTCAAACAAAAGTCCCTAAATAAAAACAGATTAAAAAAAAACCTTTAAAGAAATCACGTGTTCACGCGCTGCTGGCAGACCTTGTTACTCAAATAAACACCCTATTAACATAGCCTTAAAGCTTAATATCGCGTGCTTACCCGGAAAGTCTTCCCGCACTGTTGACACACTTTGTCCCGCGCGCTTTCTCGCACGCCCTCGTGCGCACGTCGCACGTGACGTCCAACGCAGCGACGCGTTGCCAGCGCCTGGAGATTATACCTTATTACAAGGGGGTAAGGTAAAATTTGCCCTACAAGATCACAAAAGGAACGAGTGGATCAGAGAAAAGACGGGGGTTAGCGACGTGGTAGAAGTGATTGAGAGCCGTAAATGGAGATGGGCAGGGCACATTGCACGGATGAACCAGGATCGCTGGGCCAGAAAGACCCTGGAGTGGAGACCCCGCAACAACACCCGCGGCAGGGGAAGACCGCCTAAACGATGGACAGACGATATCCGGCAGCAGGCTGGAGTGAACTGGATGCGTGTGGCCAGGGACAAGTCGGTGGAGGGTTGAAGAGGAGGCCTATGTTCGAAGACGAACCCAAAGGCTACTATAGATAGATAGATAGACCAAACGCTCTCATGCACATTGTGATGGAATCATTCGTTGGTTTAATCTTAGAGCTCGTTCTAAAACTGGACTAATGTGAAGAAACATAATGTGTGATTTAAAACTTTCGCGATCCATTTCAATTAAAATCTCTCTAAAGTACGGCCAACGAGAAGCGATACCAAATGTAAACAAACCCAATGTCATGGGTGAACCCGTCTGACTTTGTCATATTTTGGCGGGAGAACGAGACATTACGACAAATACACAAGATGGGACGAGACAGAATATATTGTCAACTCGACAGTCGTATCGACCTTTTGTATCCCTGCTAGTTGGCCGTACTTTAGACACTCATTCATAATAATATCGCGTTGAGATCCGTGTCTCTGAATTTTAACATAATGTGTGTTAAAAATTGCGAACGAAACGTGTTTTTTTCGAGACTGCTTACGGGGATGTTCTTGTGAACAAAGTGATTGTTAATATTAAAACACGCACTAAACAAGATTCTGCAAAAAAACGGGATGTCTTCGTGGAAACAAGTCCTTATTTTGTAGATAACGAACAAGCGCTCTTACAAATTGGACGTTTGTCGTCCGTTTGCAAAACCGCACACTCTGTTGATAATTATTATAATTAATGTCATTTTTATTCCAACGCAGTTGTCATACAATTTTTCGTGTGGGTCCTGCAAACGGACGACTAACGTCCGTTTCAAAACGTCTAATTTGAAAGCGTTCTAAGCCTTACCTTCCCGCAAATGGGACACTTGTGCTGCGTTCTGCCCATGTGCTTATAATTGACGTGGTCACGTAACTCGCCGCGTGACCGGTAGCCCTTGTCGCACGTCGCACATTTGTACCTGAAGGGACACAATAGATTATCTATATCACGACAATAGGGACGTTTCTTGGCTTCGAACTCCTCCTATGTTCTTCTGATTAATTTCGTTGCGGGTCCAATGACAGTTTAACTTTCCCAAGGGACAAACTTGACCTTCACTGGTTGGGTTATTGGCGGTCAAGTTGTAGATCCAGGCTACACAGGAGCTGCAGCAGTTGGAACGAGAGGTGGGAATAGTAACGTATGTTTACTGGGTAAAAAAAAGATTTTGAATTAGTCCGTCAGTTAACTTATCAAAAATACTCGACACGTATTTTTCGCTTTTTCAAAGTAATGAAGATTGACAGAGATAAAGCGCGCCAAAGTTCAAAAGAAGACGTGACATCAAGGCGTGGTTAAAAGTGTAGCACAGTGTGACGGCTGAACTTCAACGCACCATAATTTTGTAATTGCTTGTTGGATTGACAAATTAAAATATACGTGTCCAATATTTTTTGATATTATAATTGACGGACTAAATTTTTTTAGAAAACTAGCCTAACCCTTTTTTGTCGAGAAATGCTTGGTTTTTATATGGGACTCTCCTCGCCTGATGGGCGGGGCCTACCCACTAAAACTCTATGGTGTCCTTCGGAGCCCAATCATCATCATCATTTCAGCCACAGGACGTCCACTGCTGAACATAGGCCTCCCCCAATGATTTCCACATCGCCCGGTTGGTAGCGGCCTGCATCCAGCGCCTTCTCGCTACCTTTATGATTTGGCACTTATGAACGTTTAAATAATCACACCAATATTATAAAGGCGAAAGTTTGTGAGTGTGTACGTTTGTTACTTCTTCACGTCTGGTGCGATTTTAATAAAATTTGGTATGGAGTTAGCTGACACCCTGGATTGACACAGGCTACGTTTTATCGCGGGTAACACCGCGGGGCACAGCTGGTAAAAAAATATAGGTAAGTAAAAAATTAGAAAAAAATATATTTTAAGTACCAAATAAATATTTTTTCTTTCTTTCTTTCAAGAATTACTTACTTTAACAGCAACTGTGGAGCATGCACTTGGGTGTACTTCAAATGATGCTCGTAAGACGCTCGACTCGCGAACCTACAAACCAAATCAAAAATATTTAAGCATGCAAATTATGGTAAAAACTCAAGTATTTATGTCAGCGTCACTAAGCGGAAATCTTAAGGTAAGTCACTTTGTCTATTTTAATATCTATTTACCTTTTATTTATTTATTTATAAATAAATATCTTGAAAAAATCGAACTCCCTAAGGCGGGAATCGAACCCACAAAATTGTTCATTTAAAATTTAATTTGAAAAGCGACTAATCTTTAAAAAAATTGAATAATGAATGCACTATGTATCATGAGTAGTCTTATATTAAAAGGACTAACGACCGCCCGCGACTTCGTCCGCGAGGATCCCGTTTTACCCCCTTAGGGGTGGAGTTTCGTAAAATCCTTTCTTAGCGGATGCCTACGTTATAACATCCACCTGCATGCCAAATTTCAGCCCGATCCGTCCAGTGGTTTGGGCTGTGCGTTGATAGATCACTGTCAGTCGGTCACCTTTGAGTTATAGTTTATATTATTTAGAAGGATGCCAACGATTTCAAAGCCACCCTGTATATACCTTTTGTCGCACTCCACGCACACAAAGCCCTGCCTGGCTGTGTGTATCCGGGCGTGCACCTTGATAAGGTCTACGCGCACTTGCTTGTGGCACTGCGGGCACTCCTGCCTAGGCGGCGGGCCTTTGTGCATCCTGGGAAACATAGATATCGCGGGTTCAAATCTCATCCTAAGCAAAATAAAAAACCGGCCAAGTGCGTGTCGGACTCACGCACAAAGGGTTCCGTACCATTGATTTATTTTATTTTATTTTATTTGTTTAACAATGTTTCAACAGCATTAAATTGTACATAAATGTGCAGGAAGATACAACTTGAACATAAGCCAATTAAAGAAACACATTCTATTACTAAAACATTTATGAAATTAAAATTATTATTTTTTAATTTAAGTTATTTGTATGAAAGATTACGCGGTAATAAGCGGTTTACGATTTACGAGGTATTAAAAAAAAACTACTTACTAGATCTCGTTCAAAACAATTTTCGTTGGTAGTTTTTATAGTAATGTACATCATATGTTTTTTTTAGATTTTTCATTTTCTTATTTTAGAAGTGAGAGGGGGGGGGGACCACTTTTTAGGGTTCCGTAGCCAAATGGCGGAACCCTTTGTGCGTGAGTCCGACACGCACTTGGCCGGTTTTTTGTGTAAACTCACACTAGGCCCTCTGAAAATCCATCAAAAATCGTGGAACATACATGGGGCTAATTCGAGTAGCCCCAGTAATGTTCTACCT
This sequence comes from Ostrinia nubilalis, assembly GCF_963855985.1. NCBI lineage: Eukaryota > Metazoa > Arthropoda > Insecta > Lepidoptera > Crambidae > Ostrinia > Ostrinia nubilalis. The sequence continues at coordinate 4,047,596 of NC_087115.1, read as the reverse complement.
CTGGACTTCGGCTTGACAAAGTGTATGAATATTTTTGGGACACCCTGTATGTCAGGAGGTCAATCGTCGAATCCAACTCGGCTGGGCAGCGTTCGGGAAACTACGTAACATCTTTTCGTCCAAAATACCGCAGTGCCTGAAGACGAAAGTCTACAACCAATGTGTGTTACCAGTGATAACTTATGGCTCGGAAACGTGGCCTCTCACTATAGGCCTTATACAGAAGCTCAAAGTCGCACAGCGTGCTATGGAGAGGGCTATGCTTGGTGTTTCTTTGCGACATCGAATCAGAAATGAGGAAATCCGTAAACGAACTAAAGTCGCTGACATAGCCCGACGGATTAGCAAGCTGAAGTGGCAATGGGCAGGGCACATAGTACGCAGAACTGACGGCCGATGGGGCAGCAAGGTTCTGGAGTGGAGGCCGCGTACCGAAAAACGCAGCGTGGGACGTCCACCTACAAGGTGAACCGACGACATCGTAAAGGTAGCAGGGAAGCGCTGGACGCAGGCCGCTACCAATCGATCAACGTGGAAAGCATTGGGGGAGGCCTATGTTCAGCAGTGGACGTCCTATGGCTGAAATGATGATGATGACCCTGTATGTAATTTAGATGATTTGCTTATTAAAGGTCTTGTGCTTAACTCACTCAGCGCCTCAGGTATGGGAGCGGCACGGGAGGGTGTTTTGGAGACATCAAACGTCAGCTAGACTTCAGATTTGTATGTTCTGACACGACATAACATGTCAATGTCACCTGAGTTAAGCGCTGGACTTATAATGAGGAATTATACAGGGTGTTAGGTAAATGGGTATATGAGCCAACACTAGCCTATGTTAACATGGGCATATAAATGGTATGGTGAAGTCAGAAAATTGATATCTTAATTTCAATTATTTTAATTTTCATATAAATCGGATTTTATAAAATTTATTTTGTTCAAATTCAAAATTCAAAATTTCTTTATTTTCTTATAAAACACATTTACAGGGGTTGGGTGTCTCCTTTTAAGTTTAGAAAACCTGTATTAGGAGACGCCCGCTCTTTCGATCAGTTTTATATAATAAGAAAATAAATTAAAAAAAAAAAATTACATGATTTTTTACTTAACACCAAATTAATTCGTACCAAAAGTTGTGTGAGTATGAGATATTGTGTGTGTGGGTTTGTGTGAATGTGTGCATGTGTTAGTTGTTTCTTGTGTTTGCTTGTTCCCTAATTGTGATTTATCCGTGTAAGTACCTACCTACAAACTGAACGGCTATTTCTGCGGCGAGGAGGTAGCGACCGCTTTACCGCAAAAGTAGCTGTTCAGTCTGATCATAATCAAGTTCCTTCAACCAAATTATTGTATGAAAATTAAAAAAAATTAAATGATGATATCCAATTTCTGACTTCACCATACCATTTATATGCCCATGTTAACATGGGCTAGTGTCGGCTCATATACCCATTTACCAAACACCCTGTAGTTTCCTGAACCAGTCTGAACATAAGCCTCCCCCAATGACTTCCACATCGCACGGTTGGTAGCGGCCTGCATCCAGCGCCTTCCTGCTACCTTTATCAGGTCGTCGATCCACCTTGTGGGTGGAGTCTTATCAAAAAGAAGAAGATACTCACTGTTCGTGTCTGGTGAGATTGTTTTTGAACGCGAATCGCTTGCTGCACACTGAACACTTGTAGCCTTCTCTATGACTACGCTGGACGTGTTTCCATCTTTGGTTCTTGTTCCTGGATGAAGATAAAATAGAAGTCATATAAAAGTTATGTGAAACGTGACAATAATGTATGGCCTCAAAGTTTTTGGCCCACTCTGTATATTCCTTATAAAGGTCATAGCAGACTTATCAACTCTGAAAGGGATCAACACCGTATCGCCATTCGCGAGCTGTCATCGCCTTTCGCTGTCAACCGCGAAGCGAGGCGTTTACGTTACCGTGCGGATAAGTGAGCGTTGCAGTATGAAGTTTCATACAATGAATACTGACCGCCTAGAGTTGATACGGTTACGATCCCTTTCAGAGTTGATAAGTCTGCTATGAGCTCAACCTTTTAACGGGACTATTCCCACTTCTTGTTCCCACTGCTGCAACTCCTGTGTAGCCAGGATCTACAGCTTAACCGCCAATAACCCAACCAGTGAAGGTCAAGTTTGTCCCGGGGGAAAGTTAAACTGTCATTGGACCCGCAACGAAATTAATCAGAAGAACATAGGAGGAGTTCGAAGTTAAAGTTTGACTTCCCTCTATTGCAGAGCGAATGACAGGTGACAAACAAAGGTTTAATAACCCTTAAGAAAAGATATGCACCATGGACAATAAATATCAATTAAGGGGGCCTATCTTATGAGCAATTTGCTGCCTGCCAATAATATTAAGCTTAATGGTGCTCCCACATTGCCACATTTACTAACAAATGTTGTCAATTGTTACATTTTGTTAGGAACTGTTACATGTTATAAGTGCTCCTACACTAATAGAAAATGTTTACTAATATTTTATAACATTTAAATCTGGTGTTGGCTCGCAGTTTGGTTAGCGTTCTGAGGGCGTCTACAAGAAATGATTTGCTCATTGGAGTAGCTTTCATTTTTTGTTTAAAAAAGAAGAAAAAGCGCTCTTATTGGATGCGCCAAACGCTTAAAGCTAGAGGAACACACACAAAAGGTAACACATGTTTAATTTTTGTTATAATTTGTTAACTAACGATACTAATCATTTTCCAACATAAAAACATTTTTTAACATTTGTGATTAAATGTTTGCTAACAAATGTTTATTAATGTTATCAAACATTTTCTAATGGCAATGTGGGAGAACCATAACTCTTACTAACTTACTCAAAGTACTTGTCGCACTCAGCGCACTGGTATCCGAGCGGCGTGCGCTTGTCCGTCATGGCCGCCTTCCGTCGCGGCTTCGAGGCCGGGTTGAGCACGCGTGCCTTCTCATCCTGTAGGTTTCAAATAAATAAATAATAAAGCGACATTAACTGATTCAAACGAGTTTTATAAAATACATATTGTTAACTTATTGTCTGGTCTGCGAGCACGTAGAATTTTGTTCAATGACCCCAAGCCACGCCCCAAGCTACCCGTCCTTATCGCTCGCGCGTAATTATGTTGCTGTCGCGCTCGCACACTCACTGCGGGCGCCCGTCGCACAGTCGCGACAGCAATACAGGGTGGAAACGATAAGTGATCTCACTCGATTGTTTCTAAACTATACAAGATATCAAAAAACTAGTTACTGATCTTGAAAGTGCTTCATGAGCTCTATCAAACGGTACTAACAATAGGTTAAAGAATAAACTGGATCTATCCGAAAATTCTACGTTTCCGGCTTCCATACATTTGGTACAGCCTCATAATATTAAAACTATAAAAGATATCGTAAAACTGGTTACTGATCCTAAAAGTGCTTCACGAACTCTATCCAATGGTATCAATATTAAGTTACAGAGTAAACTGGATCTATCTAAAAATTCAATGTTTCCATCTTCCATACATTTAGTACTATCGTCTATCACAGATATGGTACTCATCTCTTGATAATATTATAGCAAATTTTATAGCAAGTAAAGCCTAAAAGCAATGTTTTCCATTAATAATTTTAATTAAGAATGCAATTTACGAGTTTATTTAAAGTTTAAAAAAATACACTTTTAATATTGAGTGGTTGGCATACATTTAGTATGGAAGCTGGCAACATTGAATTTTCGGATAGATCCCGTTTATTCTGTAACCTGTTATTGGTACCGTTTAAAAGAGCTCGTGAATCACTTTCAGGATCAGTAACCAGTTTTTCGATATCTTGTATAGTTTAGAAATAATCGAGTGATATCACTTATCGTTTCCACCCTGTATAATTACGCGCGAGCGATAAGGATGGGTAGCTTGGGGTCATTGGACAAAATTCTACGTGCTTACAGACCGGGCTTTAGATTGGAGTTGAAACAAGCCTTATTGCATTACTGCTGCATTTTGTCGGCCATTTGGTGTAGTGGTTCGAAACGGACTACTACACCGAGAGATGCCGGGTTCGATGAAGAAATTGAAATGATGAATTTTAATTTCTGTGACGGGTCTGGTTGGTACCATGTATAATATGTATTTAATGGTATAATGGTGGTAATATGTATTTGAAAAAAATTTAGAAGTAGTATATCAATCCGTTAAGCTTGCACCCATAACACAAGCATATTAGTTGCTTACTTTGGGACTAGATGGCGCTATGTGAAATTGTCCGTCTACCCTTTATCTAACATTAAAAATTTAAAAAAATCATAACCAACATTTCAAATACCTTATTTTTCTTCACTACAGTCTCATTCACAGAATGGTCAGTTTTCAAATGGTCCACCATATCCAAGGAACTGTACGCTGTTATATTGCACAGCACACAGGTATATTTGAGGTAGTGTGCATTCTTATGAGCTGGTAGCGCTGTAGTTTGTATGTATGACATGCATATATCGCATCGATTATGTGTGCCTTTCTGAAAGAAACAAAGTAGATAAAATATACAGGGTGTCCCGTAATGCAACGTCAAGCCGGAACTGGGTGTTGAGGCAAGTTATGCTGGTTATCAGAAAAGTATAAAAAAAAATCTATGTGGCATATTTTCAAAATAATAGGCATTTAAAAAAAATCTAAAAATTCTACTCCAGGTGACGGTCCTTTTACTCGTGTTGCCACAAATCTTCACTTTTTCCAATTTTTTTTTGTTATGTAACCTTGAATAATGCTTCTCTAAATTGTTATCAAAATTACAAAACCAGCTGCTCCAGCTTGGATAAAAAAAAAACATTATTCCCAAAAAAAATTTCAAAATAAAAATTTTAAACTGACTGTACTGAAAAAAAAATGTACTACGCGAGTGTGGCAAGTGACGTCATAATTTGGCGCATTTAGTAAGGATTCCAAAATGGTATAACACTTGGTAAATTTTTGCTGTAATTGTCGACAATTTTTGGTTTTTTGGAAATAGTCCCGTTTTTAACTTTATCTACCTTGGTTAAAAAATATTATTCTAATGTGCCCAAAATTCAAGTTTCTGTGACTGACTACCGTACAGTCAGTCACAGAAACTTTTATCACCATGACAGTAATTAGTAGTTGACATACTGTGACAAAAGTCACCCGTGCGCGCGCGCCTTTACTACCTGCTCTGCCTGCACTTGTACTTGGTAACAGGGATAATAAGGATATGAAGTTTCGGTTATGGATACGGTTACGGATATTAGAATAATATTATACCGGTTTCGGTTACGGTCACGTATATGAAATCATTTCAGATTATCCGAAAGTTTCGGATAATTTCGGTTACGGAATTATTAGAATTTCAAAAATGTAGGTATAATACAAATAGCAAGATGCTGCGTGAGCGTGACCCACATAGCTACTTTATGTACCAACTAAGACGACACCTATGTATGATAAAGGTAAAACAGGCTGGCATATTAGCAGGGCCGGATCTACCTATGGGCTGATTGGGCTGCAGCCCAGGGCCCCGGGGTTACAAGGGGCCCCCAGATCCCGCTAAAAAGTAGGCCATAATTTGAAGAAAAAGAAAATAGTTGTCTGTAAAGTCGGTTTACAACGTTGACAACGTCATAAGAAAATATTGATTAAAAACGTATCATATATTTTTGGTCCAAAATCAAAAGTGCCGGCCAACAAAAAAAAGTGCTGTATACTGACAGAATACGTCTGCCTTAACATTTGTTACTATGGCACCAAAGCTGTAGCACCACTGTGCGTCGAGTTATTATTATTCCTTTTTATTGTTTGTAGGTACTCATAGTGCATTTTTTTGGGTATGCGGTGTATTATGAACGACAATAAGTACATCGTGTTAACCAAAACATATTAAAAACGCCATGTTTCGGCAAGATACTACATTTGTTTTAGTAAATAGTTTAATTGTAAATGTTAAAAAGACATACTTTTAGAACTCAAATACTACGATGCACAGTGGTGCTACAGCTTTGGTGCCATAGTAACAAATGCTAAGGTGGACGTGTTCTATCAGAATACAGCACTTTTATTTTTTGGCCGGCACTTTTGATTTTGGACCAAAACGGATGATGTCCTTTTTGAGATATTTTTTTTCTTCCAATTGCTTCTTGTAAAGAAAACGTAATAACTTTTAAACTAAGAGGTATATCCTGATAAAATAAAAACAGTAATAATGCTAAATAACAGGCGATACTAAAAAAATACATAAAATACTCAGAAAATAGCAACAAATAATAAAAAAATTATACATTTTGAGAAAAATCTGCATTTTAATTCGTGTTTTTTTGGTTATTTGATAAATTTATCCAAATAATGCCCCCATAACAGGTTGTTTTTATTACTTTGTGTTATTCTTTATCGTATTACCTTTGTAAAACTAAAAATTGCATGTCTCTATCCCTATCACAACGTTTGCAATGATCGTTTGAACTAAGCCTCTCCGGGCGCGCCATTCAACGCTTCGTTAACAAAGAAAATGAAAGTGGCTCTAGATTTGTAATTTTGATAAAAACAAGTTACATTTCAAATAAAAACAAAAGATTTCGAAGTAAAATAAGCATTTTAGTTAAAATGAAAATTGTCTCTACCTGTAGCGGAGAATAATGTGGTGGCAGGCCTTTGTTCAAACGATCATAGCAAATGTTGTGATAGGGATAGAGACTTCCGATTTTTGGTTTTACAAAATTAATACGATAGAGAATAATACAAAGTAATAAAAACCACCTGTTATGGGGGCATTTTTTGGGGAAATTTGTCAAATAACCAAAAAAACACGGATTTAAAAGCAGATTTTTTCAAAAAGTATATTTTTTTATTATTTTTGGCATTTTCTGGGTATTTTATGTATTTTTAGTACCGCCTGTTATTTAGCATTATTACTGTTTTTATTTTATCAGGATGTACCTCTTAGTTTACAAGAAGTAATTGGCAGAAAAAAAAATAAAAAAAATCTCAAAAAATTTTTGATCTCTTTTTTGTCGATAAAAATAGGTCTAGTTTCACCTATTTTCATATGTGCACTTTATCGTGACTCACAATGTATGTATAATAAGAATAATATTATATCATTATAGAAACAGTTTTTTGGCATGGCTATTAGTTGAGTACTAAGATAGGCCCCCAAGTAGTTTCAGCCCAGGGCCCCACAAATTCACGATCCGGCCCTGCATATTAGATGGTGCCAGCGAATGCCAGACAAGTTGGTAACAGATATTAAGATTTAAGGTACAATTCCAAGACGGGCCGCAGACCGCAAACTGCAAAACTCTATGAAATCGGCAGCGCGGCATTGCAGCTGCGGCGTGTATACTGCAGATTTCATAGAGTTTTGCAGTTTGGAATTGTACCCTTAGACTCCGCCTTTATCCGAAACTAAAACTATCTGTAACTTTTGAATCAGTTTCGGTTACGGTTATGGATATTTTTTTATTTCGGATATCCGATAGTTTCGGTTACGGTTACGGATATCCATAACATCCCTGCTTGGTAAGATGGCCCTCTCCGTCCCGCTCATACTTTTTAAAATGGCTTCTCCACCTCACTTAAGCCAGAAACTTGAATTTTGGGCACATTAGAATAATATTTTTAACCAAGGTAGATAAAGTTAAAAACGGGATTATTTCCAATAAACAAAAATTGTCGACAATTACACCAAGATTTTACAAAGTGTTATACCATTTTGGAATCCTTACTAAATGCGCCAAATTATGACGTCACTTGCCACACTCGCGTAGTACAATTTTTTTTCAGTACAGTCAGTTTAAACTAGGCAAAATTTTTATTTTGATATTTTTTTTTTTGGGAATAATGTATTTTTTTCATCCAAGTTGGAGCAGCTGGTTTTGTAATTTTGATAACAATTTAGAGAAGCATTATTCAGGGTTACATAACAAAAAAAAATTTTGAAAAAGTGAAGATTTGTGGCAACATGAGTAAAAAGACCGTCACCGGGAGTAGAATTTTTTGATTTTTTTTAAATGCCTATTATTTTGACAAAATGCCACATAGATTTTTTTTTATATTTTTCTGATAACCAGCATAACTTGCCTCAACACCCAGTTCCGGCTTGACGTTGCATTACGGGACACCCTGTATACTAATATTATAAATGCGAAAGTAACTCTGTCTGTCTGTCTGTCCTCTTTCACGCCTAAACCACTGAACCGATTTTGATGAAATTTGGCATAGAGATAGTTTGAGTACCGGGCAAGGACATAGGATAGTTTTTATCCCGATTTTTGAAACAGGGACGCGCGCGATAAAGTTTTTCTGTGACAGACAATTTTCCACGCGGGCGCAGCAGCGGGCGGAAAGCTAGTATAAATATAAACCGGTCGAGTTAACTGCGCAACTGGCGTTATGACGTCACATCGCCGTTCTGGTACGGACGAGGCGAGTGCGAGTGAGTGGGTGGGAGAGTCCCATTTTTTTTTAAAGATTATTAGTAATTTGTGTAATTACTAATACTGCCGTTAGCCCCTCGTACTAAGCTAAATATGCTTGTATCACGAGTGAGCTCACCACGATAGTCGAGTGGCGGCGGGGACCGAACCCGCGTTCCCCGGATCACGAGTCGGCCAGTCCGACCTTCACCGTTCGGCTATCGGCATTCCAGCTAGGTGCGCAGTTAGCTTCATCGGAGTATAGTTTTTAGGATCATCTGGTACATAAAAACTCACCTCAGTATGAAAATCTGAAAAATGCTTATCCAAATCAATTTGACTCTTATACACCTCAATACACGACTCACATTTGTATGGCGCATTCGCACACAACGCCATCTTTCTTTTCTCTCTACTCTCCAGCATTTCTTCTATGCTCATTTCTGTTGTTATAAAACATATCTTATCGCTATCAAGCTTGCAACTGTTTTTGTTTGACTTCTTTTTAGAGCTGTCAGGTTTCTTTTTTCTTTTCTTATAAACAGGTTGCACTGTTTTTTCTTGACTGCCAGTGTCAGAATACTCTCTGTCATCGAGCAAAGAGGTGCTATTTAATTCAGATAGAGGAATGTCTTCATCACTTTCAGTCTTGATGTCTGGGCCGCAGTCAATGAAGTTTTCTAAGAGTTCATGATCAGAATTGGTCAAAATAGTTTCATCGTAAGATGTTTTGTGTACGGTTGATAGTCTGGAGAGGCAGATGTTAAAGAATTTTAGCTGTAATATCAAAATTGTAGTTGTAAGTAAGATGAGTTCAAAAACTAGAATATTATCTCTTGATTAATAAATTACAGAGGAGCCCTAAAATCTACAGGTATTTGAAAGGTATTGCACAATGCATAGATGAGATAGCAAGGATAATATTGCTTAAATTGCAACACCACTTCAGTATCTTTTTAAGAGTTTTGATGTGTCATTTTCCAGCTTAAGAATCAAAAGTCAATTGAATTTATAAACAGGAAACATGACTAGTGAATTTTTCCACCATTTTTACCCTGGGTTCCACCACATTAAAGGAAAAATCTGTCAAACTCCATACTCAACTCAAAAACTCTTGTTAAAATTATAGTCACAGTTGAAATTAAGGATATGGCACTCAGCTTTAATCACCTGTTTTAATTATAAATACATAATATGACCATATCTTAGTCAGTTTTATCTATACTAATATTATAAAGCTGAAGAGTTTGTTTATTTGTTTACTTGAATGCACTAATCTCAGGAAGTAGTCCGATTTGAAAAATTCTTTCAGTGTTAGATAGCCCATTTATCAAGGAAGGCTATATACCATCACACTACGAGTAATAGGTGCAGAGTAAAAATGAATAATGTTGCGAAAACGGGTTTTCACACGTACGAAGTTGCGGACACAGCTAGTAAACTATATTAATAATAAATAACTTTATTGACTTAAAACAACTACAATATAAGATTGCAATAACTCCTGTGATAAGTATTTTACGCATTTATACTAACGTCAGTCCGTCCGTCAACGATATCAGCCAGCTGCTTCTGTGCGGCGCAGGCCTGGCTCCGGAACCTGCAGATCCTGGTCATCACGGCCCAGCACTCCCAGCAAATATACCAGTTGCCAGTGTCCTTGTAGAAACCCTCCTGGAATTTGAAATAATACAAAATAAATCATTTGATTTTAAGATAAATTATTGTTACAATTTAGAAACACAATGAATGTATTTAGGTTCTGCTATCATTAAAGACCACAATAGTTCAGACTGAATTAACATGAACTGATAAATCTTTGTAGATTGGACAGGAAATTGTATTGTCATTACAAAAAATAATATATTTCTGTGCAAAATGTTTCTTTGTTCATTATACGTAACAAAATCAAGCTCAACCAGTGAGCCAGGGATGTTTTTTATTTATTTAACATCCCATATGAAGCCCTTAAGTAAAACATCAAGCATTTACATAAAATGCTGACAAAAAGATGACTTGAAATGTTAAAACTCTCTTAACTCTTTTCATAAAGATTTTGTGCATTTATGGTTAAAGTAGTGTTAAACTTACTCGGTAAGCCTCAGAGTCGTACGAAAGCAGCAAATACAAGTTGTTGACTCCTTCATTGAGTCTACACAGCTGCATTAGCTTACGATCTTGGCTTAGACACGTGCAGCACAATTTCTTCAGTAATAATTCTGGACGGTCCTCCATTTTAGACCCACAACTTATTAAAACTTAAGTTTCAAACTTTGCATTCACGTGAAATTCTTATTTATGTACTTCGTATTCGCTCGATGGGACTTGGTACAACTGCTTGATGCGTTAACGCGAAGATGGCTAAGATGGCTTGGATTATCCTTATTTAAATCAAAACTGGCTTTATTTTTTATATTTTAAAATCAATTAAAATTAGAAATATCTACCAGGTAAAATAAATAAAATCTGAAACCGCAAAAACACAACAAAAACAAACAGCTGATTGACATTGACATTTGTTTGACCATCTGCATTTGACGTTGTAAAAATACGTTTAGAAATACATAAACTTGATAACCTGTGGTCCTGTGGTCTTGCTTGTACAGCTTGAACATTTCAGAACGAAATCTTAGTTGTCAGTTTTTTGTTGTTGTGGTCAGTTGTGGTTTTTGTCAAAAAATTATAAAATTGTTTTGCGGGTCTTTATTACAATTTAAGCAAGTTATTTGCATTTAAAAAACGTGAATTTACTTAGCAATAGCAGAAAGATGTCAAGTGCGGCGGCAAAAAAGCGCTTCAGGGCTCTGAGAGAGCTGGGTGTGGAGCCGATTTTGGCTTCAACACTGGCGGTGAAGAGCTTCGCTGAGCTTAAGCAGATGGGGTACAAGTTCTCCTCGCAACCTGAATCTGGGCGCAAACCGGTAAAACGGGTTCGCTCGGAGGAGGAATCGCCAAAGGGACATATTAGCAAAGTCCCAAAGGTGAGTGAGACTTTAAACTCAACCACCGTAGCCTTCAGCGAGGCCGTACGCTTAATCCGGGTCGGCATAAAAGACTCCAAGTCCCTGATGACTAATACACAACTGGAGTCGCTACGCAATACCATCCTGCAAAGCATTGCCAAATCCGGAAGGGGCGAAGGGCCTAAATTCGTGGGCTGCTCCTTTATGCCAGGCTGGCTCCTCATCACGTGTGAGGACGAGCGCTCAAAAACCTGGCTTGACAATATAATCCCCTGCCTCAAACCGTGGCCGGAAGCAAGACTTGTTCTCTTGAACGAGTCTGAAACCCAAAAACCTAATGTGATTGTGGGGGTATACATTCCAATCTCTGAGGCCAGCAGCGCAACACGGGCCTTAGATCTCTTCGGTGCTCAGAATGAGGGTCTGAACACCGAGCACTGGAAAGTCCTTAACACAAAGGTTGACAAGGGAGGTCTAACTCTGACCGTATCCCTAGACGACCACTCATTTGAGGCCCTAAAGATGACGGACCTAAAGGCCAACATTGGCTTCAGAAAGGTCCAGTTCAGAATTAAGGGCCCCATACAGGATTCCAAGCCCTCCGCTGAACCCCCGACCACCACCTCTACCCCCGTACCCATATCCATAACCACCCCGCCTGAGGGTACCGTGCAGGTCTGCATAGGACCACAACGGGTCAACCCTCCCTCCACCCCCTCCTCACTCCCAAACAGGGGAAGGGGAACGCGGTTTTCCCCCTACAGGGGGACCACAAGGGGCGCTCATCCGCCCAGAGGAACCCGGCAGCACAGGGGACCGTACCGAGGGCGGCGGGGCACACAAGGGCGCCGCGGCTCCCAAGCACAATAGTTCCCACGCCCAAAGGTGATGGCGGTACTACAGGCCAACCCACACCACGCTATCGCCGCCTCTGCGGTCATAGAAAACATCTTCAGCGAAGGTGGCCTGGACATCGCCCTTAAGAACCATGGATAAACGCCGACTCCATGGTAGCCGGTCTGAACAACGCCGGTAAGATTCTCGTATGAAAAAAGGCCGCAAACCTACGGCTTGAATCGTGTTAAACAAAAATACTAACTTCTTACCTGTTCCAGAACTTTGCAGCGAAGATACTAAGATACTACGTAGAAGTCAAAGGGCCGAACAGGTCCAAAGTACTCGTCTGCTCGGCATATCTTCCTGGAGATAAGCAAGATCCCACTGAAGAACTGACTAACGTCCTGGAATACTCTAGAAGACAAAAGTCGGAACTGATAGTGGGATGCGATGCTAACGCCTACCATACCGTCTTGGGAAGCTCGAATGTACTGGGAAATACCAACAAAGTAACGCTTACATGGGTACTAGGACATTCGAATATAGAAGGAAACGAAGTAGCAGATGAACTCGCCAGAGATGGAGCCAATAACCCTCAAATCGGCGTAGAACCGTTCTGTGGCATTACCAAACAACGAGCCACCAAGCTACTAACCGCCCTCTGCAAACAAGAGGCTATTGAGTGGTGGAAGTCTACATCGGGACAAAAACACTCAAAAGCACTCATTCAGGGATAAAGTAACTAAGGAACTCTTAAAGTTCAAAAGATACAAAGCTTGTGCAGTGACTAGATACTAACCAGCCACTGCAAATTAACAAACACAAATCAAACATGAACATGACCGAAGAAACTCTGTGAAGATTCTGCCATACAGAAGAAGAAACGGGCATGCATGTTCTTTGCTCATGCGGCCCGCTTATGAGCAAAAGAAGCATCCATCTTGGGCGACACATCATACACCCGGATGAGATAGCAGATATCACGCTCCAAAGAATCTGGAAATTTATAGACTCAACGGGACTAAACAGTGAACTCTAAAGACAAGGGCTGCCACAATAGATCAAACCTGGTCGAGCTGGCGCAAATGAAGGCCCAAAAACCAATAATAATAATAATAGTACTCATAGCGCCTACACCAATTTAAACTTTATCTTATTTCATACATGAAATTATTATATTTTTTTCGCATAAACTTACAGCATAAAAAAGTTTATAAAATAATGTTAAAAACAGAAATTAAAAGTGAATACGATACTGCTATGCAGCCCCAGTGCCGTGCGTGTCTTAGTTTAAGTAGAAAATTAATTCCAATAGGAGAATACAGTCGTATTTACTACAAATTACTATTAGAAAAACAATATGAGGTGATTATAAACTTTTAATTAATTTAGACTTTCTTTGACGCATCTATCCTTTAGTTATTCACACTATCTATCCTTCAGTTATTCACACTATCTATCTTTCAGTCATTCACACTATCTATCCTTCAGTTATTCACACTATCTATCCTTCAGTTATTCACACTATCTATCCTTTAGTTATCCACTATCTGTCCTTTAGTTATTCACACTATCTATCCTTCAGTTATTCACACTATCTATCCTTCAGTTATTCACACTATCTATACTTCAGTTATTCACACTATCTATCCTTCAGTTACTCACACTATCTATCCTTCAGTTATTCACACTATCTATTCTTCAGTTATTCACACTATCTATCCTTCAGTTATTCACACTATCTATCCTTTAGTTATCCACTATCTTTCCTTTAGTTATTCACACTATCTATCCTTCAGTTATTCACACTATCTATCCTTTAGTTATCCACTATCTGTCCTTTAGTTATCTACTATCTGTCCTTTAGTTATCCACTATCTGTCCTTTAGTTATTCACACTATCTATCCTTCAGTTATTCACACTATCTATCCTTTAGTTATCCACTATCTGTCCTTTAGTTAAATAAATAAATAAATAAATATCCTTGGACATTTTACACTGCGCCTCTAGTCCCAAACTAAGCAAAGCTTGTACTATGGGTACTAGACGACGGATATAAACATACTTAAATACTTTTTTTTTTGTAAATACATACATATTATACATAGAAAACACCCAGTCCAATACAAACAAATATGTTCATGCACACAAATGTTTGGACTGTGCGGGAATCGAACCCGCAACCTCCGGAATAGTAGTCCGTTTCGAACCACTACACCAAACGGCCGACTAGTTATCCACTATCTGTCCTTTAGTTATTCACACTATCTATCCTTTAGTTATCCACTATCTGTCCTTTATTTGTTCACACTATCTATCCTTTAGTTATCCATTATCTATCCTTTAACTAACCAATTTCTTACGAAACTTAGATTTCTAGATTGCATGAATTATTTACACATGAAAAATATTTTCCCTTCCCTTTTACATTTAAACAACTGTCATCCCCCTAAGTTGTCTGGAAGATAGCGATCTTAATAGCGATAAGACTGTCTAAATTATGCCTTCTCCATTTGTGTATTTTTCTTTACCTCACTTCCCTTCATCATTTGTTGTTGATTTATGTTTAAAATTATTATTTTCTAGTCTATTCTGCCCTCTGAAGACATACAGCTATGTTGGGAATGCATCGCCCAACTGAGGAAACTTACACGATTCCAGCGTCAGGTCCAAAAGGCAAACGATATGATTCAAACGCGCCAGGTGAGTTCAACAATACATTTCAATTTAAAAAGTTTCAAATAAGTAACTTATCGTTAATTACCTACCTATTACTAATAAACTCTCGAATTTCAAGCTAGAAAGTGCTTAGTTTTATCAAACGTACTTTTATTCTTACTATTAAATAATAAAAATTCTTCCCTTAGGCCCAGAACAGACGGTGAATGAAACGCAACTGCAACTGCTAGTTACTTTTGAGTTGCATCTAAGTTTCTGCCATAGCGTCCGTTGAGAGACCACACATAACGCGACCAGTTTGAAACTTTCAGTTTCATTCAACAGAATCATCACATAGTTGCAGTTTCGTTGCAGTTGCGTTTCACTTCTGTTCTGGGCCTTTACTCTTCAATTCACATAAAAAATATTGATTTTCTTTTCGAACTTCATTTCCTGCTTACACACAGACAGTACATATGGACAGGTATCAGTAAAAATGATATTATATTGCATAACATTTTCTACAATTTGGTTGGTTACAGAATTTCATGTTCGGCACCCTTTCAAATCTAACAACAGTCATCATGAACGATACATACCCTAATATCATCTATGTAAACAATACTAACATAGAAAATGATGTAGATAATGAAAATATCAATCATAAAGACGAATGTGATAGTGTTAATAATGATAATGATGCATTTAATGACGATAATGATTCGTTTTTTAAAGATAATGATAGTAAAGTTGACATCAAAGTTGATAATACAGTTTTAAATGATACTGTGAACGAGAAAAAAGAAGTAAATATTGATAAACAGAAAGAAATTAAAATAAAAGTTAAATACAGAAATAAATGGGCAGAAAAGAGAGCTCGCCTAAATAAGAAACCTAAATTTAAAGTTCTTACATGCAAAGAACTGACGGTCGATAAGTATTTTAGAAGAGAACAGATAGATGTAGAGACTTGCATGAAAGAAAGAGACGGTGATGGTTTTGTAAAGGGTATGTGTGGAAAATGTGGAATAACATTGAAAGGTGAGGGTATGCTGTTGAAACATACATGCCATAAAAAGGTCAGTATAAAATAGTAGCTACAAACATCGAGCTAACTGCGCACCACACTGTAATACGTATTTTACCCAATACTCAATAAGTTTATTGCTTCCTTACTAGTCTTCTATATTAATAATTTCGTCAAGGGGTACGGTAGACTGGATCGAAACCTTATTATGAACTAGCTTTCCGCCCGCGGCTTCGCCCGCGTGGAATTTTGTCTGTCACAGAAAAACTTTATCGCGCGCGTCCCTGTTTCAAAAACCGGGATAAAAACTATCCTATGTTCTTTCCCGGGACTCAAACTATCTCTATGCCAAATTTCATCAAAATCGGTTGCGAGGTTTAAGCGGGAAAGCGTAACAGACAGACAGACAGACAGACAGAGTTACTTTCGCATTTATAATATTAGTTAGGAAGGATAACAAAGCATAAAAAAATATCGATTTTGAGTCGACAACATATATCCGCAAAATTCGGATAATCTACCCAAAAAAGTGATCCGTTCTTGAATTTGGAATCCGAATTTCAAACACGCTTGTGTTTTCACACCATTAACTACTCCCAAGCCGCTTTCGGCTACGGTAACTACGACAAAATTCCTATTTAGTCCGCAATAAGAGTAATAATAATATCAAATTGGATTACCGTGGGAATGGACCCACGGTACTCCAGTTCATTTACTGAAATGCCATATCTTTCAGACTACAGGAACATACATCTGCGACGTATGCAATAGACGATTATCACAAAAATCCCAATTCCTACGTCATATAAGAAGACATTTCTTCAAATACCACTGCAAGCTTTGTAAGTTCAGTTGTAAGATTAAGAAAGAAGGAATGAAACATTTGGTCAACGATCATAGAAAAGTGTATCAATGTTTGAAGTGCGAGTTAGCGTTTGCGTGAGTATTCTTTGCTTATTTTATTATTATTAAAGGAAGAAGCACACTTATCAATTTGGAAAGGGATCGTAATTCGTAACCGTATCAACTCGAGGCGGTCAGTATTCTTTGTATGAAACTCCGTACTGCAACCGTAGCTCGCAGAATTGCTAAAACCAAGTGGCAGTGGGCGGGGCACATAGCTCGTAGAAACGATGGCCGTTGGGGCAGAAAAGTTCTCGAGTGGCGACCACGGGCTGGAAGACGTAGCGTGGGCAGGCCTCCTACTAGGTGGACCGACGATCTCGTAAAGGTCGCGGGAAGAGCCTGGATGCGGGCAGCGCAGGACCGTGCATTGTGGAAAACCTTGGAGGAGGCCTTTGTCCAGCAGTGGACGTCATTTGGCTGAAACGAACTGCAACCGTAACATAAACTCCTCGCCCCTTTTGGCGAAAGGCAATACGGTGTTGATCCCTTTCCAGGTTGATAAGTGTGCTATGACCTTAAGATTTTTACTTTTATTAGAGGCTGACGTGTAAAATTAATTCTCATTTTCTTATATTTATCTTAAACCTATCTATCAGGCCTTGGGGGGCAAGTAAGAGTTTTAGGTCAGATCGTTTGACTTAGTTTATTAAAAGCGGGGGGATTTCCAAGGGGGGTTCAGCTGTACATAAGGCGATCTTAATGCCATTCGGAATTCTCCTCGTTAACCTTAGGGCTAAACTGAGAATAAAGTTAAGAACATCGACAGATCATAACCGTATCAACTCGAGGCGGTCACTTATCCGCGCCGTAACGTAAACGCCTCGCCTCGCGCGTGGTTGACAGCGCGCGAAAGGCGATACTGTGTCGATTCCTTTCTAAGTTGATAAATCTGCTATGACCTAGTCCAATGGTATTTTATTTTATTTTTCTTTATTAAGGAAACAAATAACATGAGTTGATACATGTGAACTTAAAAAATAAAAACAATACAGTAGCCTAATCAGTTTCCACAGACAAACTTTACAAGTTAATCGAAAGTTATGCAGATGTACCTGTACCTTGTGTGTTCCTTTTCTTCTGTTATGTTATTTGTTTGGTGTGCAATAAAGTGTATTTATTATTATTATTATTATTATGTACCTACCTATTATTTAAATAATTTCATTTTAATTTCAGGAGCAGACAAGAATTCTCCCAGCACTACAAGGAGTGGCACGAAAAGTTTGTGTGCGACCACTGTGGAGTCAGCTTCAAGATGAGATACTGCATCAAGGATCATATCAGGTAAGTTATAAATACTTTTTGGCTATAAAAATGCCATGCATGTTCACAAAAGTGGGGTAGCCCCATTTTTATGTAGTGTATCATAGCCACGATAGCCGAACGGTGAAGAGGTCAGAAGTCACGATAGCTGAACGGTAAAGGGGTCGAAAGACACGATAGCTGAACGGTGAAGGGGTCAGTTTGGCCGAGGAGAAACAACCGCTGGACAACTTTTTTAATTTTTCTTTTTTAAAACCCGTTCACCATTCAGCTATCGTGTCTTTCGACCCCTTTACCGTTCAGCTATCGTGACTTTCAACCCCTTTACCGTTCAGCTATCGTTACTTTCGACCCCTTTACCGTTCAGCTATCGTGACTTTCGACCAATTTACCGTTCAACTATCGTGACTTTCGACCCCTTTCACCGTTCAGCTATCGTGACTTCCGACCCCTTCACTGTTTGGCTATCGTAACTTCCGATCCCTTCACCGTTCTGCTATCGTGACTTCTGATACCTTCACCGTTCTGCCATCGTGACTTCCGACCCCTTCACCGTTCTGCTATCGTGACTTCTAATACCTTCACCGTTCTGCTATCGTGACTTCCGACCCCTTCACCGTTCTGCTATCGTGACTTCTGATACCTTCACCGTTCTGCTGTCGTGACTTCTAATACCTTCACCGTTCTGCTATCGTGACTTCCGACCCCTTCACCGTTCTGCTATCGTGAATTCTGATACCTTCACCGTTCTGCTATCGTGACTTCCAACCCCTTCACCGTTCAGCTATCGTGTCTTTCGACCCCTTCACCGTTCAGTTATCGTGACTTCTGACCCCTTCACCGTTCAGCTATCGTGTCTTTCGACTCCTTTACCGTTCAGCTATCGTGACTTCTGACCCCTTCACCGTTCAGCTATCGTGATTTCCGACCCCTTCACTGTTCAGCTATCGTAACTTCCGACCCCTTTACCGTTCAGCTATCGTGACTTTCGACCCCTTTACCGTTCAGCTATCGTGACTTCTGACCCCTTCACACTTCAGCTATCGTGACTTCCGACCCCTTCACCGTACAGCTATCGTGTCTTTCGACCCCTTTACCGTTTAGCTATCGTGACTTCTGACCCCTTCACCGTTCTGCTATCGTGATTTCCGACCCCTTTACCATTCAGCTATCGTGACTTCCGACCCCTTCACCGTTCAGCTATCGTGAATTCCGACCCCTTCACCGTTTGGCTATCGTAACTTCCGACCCCTTCACCATTCAGCTATCGTGTCTTTCGACCCCTTCACCGTTCAGCTATCGTGACTTCCGACCCTTTCACCGTTGAGCTATCGTGAATCTCGACCCCTTCACTGTTTGGCTATCGTAACTTCCGACCCCGTCACCGTTCGGCTATCGACTTATGCACAGTTATTTATTAAAAAACATAAATTTAAATAGGAAACAGCACTCGCCATTCGAGTGCGTGCCCTGCAATAAGAGGTTCGCTCGCTACAACGGACTGTGGTTCCACAATAAGGTGTGCCATCCTCCGCCCAGCGACGGGTAAGTTATTAATTTTTTAAGGTCATAGCAGACTTATTAACTCGGAAAGGGATCAACACCGTATCGGCTTTCGCGAACTGTCATCGCCTTTCGCGCGCTGTCAACCACGCGGCGATGCGTTTACGTTACGGTGCGGATAAGTGTGCGTTTCATACAAAGAATACTGACCGCCTCGAGTTGATGCGGTTACGATCCCTTTCCGGTTTGATAAGTGTGCTTCGTTCTTAATAGTGAAATATGTTTTTTTCCCATTTAGTTGTTTTTTCAATACCTATCGAGTAGTGTCTCAAAACAATAGATTTTTTTTTCTTGGCTTACAAATTATGTTTTAATTCTAATTGAGAATAAATAAAACGGTAACTAATATGTTCTTTATTGTCCCACCAATAGCCCACCGCTGGGCGCGTACTGCGTGGAATGCGACAAGCGGTTCCCAGACGTATACAGGTACAAGTGGCACCTACAGAACAGCGTCAAACACACGCCCAAGAAGAAAATACGGTAAGTAATGAAGGTATAGCTTCATAAGTAGGATGGAAGAGATTCTTTTCTTTTCTTTTCTTTTCTTTTCTTTTCTTTTCTTTTCTTTTCTTTTCTTTTCTTTTCTTTTCTTTTCTTTTCTTTTCTTTTCTTTTCTTTTCTTTTCTTTTCTTTTCTTTTCTTTTCTTTTCTTTTCTTTTCTTTTCTTTTCTTTTCTTTTCTTTTCTTTTCTTTTCTTTTCTTTTCTTTTCTTTTCTTTTCTTTTCTTTTCTTTTCTTTTCTTTTCTTTTCTTTTCTTTTCTTTTCTTTTCTTTTTTCTTTTCTTTTCTTTTCTTTTCTTTTCTTTTCATTTCTTTTCTTTTCGGCTCTAGATTACAAATATTTGGTACTTAATAAGTTTAAGTAGGCCAAATCCTCGATATACTTCTGGTAAAATTATAGATCTAGCGGTTAACTCAGCCAGTGCCTGAGATATGGGAGCACACGGGAGGGGTGACATTGACATTATGACGCGACAGAGCATACAAATCTGAAACATTTTTGTAGTCTGACGCTGACTTTTGACGTCCCAAAAACCCTCCCGTGCCGCTTCCATACCTCAGGCACTGACTGAGTTAAGCGCCAGACTTTTATACTCGTGAACCTGCAGTGGAGACTAATGCCAGTTTTCACCATCAATCCCTAATTTTCAAATGACCCCTATGGCAACACATAACAGGAATTTTGTTTTCATAAAGAGATGGCGGGAGATCGTGCGGAGAGTTGTATCCGCCTCTACAACCGATGTGAACAACGCCTCAATGTGATCACGACCGCTCTGCCAAGAGCAAAACGAATAAGAAGAAGAAGGGGTCACTTAAAAATTAAGGAGTGATGGTGAAAACGGGCATAATAATATGACCTGATGATGAAATGTAATTTTTTTTTCAGGGTGCCATGTCCAGATTGCAGCAAGGTATTCTCAAAGAACATATACATGAAGGATCACTACAACCTTGTTCATCTGAAGAACTTTAAGTACAGATGCGAAGAGTGTGACAAGGTACGTTCATCATCATCATTTCAGCCACAGGACGTCCACTGCTGAACATAGGCCTTCCCCAATAATTTCTACAATGGCGCCGGTTGATAGCGGCCTGCGAAGAGTGTGACAAGGTAGGAATTGATTACATCATCATCATCATCATTTCAGCCACAGGACGTCCACTGCTGAACAAAGGCCTCCCCCAATAATTTCTACAATAGCAGGTTGATAGCGGCCTGCGAAGAGTGTGACAAGGTAGGAATTGATTACATCATCATCATCACCATTTCAGCCACAGGACGTCCACTACTGAACATAGGCCTCCAAGGTTTTCCACAACGACCGGTCCTGCGCCGCCCGCATCATCCAGGAACCTCCCGCGACCTTCACCAGATCGTCGGTCCACCTAGTTTAGAGGCCTGCCCATCCGGAGAATTGATTACATCATCATCATTTCAGCCACAGGACGTCCACTTGCTGAACATAGGCCTCCCCCAATGATTTCCATAATAACCGGTTGGCAGCGGCCTGCATTCAGCGCACCTCCCGCGACCTTCACCAGATCGTCGGTCCACCTAGTTGGGAGGCCTGCCCACACTACGTCTTCCGGAGAATTGATTAGGTACATCATCATCATCATTTCAGCCACAGGAGTCAGGACGTCCACTGCTGAACATAGGCCTCCCCCAATGATTTCCATAATAACCGGTTGGCAGCGGCCTGCATCCAGCGCCTTCCTGCTACCTTTATGAGGTCGTCTGTCCATTAAGTAGAAAGCCTGTCCGTTAGTCTTCTGATTCATGCTTACCTATAATTCTATACTAATTTTATAAAGAGGTCCAGTTTTAAGAAATAAGGTGTTTATAAGAACCATAAAATTCGGACCGTCGAAGTTCTTCCCATGATAATAACCCATGGCCTTCTTCAAAATCTATATCTTATACCAAAATTTATAAAAATTTGTTCACTATTAAAGGCGAGATGTACAGACAGACGCAATAACTTTCCCTTTTCTAATAT
This sequence comes from Ostrinia nubilalis, assembly GCF_963855985.1. Lineage (NCBI taxonomy): Eukaryota > Metazoa > Arthropoda > Insecta > Lepidoptera > Crambidae > Ostrinia > Ostrinia nubilalis. The sequence continues at coordinate 4,025,468 of NC_087115.1, read as the reverse complement.
TAGTATGTATTTGCAGAATTTCGTCCGTAACGCTGACCTGGTGAAACACCGGCGGAAGATACACGAGGGTATTCTACCACCGAAGAATAAGATATGCTACGTTTGTGGGAGAGGGTTTACGGTGAGTTGCATGATGCGTGGTTGATGAATCATCATCAGCATCATTAGGTTTTTTTTTAAGTTTCCACTGCTGGAGCACGACCCTTTAATTAACAAAAGAATTGGGTTTCCTCAGCTTGTCTGGTCAGCGTGTAATATTCCACACGTCACGTCTGTACTCGACTTAGGACAAATCCATGTCGCTTGTTGTGGAGACTGATTGACCTGATGATGTTGTAGGTACCTACTTGTATCACTGATCTGCTATTGAATTTTAAAACTATAATCACACCACAATTACTTACCAAAGGTCGATACTCAAACTTTCAACATGTTGCGCCCAATAGATAGAGGGTCAACCGATATACTCGTAATAATATTGCATTTAACCGACTCTGTGGTCTAGTGGTATGACCACCACTAAGTCCTCTTGGCTAGCTACCACCATCTTACTTAAGTACGTCGCCTTAACAACAATGTCACAGAATTGTTATGTGCCAGCAATTGAAGGTAGGATTCGCTTCTACATTCCATCTGATCATCAATAGCTTCTTCGTTGTGGATAAAAAGGTACAATATTTCTCAACAGACCAACGAGATACTAAGCCACCACCTCCGAACTCACTCGGGCGAGCGGCCGCATCAGTGCACAGCCTGTCCTGCGGCCTTTGCACAGCGCGCCGCTCTGCGCGCTCACAAGCGTACGCCGCACCCTGCCACGCGCAAATGAACTATCTTAACGCAATAATCATACGGTACAATATACACATAGCTTACAGTCTAAGAATAAAGTCAGTAAAACACTTGAATCTTTCCTTTCTTTAGGCTTTTATAAGTCAGGACAGGATCTCTTTTATTTAATATCGGTTCGAAGGACCGAATTAGTTTTTTCTAGTAACTGTCACAGATTGACTCGAATATAATAGTCATTAAACACTTGAGCTCTTCTTTTGTTTTTAATATGTCGAGACCTTTTTTCTTTTGCATCCGGCTCGAAGGACCAAATGATTTTTTTTGTGACTTACGCCTTCTGCTCAGTTTTGATTGTTACAAAAACCAAAAGAGGCAGGGCTAAGTAGCTTCATAATTACAAGCGTACGCCGCACCCTGCCACGCGCAAGTGAACTGTCTTAACGCTATACACAAACGGTACATGTTGCTAGAGTAAAGAAAACATTAATATAATAATTAAACACTTGAGTTGAGCTGTTCATTTGTGTTTAATATGTCAGGACCTCTTTTCTATAATATCCAGCTCGAGGAACCAAAAAGTATCAGAACAACAGGTCCTAGTAAAGATTTCATATAAGAACGATCTTTCTTAATGTAGGTATGTACTTATGCTTTGTAGACAATTTTATGGCAAATTATTAAATTTTTATGATAAATAGCACAATAGTCACGCATTTATAATAAGCCTTTTATAGCCTGACCAGGAACATAAAAACCCTGGCATAGAGGCGCGTCAATTGCATTTGATAGTGCAACCAGGCCTGTTCATCTCCGCGAGTTCACATCGAAAACAAAACACGCACGATAGCCCACCTACAGGAGGCGATTCGACAAGGCGTCACATACGAGATACGAGCGAGCATTGACACACGCACGCGTACTCTTGTATTATGGAAAAAAATAAAAAAATACTGTGTAAAAAATACTGTGCAGTATTTAACTGCCTAAATAATAATAAAAACACACAATGTACTTTTTTTAAGTTGCCTGAAGACACTGAGAGGTAAATAAGTGGTTATTGTTATTCATGATAATTCATGCAAATTCATGTATTTCTTCCGACATTTTCCGCGATTTGGCACTTCACGTCACACATTAGTTTGCCGAAGTTCGCCGAGCCAGCTATTGTCAATTATTATAGGTGTCAAACAGGATAGGGTCTTTGCGCTGGTTTTCGTCCAACTATCGGAGTTGCCAACTTTGTGATCTTAAAATACCCTTACATAAATGTATCATATTATTTTATGTCGTTCGAGTGCTCATAAAGGCAGTCAACTAAAGTCCATACTGCAACGCACACACAATCCGCACCGTAACGTAAACGCCTTGCCTCGCCGATGACAGTGCGCGAAGGGCAATGACAGTTCGCAAAATACTGACGTATATCAATGTCTCATGGACTTGGCGTAACTTTAAAATAGATTCCGTGGAGGGTAGTTGAACGGGAAGCATGGTCGATCTGTTTTAATGGTTTCAATTTATTATTTAATGGACTTTAGTGTACAAATTTGGTGTTATTTTGTGTTCTAAAGTGCAGTGAAGTGATAAATTATAAAAAACATTGAAATACTTCGAATTTGAGCGCGCATCGAGTGTCGAGTGGGTTGTCGTATGAACAACCCGCTTTGGACCCGGTGGCGTCTCGAAACCTGCTTACGGGCATACTTAACTCCACGGAATCCATGAAAAATCAATAGAACTGAAACACCCACGTTCTATTGATAACTATTTCAATATTTTTCACTCGACATTGGCAGAAATAAACCTCCCAGAGAGGTTTGGTTGCCACAAATAAAAAATAAAAAAAAAAAACTAAAATAAACGTACTCGGTACATTACGCACACATTTACACGCATTATAAATACATACACGATTTAAGAAAACAACATGGCCGCAATATAGGCAATCAGCTGACAGGTATTTGTGTGTGTGTGTGTGCGTGTAGTTGTTAGCTGATTGCCTATAAATATGTTGTTTTCTTAAATCTTGTATGTAGGTACCTACTCGGCACAAGTCAGGTAGTTAGTGACGTCACATGAAAATGTTGCCAGAATGAGTACTGACCAAACATTATCTATTTCTTTTTTTTATACATCACCAGGGGTAAGTTAGAAAGAGATAAACAGCTGTTTGTCATTAATTTGTCGAATTTTTGTATCCCAACTAATATTATAAATGCGAAAGTAACTCTGTCTGTCTGTCTGTCTGTTACGCTTTCCCGCTTAAACCTCGCAACCGATTTTGATGAAATTTGGCATAGAGATAGTTTGAGTCCCGGGAAAGAACATAGGATAGTTTTTATCCCGGTTTTTGAAACAGGGACGCGCGCGATAAAGTTTTTCTGTGACAGACAAAATTCCACGCGGGCGAAGCCGCGGGCGGAAAGCTAGTAGATCTATATTTCCTCTCCACTATTACCTCCATGCCACAAAAGGCGATACGTTGTTGATCCCTTTCCGAGTTGATTTGCCTGCTATATGACCTGAGCTTTGCTTTAAAAAAATGACCCTTAGTCATCTAAGATTTAATTTTGTATGAAGAAGTTTAATAAACACTTAAAATTGTGTTTATAATGCTATCAATTAGACATACGTGCCAAAAACTTTTCCTGTCAGCACGTTTTTTTTCTAGCGCGATGATTTCTGCAATGTACCGGTGACCGGTGTATGGCCGCGCATTTACGTAATTTTTTGGAACTCACTACTTTTTAAATTACATTTTCATTTAGGTAGAACTGTTGCTTAGGCATTATAGATTGCAACAAAACTAGCGCGAGATGGCTACTGCCTTCTGTGAATACAATATTTTGTTTTCAAATTTTACGCATGTGTTTATGGCAGCTCAGTGAAATGGACGAAAACCGAAGTTAGATAGAAAACCAGCACAATGACCCTACTTTCAAAAATTAATATTGCGATTTTATAAATCACTTAAACAACTTTATATTAATTTGCGGGTACGCCGGGACAGCTCGTAAAACAAATTTATTATTTACATATTACTAATTTATCAACTTTGTTCATTGTTAGTTCATTAGTTGTTCGTGTTTCGTTTGGGTTAGACCAAGAGCCAAATGCAAAAAATAAATGTTACTTAATTATATTAATCCTACAAAAAACGGACGGACGTGTGCAAGTCTAATAGCCATATACTTGGTTAACTCATTTTAAAAAGTGCACAAAAACGTTCTATGTTCAGACAGACTATATGACGAATCTATAAGGGTTCCGTTTTTGCCATTTGGCTACGGAACCCTAAATACCGTATCAAAATCTGTTGCATAGTTTTAAAGATCTAAGCATACATAGGGACAGACAGACAGGAAAGCGACTTTTTTTATAATTATTACGTAGTGATGATGGGCATATAGACCAAATAAAGACATTTTGATTTAAGGGGGGGACATCGTAAGAGCCATTCACATTTTTATCAGAAAGTTAATAAATTAATATATTTAGGTTTTTGAAATCTAAAACAGCCAGGAAATCAAAGAGGCAAACATGATACCTTTGTGATTTTATAGGAATTTTATTGTAAAACACGGTCATATTAAACTTTTATAAAAAAATCCAGAGGTAAATGTTTTTTTTTCGAGAAAATTTTTTTCTAATCGTGTTTTCGAAAATATCATCCCATCACACATACGTTCTGTAATACATAATATTGAAAACAGTGCGAAATATCGTCAATTGCAGTTTTCACATACTAAGGGCCCATAATGAAATTAGTATAATGTTTGTTTATGTAATAAAATTTGGTTTGAAATACCTACTGAATTGAATTTTTATTTCTTACTAGCTTTTTGGCTTCGCCCACGTGAAATAAATTGTCACAGTAATGTGTGTTATAAAATATTTAGGTGCTAGCTCTTACACTATATAACTGGCGGCCGCATGTAGCTGCGCGTTGCCGCGAAGAGCAGTGAATGCAAGTGTGGTGCGCTAGATGGCGACACAGTAGCTTCTTGTAGCAGTCAGCCCTATGGCATCAAGACAGTACCGATCACTGACGTATGTCAACAAAACGGTGCTCGACTCTTAAGACAAGCTAAATTACACCATATTGATGATGACATTGAGCATACATTTTTTTGAATACCTTCGCGAAGAAAAACTTCTGTACGTAGTACTTATTATTATTCTGTGGTGCAACACTGAGTACAGTCGTACCTGTGTTAAATTAATAGGCTAACTTTATGTATCAGGATTCAGGATTACGGGCTAATTTGATATTTTCATGAATTAACGAAAAAATATTATTATAGGTAACCTGGTTTAAATAAATTAAATGAAAACATCAATCGAGCTAGTAGGATTTATTTTATTATTCATCAATAATCAAATTCAGAACTTGAATATTCAACTGCAATGTCTGCCCATGAACGCTTCGAACTCGGTACTTCTTTCCCAATTCCATAAAATTCAACACTTAGAAAGTGACAAAAAACTTTAAAATAGGTAGTTGAAACAAACCACAGCTAATTTTCATAGTGGACTGTACTATACGATAAACATGTCAGTCAATTTGACACCTTTGTCGGAAAAATTATTCAATGAAAATATTGTCCGAACCCTTAGTATTTCTCTTCGACAAATACTTTAACACATTGTGAACCACTTTTCTTTCACGACTATGAAAAGATTTTAGCAATTGAATTCACAAAATCAATTGCGCACATTTAAAATAAAGTTTGTTTACACTTTGACAGCAATAGACTGACATACAAGGTGACATGACAATGAAGTTTTCAGTTACTGTTGCCATTAAAAGAAATTTGTACCATTAGTTTTCCGCAACATGGCGAGGGTTTTTATGTTCCTGGTCAGGCTATAAGGTCGAAATCATCATTTATTTGTTCCACTGTTGTGGTAACGTTATTTAATGTTGTCGGTAATACGGATAACGGCAATAACATAACGCTACTAATATACAGGGTGTGATGTAGTGGTTCTTGCAACTCACGAAGGCGAGTGAGCTTTACTTGTGTGTTTACGTGAACATGCACATAACGATAGTGTAATGTCATGTAATGTCTATCAAAACTTTTGACAAACGACCAGTAGCGAGCCACCACACAATGTAAAGCTCACTCGCCTTCGTGAATTACAACAACTATATACAGGGTGGAATTTTGTAATGCCACCTGGAGGGAAAGTACCCTTAATACTGTCGATAGACAATTTTACTCAAAGAAAACATTTCTTTATTTTTGAAAAGAAAGAGAACTGCATTCAAAGATTTTCGAAATTTTTAAATATTTTTTTTCTCTTCCATGAAAAAGGGGATGTGTTCTATTGGAAATTAATATTCACCTTATTTTTAGTCAAATTGAAGAAATAAAAAGATTTTTGTAAGAAACATTGTTTAATTCACAAAAATACAAAATATTCAGTCACAATCACTAGATTATAGATGCTATAAATTGCTTAGTTTACGTTAAAAAATGGCAGTATAATTAACTAAAGCCTGCTCCTGGTCCAATGACTCCAAGCTACACATCCTTATCGCTCGCGCGTAATTACATTGCTGTCGCGACTGTGCGACGGGCGCCCGCAGTGAGTGTGCGAGCGCGACAGCAACATAATTACGCGCGAGCGATAAGGATGGGTAGCTTGGGGTCATTGGACAAAATTCTACGTGCTCACGGACCAGGCTTTACATACATACAACCCGGTCGAGTTAACTGCGCACCTGGCAGCCGTGACGTCACAGACGCTCTGGTACGGACGGGGCGAACGCGGGGAGGTGTGCGGGTGATTGCGAGGGAGAGTCGCGTTCCAGCGAGATGCGCAGTTAGCTCAATCGGGTTGTAATATATTATTTAAAATATTCCTCTATCTCTTGCACAGTTTTATCTTTAGTCTCTGGTAGGTATTTATACAACAATAAAAGACCGATCGTCACCGAGAGACCATAAAATAGAAACGTGCCATGCATTTCAAACGTCTTAAAAATATAGGGTGAAACTTTAAAGAGGGTTCCTTGTAGCAAAAAGAAGACGACTGCTATAACTGTCACGGCTTCTCGGTTATATTTTATAGGAATCATTTCTCCGTACAAAGAAGTGGCCAAAATGATTGGCCCCACACCGATAGCCACTGAAAAACCTACCAGCAATGTTATAGAAATGTAATCATTTTGGATCAGTATCGACAAATGACAAAGATACAAATACAACGACGTCGCGAACAAGAATACAGTTGCTATCGACCCGAATAAAAACAGCAATGTACGCCGTTTTAAAAATTTTGTCAACCCACACCCTAAATACATACATAGAACTGTCACACCATCCAAAATTAACATGCCAGTGTAAGCCGTTGATTCGCTCTTAGTTATTTTCTTCAACATGTCCAAAGCGTATATGATACACACCTGTTTCCCCGACAGCTGATGCACACCCATCATCAGAGTTGACAATACAACTGGTATATAAAACTGTCTATCGGTCACAACTCCTAGGAAGTCTCTAGAATGTTCCTGTCTTCGCTTTCGCTCTTCCATTTGAGATGCGATCATCGCTTCCAATTCTCTTTCCGAATCTTCGCTACTGCCTTTAAGCCATCGGTGCACTTTTCTACACTCCTCGATTCGACCTTTACTAGCGAGCCAAGTGGGAGATTCTGGCCAAAAAAATACAGTCAAAGAATAAATCGAATTTATAAAACTCGGCACACAAATGTACCTCCAATGGGTGAACGTGCCAATGGCATTTGCAATCCATACCGCCCAGAACACATTAGCCGTTTTAATCGTCAAAATAACCCCTCTGTATCGAGGAGAAGTGTATTCCACTAAACAAATTATTGCAATAGTAAAGGAACCAGTGCTCGACACGCCCTGTATTACTTCTGTGATGAGCAAATGTGCTGGAGATGTCGTGAAATAGTACCCGAAAGATACTATGATCATGCTGATGGAAATTATGATGCATAACTTCTTTCTGCTAAGTTGTGGTATAAGTATTGCTAGCACTATGATCGGTGGGACGGCAGAGTAGGCAAACACCGACGCTGGAAGGAAAATTAAGGCATTTTTAATATTTATCTTCGTTCTAATTTGACAAACTGGTTAGGGGAAAGCCAATTAAGTAGCAGGTATTTTAAATAATTAATTGCCTCCTGTCACATAAAAAAATTATCAAGTGAATAATGTAGGCATAATCAATTTTATCGGTCATTTTCACAATTTTAAACATTTCGGAAACAATTAACAACCTGTATTAATTGTACGGTTTCTTTCTACTAGTTCCCGAATAAAGATGATAAAATATTGACCTTTGAACTAAATGGACCGCGATGAGCCAAAAACTACTATTTTGTCCGGAAACTGAGCAGAAAATGTGACCCCCACTGGGAATCGAACCCGGTACCACTGGGTATGAGACATAGATCACCTACGTTTTAAAAGGAACCCCCATGCAAAAGAGACTCCTAGCACTTGTAGTTTCTGAGATTTCGTTATGAGTGAGTCAGTCAGTGACCTTTCGCTTTATACAAATACTTAGCGGCCGCCCGCGACTTCGTACGCGAGGATCCCGTTTACTCCCTTCATGTATCTTACGCGGTTTAGATTTTTTCATACAAATGTTTTTTCCCGCTAAATCCCGTTCCCGTAGGAATTTTGCAATATCCTGTTGTAACTAAGCTTTAAGTTTACTAAGGTACCTGCATGCCTTTCAAGCGTCTAACTTAAGCGGTTTAGATTTTTCATACAAAAGGATTTTTGTTGTTTGTTGGAATTTCGGGAATTCCTTTCTTAGTGCACCTCTACGGTACCTACCTAAGCTACGTCCCTTCCAAATTTCAAGTGCCTACGTTTAGCCGTTTAGGCTGTGCGTTGATCTGTCAGTCAGTCAGTTTCTCCTTTTATACAGGGTGTTAGGTAAATGGGTATATGAGCCGACACTAGCTCATGTTAACATATGCATATAAATGGTATGGTGAAGTCAGAAAATTGATATCATCATATTTTAATAAATTTTAATTTTACAAATCTCATTTTATAAATTTTATTTACATAACACCCTGTATATTTAGATAGATATACTGATTAATAAAATTCTTAAAAAAGAAGCTACTCACATAGCCACGAAGCCATTTCTACCGTAACAGCCTCAGTGGAGTTGGCCTCTTTCCTGTATTGTGCTATGAACACAGTGGGCGTCCCTAGCGATATCCCCGCAGAGAAGTAGTGCGTCCATAACCCGCTGGATATGAACAACTGAAACACCCACGCTGGTCAGATGGGTTGACGAGGTCTCATAAAAACTCATTGTATTATTGTAAATAGGCTTTTAAAAAGCACTTTTACACGTCCCAGTATTAACCCTACCACTGCTTCGGGACAATAAATGGGCCAGTGCTGAGAAGAAGCAACACAAGAAACTCAGTCACTATTGTCAGCATCTTTTTCAAGGTTTTACAGTCTTTAATAGTCTAATGCCCATTTTCAACAACAATCCATAATTTTTAAGTGACCCCTATGATTAAGTACAAAATTCCTGTTATGTGTTAAGTATCATAGGGGTCACTTAAAAATTTGGGATTGATGGTGAAAACGGGCATAAGTTCACTACACATTACCTAGCTTGGTATTTTAAAATCTAGAGATCTATTTTTAGTCGCAATTTTGTTTGATTTAGTTATATGGGAAATAATATACAGGGTGTAATTTTTTACTTGATTAAACAAGGGTTGATTCTACTACTCAAGTACCTACAGTAATTCTCAATGGTCCCCTTATTAAATGACTGATTAAAAATATTTTTTAAATATTTGAATTTCGTTCCCTTGGGGAAAGTTGTTGCATTTGAGCAATAGAAGCAGTCGCTTTTTTTAGATCAAGTAGGACTATAATAAGTACACCCTGTATATGCTTTAGTCCAGCTGTGGACGTCCTTTGGCTAAAATGATGATGATGATATTAAAAAACCTACTTTACTTACCTGTCTTAATAATGGTTTCCAAGATTTTTCCTCTTTAATTTTGTCCGGCAATTCATCCTTTGCAGTAGTTGGCACTTCCGCATATTCAAAACTAGGCATAATACTTACTTTAACTTAACTTGAAATAAAGTTCTCACTCACTGCCTTGCTGTTACTATGGCATACATAACACTGTAATAAAAATACACGACTACAATATAAAACGTATACTTTCTGAGGAAAATCAATACACTAACGAGGCTTGATTGAAATTTAAAACACATCTTTAATATTAAACTAGCTTTCCGCCCGCAGCTTCGCTCGCGTGAAATTTTTCGGTTTGACACTCAGCAATAATGTGGCTTTCTATTCATGAAAGAATTTTTAAAATCGGTTCAGTAGATCCCGAGATTACCCCTTACAATTTAACAAATATACAAACACACAAACTTTACCTCTTTATAATATTAGTATAGATAAATGTGTGTGAAATTAACTTGACACGCTTTTTATTTTTGCCACACCAATAAATTAATATTGACGTATAATACCCATAAATTATCAGGTGATTTCGTCTTCACTGTATGAGGACGACCCTCTCTAATGTGCCCGAGGCAAATGGAGGATTTTTAAGTACAACTACATTCCCCATGCTGGCCAAACGAGTTTAAGTTGAGATGCTTACATACTTATTTGAAAACTGTTTCCCTTGTCCTTATAAAGCTCGGAGCGTCCCTAAAGCCTTGTTGGAGTTAGAGTGGATTCGACCAAACAAAAGTAAATATTAATCTATACTAATATTATTATAAATGCGAAAGTAACTCTGTCTCTCTTCCACGCCTAAACCACTGAACCGATTGTGATGAAATTTGGCATAGAGATAGTTTGAGTCCCGGGAAAGGACATAGGATAGTTTTTATCTCGGTTTTTGAAACAGGGACGTCGCGATAATGCGTTTTCTTTGGCAGACAAAATTCCACGCGGGCGGAAAGCTAGTTTCATAATAAATCGTCAGTTATTCGGCATTTTGACATATTTCCCATACTGAAACTGTCAATGTGCCAGTTATACCAGGAGTTATTCTCGGATAAAAGTTTGGTCGAATCGGGCCTAACTCGTCTTTAGTAACTAAACTACTCGCTACTGACCAAAAAAACGTTCACACTCGGTAGGTAAAAGGCACAGATCATAGAAAAGGTATGTGCGGAAAACCCATAGAGTTAATAACTCTATGGGAAAACCCAAACGGCATATTTCCCGGACATTTATCTACATTCAAGAATACTGTGTCGACTGCCGATTCGAGTGCTGAGAGTCGCAAGTTCGATTCCCGCCGTTGGACTATTGTTGTGAACCCACTCTCCTACTTATGCTAAATAGCTAGCCTGCAAAACTAAGTACCTACTCTTCTAATATTTATTACTTAAATCTAGAAGTTAGACATTTAAAAATAAAAAAAAAACGTTTTGTAAACTAACTATGTAGTATTAAACTCTTTTTTTAATTATTTTTAATTTAAAGTATTATTTTTTTTGTTTTTACTTACGCTATTGAGAAGTTTATCCTTCAGTGTCTCCTTTATTTTATTGATCAACTTACGTAATTATTAGAATGTTTGTTACACTGTCTGAATCATAAGTTCTTTGTAATGTGCAATAAAATAAATAAACAAATAAGTAGTGTCCGACCGAATGTTCGGTTTCGGTTTCGTTTTCGGTTGAGTTTCGGTAAAAACACGAGTTTCGGTTTAGTTTCGTTTTCGGCGGCAAACTTGCCGAAACTACGACCGAAACCGAATGTGCATTCGGGAGTTTCCGCGCTGTTATCGGTCATGTTCGGCGCGTTGAATGAGTGAATGAATCCGATCAGAGCCAATTTTATTTATTTAAACTTAAATGCCAAAATAAATTTGTACTTAAGGCGAACTTAATGCACTAAAGCATTCTCGACCAGTTTACCTTTGGGTTGAGCAGAAAAGAAATTTGTTTGGCGGTACTTCTAGTGCAAAGAGAGAAAAAAAACAAATATGCTACATAAATACATAAATAATATATAAAATATACAATAAATAAATACATACATAGAATAGATGATTGAGTTAAACTGAAATTACAATTCATGAAGATGAAATCAATTGAAGGAAGTGGTTATGGACTGATTTTTTAAAAGAAAACTTATTAGACGCTTGCCTGGTCTCTTCAGGCAGAGAGTTACAGAGCCTTATGGCCTGGAGACGGAAGGAGTCGGAGAGAAAACCAGTTCGGTGAAGAAGAGTGGAAAGAACGGACTTGTTGGAGGAGCGGAGCTGACGTCAGTGCGTAGAGCTGAGAAGGTTAAACTGAGACTTAAGATATAAAGGAGAGTTGGGATCTTTAGAATTGAAAAAAGGGTAGAGAGAATTCTGACTTTGCGTCGAAGCGGGAGAGGCAGCCATTGAAGTTGAGAACGGTAAGCATAGATATGGTCATATTTACGCAGACAAAAAAAATGCAGCTGGCATTGTTGACAAGGCGATCCAACCATCTGATTTATCTAAAGCTAAGTGAACAGTGCAATAAATTATATTCACTAGGAAGTTCCGAGCCTAGAAGGCAAACTATTACTGGTCTGCTTGTCTTACCATGAAAATCTATGTGATTTAAAGAGAAAACAATAAAGACTGACTGATTATAATAACGTTTTCTTTATTTTTCCCTCAAAATATGAGCCTTGTAAGGAAGTTTCGGTTTCGGTTTCGGTTTCGGCCGAAATAGACACCGTTGCCGAAATTCGTTTTCGGTTTCGGTTTCGGTCGTAAAACTAGTTTCGGTCGGACACTACAAATAAGTAGGTACACCAGGCACAGATGTTTCAATAAAAAAAAGTCGTTCACAGCATTGTTAAAATACACTAGTGACCGCCCGCGACTTCGTACGCGTGGATCCCCTAATTATTTACCCCCTGGTTTAATTTTTCAAAATCCCGTCTTAGTGAGCACCTACGTTCTAAAAGGAACCCTTATGTAAAATTTTAGTTAGCACTTGTAGTTTCTGAGATTTCGTGATGAGTGAGTGAGTCAGTGACCTTTCGCTTTTATACTTTTATGTTGTTTAAAAGAAACTAAAAAAACTTTTTCGAAAATAAACACGCGTCCTTCTTAAAATGCGCAACGTGACAAGAATAAGCAACAAATTAATATTCTTATCTTTTTAGCATTAATGAGTGGCATGGGCGTGCCAATAAAATGCATATTTTATTAAATGCGCTTTTTATTTCAATTTGCACCACGCCACGCCATATTAGTTTTTATACTTAATACGTAGGTATTAATATAAATAAAAAGAAACTGTCTGTCTGGTTAACTTTTTGCGCTCAAACCGTTGCTGAACCGATTTATATGAAATTCGGCATAGACTACCTATTAGAGCGGCTCGCACGTGCTACACTCTGTCACAGAAAATTCACGCGGGCAATTAGCTACTAATTACAATTAAAGATCGTTCGTATTTCAATAAATTACATAGATTAATCTAAGTAAATACGAGTAGGTAGGTATATTAAATGTAGTTTACTGTTCAAAAGTGTGTGTTAAGTGTATGGTTAAGAACTAACGGCGCGATTATCACCCGCGCCCGCCGCGGGCGAAAACCGCGTCGTGAGTTGTGCATTCGTTTTTACATACATTATGTGCATTCTACAGAAGCTGCGGGCCCGCAACCACGGTAAAAATCGCGCCACGAGTTCTTAGCCTAAATGTACTTAGGAAAATCATATGTTCCCGTGTAAGGGATGTACCTACCTATTTGTTGATTTATAATCAAATCTGCTTTTTTATGTTCGATTATGTTATCTGTGGTATTAACGAGGTCATATAAAAGCTCTTTTAAAAGAATGTTAGGCCTACTGAAATGAAGAAAGATTTTTTGCAAAACACGCAACTACGCAAGCAAAGTCGCGGGCGTCCCATAGCCTAATTTTGTTGGGTGCAGGTAAAATCGATTGAGGGCATCGATAACCGGTTCTTAAAGATCTGACGGGCTATTAAACATTTATACCTACCTTCATTTTAGTGCAGGTTTTCCTTAAGCGAGCGAGTTTAAAATTTTGCTGCGGTAATGCACTCTAAGCGAGCAGTGAAGGTCAAATCATTACCTAAGTATTTAGGTTTCTAAATTCGAAAGTTTAACTCGTCTGTTACTTACTTTTTCATAGATACCACCACTGACTGAACCGATTTTGATGGAATTGGTAATAGACCAAACATCTCTCAGAGAAAAACTAAGGATAGTTTTTACCGGCTGTTCACCAGTTTTGGCGAAAGTTTTTGTCTTGGGTATAACGAAAATTTCTTCTAAAGCCAGAGCCCCGATTACGGTAATTTTTAACGTCTACAATCCAGACACGCTTCTCGATTCTGCGATACGATTGGTCGTTGAACAGCGTACGTCAGCTGTTTTGACCAATCGTGTCGCAAAATCAGAAGCGCGTCTGGATTGGAAACGTTAAAAGTTACCGTAATCGGGCCTCTGGTCGGTGAGCACGTAGAATCCCGTCCAATGACCCCAAGCTACCCATCCCTATCGCTCGCGCGTAATTATGTTGCTGTCGCGCTCGCACACTCACTGCGGGCGCCCGTCGCACAGTCGCGAGCGATAGGGATGGGTAGCTTGGGGTCATTGAACGGGATTCTACGTGCTCACGGACCAGGCTTTACAACAAATCCCCCCTTCAATGGCGACAAGTGGAAGTCATCAGTGTGTTGGCATTCCAAAATTTCAATACTTTATAATTAATTTTGTCACCCCTCCCGTGCCACTCTCATACCTCAGGCACTGACTGGTTATACGCTACACATGTAGGTATAACTGTGTGAAAAGTCGTGATTGCAAAAAATAAAACAAAGACATCAACTCAAGGGGATCAAGTAAGCTATGTATTGTTTGATCTCTCGCATTTCTCGTTTGGTAGCAGACTATCTATTAGCAGACTGCAATCATACGCCCTTTGAGCTCAGAACTTTCGAAGTTCAATCAATTGTGAGCACATTATTGGGTACTTTAACAAAAACGCAAAAAATGCCGAAGATTAAAAAAACAAAGAGTATCAGTCAATCATTTATTATTTTATTCATCAATATACAAAATATTCAGTTTCGATTCCTTTAGTTAGAGTAAACCAGCACAACAAACTACTTTTATTGTAACATAGCATCATAAGATAAAGTGTTTACAACCCAACAAGCTAACTGCGCACCTCGAGCTCGCCCCGTCCGTACCATGCGGCGATGTGACGTCACGTGCGCGCGCAGTTAACTCGACCGGGTTATAGCTTGATGCGCTGTCGTTATTTATAGAGGCTTATAAATATTTGAAGACGGCAAATTACATTATACATATTTATTGATTTTATTGCTAAACAGCACTTATTGGAACTACAAAAGGTGCTATAGTAGACCTATAGCACCTTTTGTAGTGTCTGAGGTATGGGAGCGGCACTGGAGGGTGTTTTCGTGACGTCAAACGGCAGCGAGACTTCAGATCTTCAGATTTGTATGCTCTGTCACGTCATAAATGTCAATATCACTCCTCCTGCTTCTACAGGATGGAATTTCGTAATGCCACCTAGAGAGAAAGTACTCTTAATATTGTGGATAGAATTTTTTTCTCAAAGAAAACATTCCTTTATTTTTTAAAAGAAATAGAACTGCATTCAAAGATTTCCAAAAAATTGCTTACCACACCCGGGAATCGAACCAACTAAAATCTGTTAAAAATTACACCCTGTATTTTTATTACATCAATCGTTAGGGTTAAGTATAAGGATGAAATCTCTTTAACATACTTGATAAATCAAATGAAAGGAAAACCATGAAATCTTAAATTACATATTTTAATTATGTTACATAAAATTTTATGGTATGGTAGTGAATTTTCGAAAAAAAATCGAAAATGTTTGAATGCAGTTCTGTTTCTTTTCAAAAATAAAGGAATGTTTTCTTTCAGTAAAATTTTCTATCTATATTATTAAGAGTACTTTCCCTCCAGGTGGCATTTCAAAATTCCACCCTGGTATACCTCAGGCACTGACTCAGTTACGCGCTATAACTATAGTAATTAGTTTAATGTGCCGTTGTTCGAACAATAGCGTACGCCCCGCGTACGGCCCACGCTAATGTGAATACACCTTTATACTAAGACCTTACATTAAATTGCAAATTTTGTTAAAACTAGGATAAAATATACACATTCTGTAAATAATATTGATGCAAAAAAAGCAGTTAAAATCAGTCTTCAGTAACTTATCTTAATACATAAATATTATAAAGAGTGGAAAAATGTTGTAAATGGTAAAATAATAATAAAATTGTAATCCATACTTTACTATAAATGCGAGAATATATTTTACATGCGGTTAAAATAAATAGGATTTCAGGGACATACTCTGTACATACATTGCCCTGTTGCAAAAATAATCTTCTATCGGAGTAGTTTTTTCCCTTATCAATAAATGGATAAGTTTTGAAGTAGGGTGGCAGTATTTTACCCACTAATAACCCATAATAGGCTTTAGAATAATATTATTATCAACCCACCAAAGAAGCAACTTGCATGGTTTTTTAACGTTTTTAGTTTACATTCGTGCTATGGATGAAAATACTTTTGAATCAGCTAGGCCTAGTATTCATCTAATAATAATAAAAAAATCAGGCACGTAACTTGACTATTCGCGCCACAATCACCAAAAAAGTGCCTAAGCACTGAAAAGACAATGCCGGAAATTGGCGTCTTTTTTTTTTCGCGCGGCCATCGACCAAACTTTGTTTTTTGATTACAAAATAGTGTAATAAACCAAACTTACTATGACATGTATACCTCTAAACTCAGTCTGAACTGAGTTACGAGCATTAGAAGCTTGATGATTTTCATACTAGATTTGCTTTTTGCGCGCAAAGTTTTGTAAGAAATTGCAACAAAATAGTGAGATTGTATGTGTAAACAAACAATATCATCCATTAAAGGCTCCAGACATCAGTATGGAGCAGAATCAGCGCAATAAAAAATAGCGCAATATTTTGTTGCAATTTCTTACAAAACTTGCGCACAAAAAGCAAATCTAGTATGAAAATCATCAAACTTCTAATGCTCGTAACTCAGTTCAGACTGAGTTTAGAGGTATACATGCCATAGTAAGTTTGGTTTATTACACTATTTTGTAATCAAAAAACAAAGTTTGGTCGATGGCCGCGCGAAAAAAAAAAGACGCCACTTTCCATACAAAATCTGGCATTGCCATTTAAAACAATCATAACTCGAAAACTATCAACAATCGCGGAACATACATGGGGGTGATTTGGATAGCCCTAGTGATGCTCTACCTCTGGGCTTCGGCTTGACACTACTTTTTGGGACACCCTGTATACCATAATCATAATTAATACTGGATAGTAGTACACAAAGCGCTGGGCGAGTATTGCAAGATGGCGACCGGTCGATACGCGTCCATATTAGGCGGCTCCAATATCACTTCTGGAGGCTTCTCCTCTTTCCGCTTCTTGCAGATTGGGTATCTCTTCGATTTTATGTTTAAATGCACCTGTAACAAAAAATTGAGATGTTTTGAGAAATCATCATCGTTTCATCTATACTAGCGAAAGGTCTGTGACTTACTGACTCACTTATCACGAAATCTCAGTAACTACAAGTGCTAGGAGTCACAAATTTTGCATGGGGGTTCCTTTTAGAACGTAAGTGCTCACTATAAAGGGTGGAATTTTGTAATGACACCTGGAGGGAAAGTGCTCTTAATACTGTATGTAGAAAATTCTACTCAAATAAAACATTCCTATATTTTTGAAAAGAAATATAAACTGCATTCAAAGAGTTCCAAAAATTAGATTGCCACACCTGGAAATCGAACCAACTAAAATTTGTTATTACACCCTGTATTTTTATTGCATCGATCGTTAAATAAAAGCATCATAAGCTCTGTGGTTGGTTCGTGTGTCACCCTGTGCGTCCACGCGCACTGTGAGACTTTATAAAGCCTGGTCCGTGAGCACGTAGAATCCCGTCCAATGACCCCAAGCTACCCATCCTTATCACTCGCGCGTTTATTATATTGCTGTCGCGACTGTGCGACGCGCGCCCGCAGTGAGTGTGCGGGCGCGACAGCAACATAATTACGTGCGAGCGACAAGGATGGGCAGCTTGGGGTCATTGGACGGGATTCTACGTGCTCACGGACCAGGCTTTAGTAAGGTTTGAATACGGGCGTAAGAGTACTTTCAATCCAGGTGGCATTACAACATTCCACCTTGTATACCTCGATTCTTACCTGTCGGTTATGCTTGTAGAGGTTGGACTGCTGTGAGAAGGTGGTCGGGCAATACTCGCAGATGAACGGTCGTTCGCCCGTATGCGTTCGTATGTGCGAGTCGAGTTGCATTTTAGTCTGAAATATAACAATAATAAATAAATAATAATAAACGCGACTAAAGCCAGGTTTTATTGCATAAAAAACTGTCAACAATGTTTATATGTATGACAAGTTGATGTGTGCGAGGGATATGTGAACTGGACCGCAAAGAAAAAGGATCGTTTAGTTTAGAATATCTTCAAAAGTACCTGACTTAGCTTAGTGAAATAAACACTAAATTAATTCAAGCTTTTTATTTTATCGATATAATACAGGGTGTTAGGTAAATGGGTATATGAGCCGACACTAACCCATGTTAACATGGGCATATAAATGGTATGGTGAAGTCATAAAATTGATATCTTAATTTTAATTATTTTAATTTTCATATAAATCGGATTTTATAAAATTTATTTTGTATGAAAATTAAAAAAAATAAAATGATGATATCAAATTTCTGACTTCACCATACCATTTATATGCCCATGTTAACATGAGCTAGTGTCGGCTCATATACCCATTTACCTAACACCCTGTATATGTATAACTCGAAGGTGACTGACTGACTGACATAGTGATCTATCAACGCACAGCCAAACCACTGGACGGATCGGGCTGAAAAGACAATGCCGGATATGGCGTCTTTGTTTTTTCTCGCGGCCATCGACCAAACCTTGTTTTTTGATTACAAAATAGTGTAAGAAACCAAACTTACTATGACATGCAGTATACCTCTAAACTCAGTCTGAACTGAGTTACGAGCATTAGAAGTTTGATGATTTACATACTAGATTTGCTTTTTGCGCGCAAGTTTTGTAAGAAATTGCAACAAAATAGTGACATTGTATGTGTAAACAAACAATACCATCCATTAAAGGCTCCAGACATCAGTATGGAGCAGAATCAGCGCAATAAAGAAATAGCGCAATATTTAAAAAAATAAAAAGCAAATCTAGTATGTAAAATCATCAAACTTCTAATGCTCGTAACTCAGTTCAGACTGAGTTTAGAGGTATACATGCCATAGTAAGTTTGGTTTATTACACTATTTTGTAATCAAAAAACAAAGTTTGGTCGATGGCCGCGCGAAAAAAAAAAGACGCCACCTTCCATACAAAATCTGGCATTGCCATTTGGCATGCAGGTGATGTTATAACGTAGGATTTTATGAAACTCGACCCCTAACGGGGTAAAACGGGATCCCTGCGAACAATCTTTTACCACTTTATGGGTACTTACCGGGAAAGCCTTTCCGCAGTGATGGCAGACTTTGTTATTGGGACGACCTTTGTGCACGTTGCGGATGTGTTGGTCCAGACTCACGCGGTTTTTCGATTGCTGCGAATAAAAAATATGTTTTACTAGCTTTCCGCCCGCGGCTTCGCTCGCGTGGAATTTTGTCTGTCACAGAAAAACAATATCGCGCGCGTATTTGCTCACCGTTTAGACCTACCCTGGACTACGACAAACATTTTAAAACCAAAATCAGCTCAATCGGCCCAGCCGTTCTCGAGTTTTAATCAGACTAACGAACATCAATTCATTTTTATTTATATAGATAGATAGATAGATAGATATTTATATGGATACGGGACTATTCCCACCTCTCGTTCCCACCGCTGCAACTCCTGTGTAGCCAGGATCTACAGCTTGACCGCCAATAACCCAACCAGTGAAGGGCAAGTTTGTCCCGGGGGAAAGTTAAACTGTCATTGGACCCGCAACGAAATTAATCGGAAGAACATAGGTGAGTTTTATAAGGTATAGCGCTTAAGTCAATCAGTGCCTGAGGTATGGAAGCGGCACGGGAGGGGTGTCATTGACATATTATTATGACGTAACAGAGCATACAAATCTGTGGGTCTAGTCAAAACGCACTTTAAAATCGCAAACCAGTCGCAAACAAATAAACAAATCGCAAAAGAGGTCGATAACAAAAAAGGCTTAGCCAAACGGCAAAAAATCGAATCGCAAAGCCCTACCTATCGATAATCGAAAGACTGGATTGAAATTTCCCATACAAAGGCTTAGCCAACATGCATTTAAGACTCGATCAAAATCGAATCGAATCGCAACACCCGCCATTTTCATTGCGATTACTTAAACCCCGGTGATAAGCTTCGATTATATCGAAAACCAAGTGGGTACGTGGGTGAGTTGCACCACCTAACTTTGACCGTATAATATTCCATACAAAAAACACCGGTTAACGTCATAGCGTTAACCGGTGTTTTTTGTATGGAATTTGACAGAAAAAGTAAAAACAATCGCAAAGTCATAGACATTTTTTAACTTTTATTCGATTTTGAATGAACTTTTATATCGCTGCGTCGTTGGTGGTTCAATGTGCATTTTGGCTGCCATTTTCCGATCGAATCGAATTACTGGTGACGCGGCGACTGACATTAGTGAAAACTTCCTATTGGTTTGCGATGGCATTTTGACTAGACCCACTGAAGCATATCCCAAGTCTCCTTGACGTTTGACGTCACAAAAACAACCTCCCGTGCCGCTCCTATACCTCAGGCACTAACTCAGTTATGCACTAAAGCCTGGTCCGTGAGCACATACAATTTTGTCCAATGACCCCAAGCTACCCATCCTTATCGCTCGCGCGTAATTATATTGCTGTCGCGACTGTGCGACGGGCGCCCGCAGTGAGTGTGCGAGCGCGACAGCAACATAATTACGCGCGAGCGATAAGGATGGGTAACTTGGGGTCATTGGACAAAATTCTACGTGCTCACGGACCAGGCTTTAGGCCTGTATTCTTTATCATTTTAGCAGGCAAAGCCTTACCTTAAGGCAGATGTGGCAGGAATACGTTTTGTGCAGGTGTTTCTCTTCGATGTGATCCCTCAATTTCGTCTTGTCGGCGAATCGGCGGCTGCAGTGGTCACAGATGAATCTGTCGAAAGACATTTTGTTTAGGGCTGATTTTTCAATCGTCGCATAACTTTTAACTAAAGAATAAAATTGTCATTTTGACATATTTCCCATACTGAAACTGTCAATGTGCCAAACTTATTCTTCAGTTAAAAGTTAACCGGCGATTGAAAAAATCAGCACTTACTAAAAAAAACATGAGGAGGGACAAGGAGGGTCCTTCTGGCGCACGCCGTCACGTTAAACAGAACGGTTTTTTGCAACTATTTGACAGTTCGTTAGTATTCATTAGCACGTTGAAAATTTGCACTCTCGAGATTTTTTATAGATTTTACATGAGTGAAATCGTAATGTTTATGAGAAATAGTGCTTCAGAAACGTGGTGACTGGTTCAGTGATTGTTTTATCATACCAAACAGTGAAATAATCCTGACACACACAGTGCCGTAACTAGGGCGGTGCCAGCGGTGCCCAGGCACAGGGCGCAGACCCTGGAGGGGCGCAGAAATGACCAGACCAGTATCTAGTTTTGTTTCATGCATGGTAGTTAGTAGGTACATTTTGTTTTATTGCGAATATGGTGTAGACGCGCCCTCTGTACTATCTATATGGCATTTTTCAAGCGATCTTGAAACAACAACACTTGTAAAGGTGGTTTTATATTTGTCTGATGTGTCGTGACGTGACGACGCGTCAGAACGGTATCGGTTTCATACATTTAGTACTAGCTGGTGCCCGCGACTTCGTCTGCGCAGGATTAGTATTTCGAACAATATGTTTATAAATTGTAGCCTATGTGTTATTCTGATGTATAAGCTATATTATTGTAAAGTTTCATTAAAATCCATTCAGTAGTTTTTGCGTGAAAGAGTAACAAACATCCATCCATCATCCATACAAACTTTCGCGTTTATAATATTAGTAGGATGGTAACGTTCACACTAGTGCGTAACGTGTTGTGTTGTGATGGCTTATGTATGGAACCGATACAGTTCTGACGCGTCAAGTCACGACACATCAGACAAATACAGGGTGGAATTTTGTAATGCCACCTGGAAGGAAAGTACTCTTAATATTGTAAATAGAAAAAAAATCTCAAAGAAAACATTCCTTTATTTTTGAAAAGAAATAGAACTGCATTCAAAGATTTCCAAAAATTTGCTTGCCACACCCAGGAATTGAACTAACCAAAATCTGTTAAAAATTACACCCTGTATTTTTATTGCATCCATCGTTAGGGTTAAGTATAAGGACGAAATCTCTCTAACAAACATGATAAATCAAATGAAAGGAAAACCATGAAATCTTAAAATATTTGAATTATGTAGGTACCTACAGAAAATTGTATGGTATGGTAGTGAATTTTCGAAAAATTTTCAAAAATCTTTGAATGCAGTTCTCTTTCTTTTCAAAAATAAAGGAATGTTTTCTTTCAGTAAAATTTTCTACCTACAGTATTAAGAGTACTTTCCCTCCAGGTGGCATTACAAAATTCCACCCTGTATAAATCCACCTTGTCTTGCTCGCAATATTACATACACAAACAAAAGTACCTATACCGTAACTATGAGACAATTTCTGTCTATACCTATTCATTTGGAGGGCGCCACTTCTAACTTAGAAGTTCTAAGCAAATCTGTCAATCTAGCTGAGGAGATGTACATATAGTTCACGTTACGCTGTCATTGCTGTCAGCCACACTCATTGGTCCTCCCTTTATCTTTGATTTTATTCATTAACTACGTGCGGCGTTACTGACGCACTAGCGTGCGAGAGATAGAAAATTCATCGTTCGACAAGAGTGAAAAGGATGACTTACAAAACTAAACGATTCACAAACGTTCCATTCTGCCGCGCCGTCCCACCCAATGTTCGGGGATTCCCCGATACATCGAGAATCACGCATTCAGATAGCCGCAGTGTTGCCAGAAGGTTACTTTTGTAACCTTTTAGGTTACTTTTGAACTGCATTGGTTACTTTTAGGTTACACTAATGAAAAGGTTACTTTTAGGTGATTTTTCAGAAATTGTAGAATTAACTTTTACAGGTTATTCAGTAAAAAATATTAATAGTGACAATTTAAAAATTATGTCATAAACTGCATTTAAACATGAATTTGATTTATTATTTGTTATAAAAAATGAGTTTTAGCCAATGTTTTTCGATAGTGAAACGCAAATCCATGAAACGTTTTTATACGACCGGTCACTTTTCGGTCTTCATGGAATGGTCAAAATTTCGAAAATGATTGATGATCAATTGTATTCATTTTCCATCCATGAACAACCTTACACAATCGCTCCGCACCACCCCCCGTAGAAGGTTACTTTTTATTCAAAAAGGTTACATTTTTTTATATTTCTCGCACCGGGCGCATAAAAGGCTAGTTACGGCACTGGACACACACAAATGACATCCAGTGACATCCTAAAATCGATTTCGTTTGAAAGCTCGTGGTTGTCTATTTCGAAGGAATATTAAAAAGGCGTTTGAAAAATGGGCGGTTCTTTTTCAGACCCGCCCACTGTCAGTGTCCACTTACTTGAGTTGGTCATGCGTGACGTGCTTGAGACTGTTCTTGAGATGGCGCTGATACGAGCTCAGCGATGAGAAACCGATGCCACAGGTGGTACAACGAGCTACGTCGGTCTGCACTTTATCCTGGACAAGAGAGGTAATATGTCTACAGTGAAACGGTATAACGTAAGTAGAATTGTCTATTGAATATACAGAAAAAGCCACCGTAAAAGTTAGGCTTACGTAATATCATTAAAGCTGATTATATAAAATATTAGGGCAATAATTAGAAGTAGTTTCCTCATCAGCCAGACAGTTTTGACAGTTCCAACTCCTTGCCAGACAGTTTTTTTAGGATAGCTGCCAAAGCCACGATGACCCAAACTTCATGATTCACCAACATTCTATCCTATATTGGGAGCATACGCTGACAAACTTTCAGCTTTTATAAAATGACGTAGGTTTTAGTCTAATAGCTAAACAATAAACTCTAAGGGCTATATTTCACCGGGACACCATGGCGGCGCAACCAGTCGCCGCTACCAACAAAATGTATACATAAAATAGTAAACAGCTTTGCGCAACCAAACGGACACCAGGTGAGTAACTCTCTATAGAGCTGTATACATTTTGTTGGTAGCGGCGACTGGTTGCGCCGCCATGGCGTCCCGGTGAAATATAGCCCTTAAACGGAGCATTTGATTACTATTTTTTACCCAACTACCCAAAAAAGGAGACTAATAATTGTATATACTGGTCATCACAAAAATCGGCCCACCTACGTTTTACAGGAAACCTCGTTTCTACTGACACAATCATGGTGCCCTAACAATATTGGTGTTATTTGAAAGCCCAATAAATATCCATAAACATAATATAAAGAAAACACATTTAATTTCTTAATAAA